>NC_026005.2:27990100-28319307 GCF_000442705.2 Elaeis guineensis
AAAAATCTGAAAAGGATCTGAATAGCACTGATGATTTTAATTGTCTTGAAAAAATCTCAAAAAAAGATAGATTGCTCCCCAAAATTAAGATAATGATGTCAAAAAATTTTAGAAGGATTTTGAGAGTGAAATTATGATTGAAATTCAAGTAGAAGGATCTAAGATATCCAATTCTCTTTTAATTTTATAAAATTTATTTTCATTTAATACTTTGGTAAAAATATCAGTTAGTTATTTTCAGTGTTTATGTATTCAAGTGTTATATCATTATTTTGAATATGTTCTCTTATGAAATGATGTCTAATTTAATGTGTTTTAACCCAGGTATTGAATTGAATTTTTGATCAAATTGATGGCACTAGTACTATCACATTTTATGGAGATGTTTTTAAGTTCAATACCAAAATCTATGAGTTGTTGCTTAATTCATAAGATTTGAGCACAGCAACTTCCAGCTACAATGTATTCGGCCTCGATCGTAGATAATATCACTGAATTTTGCTTCTTACTGAATCAAGAGATTAAGTTTACTCCTAGAAATTGACAAATTTCACTAGTACTTTTTCTATCTAGTTTACATCCAGCAAAATCTGCATCAGAAAAAACCTATTAAGTCCATAGAAGATTATTTTTGAAAACCAAAGACCTAGATTTTATGTTTCTTTTAAATATCTAAAAATTTTTTAATAGCATTTAAGTGAGATTCCTTAGGATTAGATTGATGTTGGGTATAAAATAACCCCAGTCGAAGTTCGTAAGAGGCCGACCCTCCCAGGGCTCTTCCGGCTTCCGACCTTGTGCGGCGTCTTTCTGAACTCCCCGCCTCGAGCTTCCAAATACCATCCGACTCCTCCAGCAGTCGACCTTCCATAGTGTCCTCCAGATTCTCCAATGGACAACTCCTATCATGCCATCCGGACTTCTCCAATAATGAGCTCCTCTTCATCTACCGGACTGCTCCAAATGCTCTCTGGGCTTCACTATCAGCCATTTCTACAGTGATCGACTACTCTCGAATCTCTTCCAGACTTCTTCCAGCCACGATCGACTTTACTCCGAACTTCTTTCGACTTGTCAATGTCGAGCTTCTCTACAGCAGGACTTCTACAGTAACCAGACTCCATCCAAGTTTTACGGTGGTCGACCCTTTCAATTTCATCCGAGCTCCTACAAGAGCCGACTCCGTCCGAACTTCTACAGCGATGGATCCCAGAGAACTTCTACAACGGATGGGCTCCACCAGCCGGATCTCTACTCCGAACTTCTATTGCAAGCAGACTTCATCCGAGCTTCTAAATAAGAAGTCTCCATCCGAGCTTCCACGGCAATCGATCTTCATCCGAGCTTCTACAGTAAGCGGCCTCCTTCGGACTCCTACAAGAATCGACTCCGTCCGAACTTCTACAATAGAATTGAATTCCAGACTCCTCCAGGTCAACCTTCCACAGTTCCTCAAGACTCCTCCAGCGGACGAACTTCCACAAGCCTTCCGAACTCCACTATCGATCGACCTTCTGCTGGATTCCTCATGAAACGACCTCTCCAGCGGACAGTCTTCAGACGAGCTTTACATCAGACAAATTTCAGACGACTTCTCTAGCAATCAGACTCCTGCCAGACTTCTCCAACAGAAATTTCCGTCCGAGCTTCTACAGCAGATGACTTCGCCTGCAGCATCAGCCCAAGGCACCGACAACAGTGGACTCGTCAGCAACCTCGAAAACATCCGAGCTTCTCTTAGATTGCTGAGACAGAGAGCCATTCCACTCCATCAGACATCCCAGCCGAGCTTCAGCCATCCAGCCCGAACTCTCTGGCAAGTCGCGAAACGACACACCCACTTCCTCTGTAACAAACTCCACGTGGCCCCACCATCTCTGGCAAGTCACGAAAGGACACCACTCCACTCTCTGTAACAGATTCCAGTGGCCCCACCACTCTCGGCAAGTCGCGACAACGACACCACTCACTCTCCGTAACAAACTCCACGTGGCCCTGAACGGCCCACTACCAGGTAGTTACGGACATCGCTATCAAGCGTTACGCTCCCCATCTATAAAAGAGACCCCCAGATACGTTCTCCTCTAAGCTCTAAACTCTATCTCGAAACTCTGCTAAAATTCCATTCGAATGCTCCATTTCTGTTGAAGCAGAGTACTGACTTGAGCATCGGAGGGTCTTGTCGGAGCACCCCCAACTTCGGTTTAGACTTTCTTGCAGGTCCCGACGGTGGCCGCGATCCCTCGACTCCAGCTTCTCCGATGTCGGTGGAATTCTGCACCAACAGAATTGGCGCTAGAGGAAGGGCCTGTGTCTTCGCAGGACCCTTGTTCTTAAAGGAGTACTCAACGAGACTGTCTCCGATCATCTTCTTCACATCTTCTTCTCTTCTCCTGCCAGATCCCCACCTGATGCCTCCCCGAAAGGCATCCACCAGGAGATCTACGGCCTCGTGGCCAGATCTCAGCGAGATCCACAAGCTCCGACCTCGTCTCCAGTTTTTCAGGCTCCTCCTCCTCGCAACGCAGTCGGCATGGAGCAGTTGACCTGCTGGTTCAGCAGGTCAGGGGCCTCACCGAAGCAGTGCAGGCCATGCAGCAGTAGCAGCAGCAGCCGCAGGCATCTGTGCGGCTGGAAAGAGCATCGTCGGAGTTTCAGAATTCGACGATCGGGTGGCCCACTTGGGCCAGTCACCCTGTCTTCCCCGAAAAGGGGAAGCAGAGGGTGGAGAGCCCTCTGTCTGATCATGATTCCACCCTCGAGGGTCCCTACCTCCATTCTGCCAGAAGACCCTCGAGACTCACAGTCGAGAGGATCTCCTGGATCAAAGGTTCCAGGAGATGAACCGATGGATCGAAGAGCTCCGCATGCTCCCCTGCTTACGGTGAGGATATCTGTACTGACCCTCCTTTCTCTCAAATGATTATGCAGGAATCGATCCCGTCGAACTTCAAGCTCCCCAATTTGAGAGCTACGACGGGACCTCAGATCCGGTTGACCACTGGAGGCCTTTCGGACAATGATGCTGCTCCATGGCATGCCAGACGCCATCTTGTGCCGAGCCTTCCCATCTACCTTGAAGGGAGCAGCAAGAAATGGTACTCGCACTGAAGTCGGGTACTATCTTCTCCTTTGATCAGATGAGCCATCAGTTTGTGCTCATTTCGTCAGCAGCCGGATCCCCGAGAGGTTCGGAGTCCCTCATCAACATCAAGCAAAAGGAGGGAGAATCCATCCGAACTTACGTCAACCATTTTAACCCGCTGCATTGGAGGTCCGAACTTGGACCAATCAGTTGCAATGGCCGCCCTAAAGAGCGGTCTTCAAAAGAATGATCTTCTATTTTCCTTGGAAAAGAAGTATCCCAGGGACTTCGCTAATTTGCTGGCTCGGGCGAAGGATATGCCGAGCAGGGAAGCCTTCAAGCTGAAGGATGAGGAGGCCACGAAGGAGCGATAGGTGGGTGACTCCACAAGCCCACAGCTGAAAAAGGTCGAGTGAAGCTCGGCCACATTCTCGAACTCCCCCGAACACAAGCATGTCCGAACTCCTCCCGAGCTCGTAGGCAGAGGAGCCCGGACCGCAGAGTTCGATGGAGTTCTCCCCCAGGAAGATTCCACAGCTACACCCCTCTCAATGCTCCAAAAGCTCAAGTGTGATGGAGTCAGGGAGCAGCTACCAAGGTCGAAAGGATGCGCACACACCCCGAAAGTGCAACCCTAACAAGTTTTGCCTCTATCATCGTGACCATGGCCACGACATGGAGGAGTGTATTCAGCTTCGAGATGAGATCGAGGAGCTCATCAGACGAGGTCGGCTCGACAGATTCATCCGATGCCGGTCTGAAGGTAGGGAGGATCGGTCGAGGGCCCTACCACATCCAGAGCCACCAAGGAGGAAAAACAGCCTGAAGATCACCTCCAATAGGATCATCAACACCATCTCTGGAGGACCCCGATGGGAGTAGCCAGTGGATCGACCGGACCGCCCAAGCAGCAGAGGATTGAAGAATCTATAACCTTTACTGAAGAAGATGCCAAGGAGATTCAATTCTCCCATAATGATGCGGTTGTAGTTTCTTTAAATATTGCTGACTATGATATACGCCACATTCTTGTTGATAGTGAAAGCTCTGTCGATATTTTATTTTACGATGCATTCTCAAAAATATCCATTCTGGATGGTCGATTAGGGCCGATAAGCTCCCCATTGGTAGGGTACACTGGTGATGCTATGCCAGTGGAAGGAATAATAACTTTGATCGTAGTTGCAGGTCGGTACCTGAAATAATCTAAGGTGCAAGTGGATTTTCTAGTAGTAAGGGCGCCGTCTGCCTACAACGCAATACTCGACCGACTTGGCCTCAACGCCCTCCAAAATGTGGTATCGACCTACCATTTGAAATTGAAATTTCCTACTAGCCAAGGGGTTGGAGAGGTCAGAAGAGATCAAGTCCTGATAAGACACTGCTATAACATAGCCCTACAAAGAAATGGTCAGTCTGATCCCTGTCCGGTTGATGGACTAGACACCCACGATGACCTTGCTGAAGAACGGGGTAAGCCGATTGAAGATTTCATCTCAATTCCTTTGAACGATGGGAATGAGGAGCATGTGGTGAAGATCGGCTCCAACCTGGGAGAAGAGGTACGTACACGGCTCATCAATTTTCTATAAAAGAATGCGGATATTTTTGCTTGAGTTCTGACGGACATGCCAGGGATTGATGTGGAAGTCATGGAACACTGTCTAGCTGTTGATCCCAAACATCGACCGATGAAGAAAAAAATCCGAGATCATGCACCGGAAAGGTAGAAAGCAATAGCTGAGGAAGTTGATAAACTCCTAAAAGCTGAGTTCATCAGAGAAGTCAACTACCCGAACTGGGTCTCCAATGTGGTTCTCATCAAGAAGGTGAACGGCAAGTGGAGGATATGTATAGCTTCAAAAAGCTAAACAAAGCCTGCCCAAAGGACAGTTACCCTCTGCCCAGAATTGACTAATTAGTGAATGCAACCTCGGGCCACGAGCTTCTCACTTTCATGGATGCATTTTTTGGCTACAACCAAATCAGGATGGCACCAGAGGACGAAGAAAAAACTGCTTTTATTTCTAACCGTGGTCTTTATTGTTACAGGGTCATGCCTTTTGGCCTCAAAAATGCAGGGGCAACCTATCAACGGCTGGTGAACAAGATCTTCAAAGAGCAGATCGGCCGCAATATGGAGATCTACATGGATGACATGCTTGTAAAAAGTAAATCCTCAATGAACCATGTCGCTGACCTTGAAGAGACCTTCAGCACCCTCCGAAAATACAAGATGAAGCTGAACCCAGCCAAGTGCACTTTTGGAGTAACCTCAGGAAAATTCTTGGGCTTTATGGTATCGGGGCACAGGATCGAAGCAAATCCGAAAAAGATTCATGCCATCCAGGAAATGACTGCCTCGAAGTCAATAAAGGAAGTTCAGTGCCTTACTTGGAGAGTAGCAGCTCTGAATCGCTTCGTCTCAAGATCGGCCGAACGGTGCTTACCTTTCTTTCAGACTCTCAAGCAGTCGAAGAATTTTTGTTGGACCACTGAATGTCAGCAAGCATTCGAAGAATTGAAGAACTATCTCAGCTCACCTCCGCTATTGGCAAAATTCGAACCCAGAGAGGAGTTATTCCTGTACCTAGCGGTCTCCCCTGTGGCCCTCGCAGCAGTTCTGGTTAAGGAAGAAGCAAAAATTTAACGGCCGATCTACTACATAAGTCCAGTATTGAGAGACATCGAAATCAGGTATACTAAGTTAGAGAAACTAACTTACACCTTGTTGATTGCAGCTCGAAAGCTCCGACCTTACTTTCAAGGGCACACCATAACACTGCTCACCGACCAGCCGATTAAGAAAGTTCTACATCGAGCGGATGCTTCTGGAAGGATAGCGAAATGAACAGTCAAGCTCACAAAATTTGACATCAACTATCGACCTCGACCGATGATAAAAGCCCGATATTAGCAGACTTCATAGTGGAATGCATTATCTCAGAAGAAGTCGAACTTGAGCGAGGTAAAATTGACAACCCAAGGCTCCAACCGAACTCCTCTAAAGAAAGAATAGGCCTCCCTGATGGTTTTTGGGCCCTCTACGTGGACGGTTCCTCCAAAATGTCAGGCACGGGCACGGGCCTGATCTTGATCAATCTGGAAGGAATTATCACAGAGTACGCACTGCGCATCGAATTCTCTGCGACAAATAATGGAGCAGAATATGAAGCTCTGATTGCAGGACTAAGGATCGTCAAAGAGTTAGAAGTAGATCAGCTCCAAGTCTACAGTGACTCCCAATTGGTGGTGGGATAAGTCAGCGAAAACTATGAAGCTCGAGAGGACAATATGGTCAAGTATCTCGAAAAGGTAAAAGAGATCATCCCACCTTCGACAGCTTTGACATCAAGCAGATTCCAAGAGTAGAAAATATTAGGGCCGACCTTCTCTCCAAGTTGGCTACACTAGCTCCGGCTAAACTGCCCAAGGAAGTCTTCTTCGAAGTTCTGAAGTGCTCAAGTACGAAAGCACCGCAGCTTATAATGGAGATTAGCCATGTACCCAGCTAGATTGACCCGCTGGTTGCATACCTCAAAGATGGGGTTCTTCCTCACGATGCAAAAGAAGCTCGAAATTTTAGGAACCAGGCCTCCCGATATATCCTTTATGAAGGCAAGCTATACAAGAGATTGTACTCTTTGCCCCTCCTGAAATGTCTCCGACCTTTTGAAGCCGACTTTGCCTTGTGAGAGATACATGAAGGAGTCTGCAGAAGTCACTTGGGGGCCAGATCTTTATCCCACAAACTGCTCCGATAAGGTTATTATTGGCCTACAATGTATCATGACTCCATCGAATATGTCAGAAAGTGTGATCGGTGTCAAAGATATGTGAATATTTAAAGACAGCCCATCTTCGAACTTTCACCCTTGAGTGCCCCATGGCCATTTGCACAATGGGGGATGGATATCCTCGGACCTTTTCCCATGGCATCTGGGCAGCGAAAGTTCCTCCTGGTGGCAATTGACTACTTCACCAAGTGGGTCAAAGCTGAATCTTTGGCAAAAATCACAGAAGCTAAAGTCCAGGACTTCGTCTGGAAGTCAATCGTCTGTAGGTTCGGCTTACCCAGAACACTCATTACGGATAATGGGCGATAATTTGCTGGAGCAAGGTTTGCTGAATTTTGTGAGGGCTTAAACATCTCCCATAACTTCACATCAGTAGCCCATCCGTAGGCAAACAGTGAAGCCGAGGTTACTAATAGGACTCTATTGCAAGGAATCAAGGCGAGACTTGAAAAAGCAAAGGGAACTTAGGCAAATGAGCTTTATCATGTGTTGTGGGCATACTGAACTATCCAAAGACTGCCCATAGGGGAGACCTCCTTTGCCTTAGCCTTCGGAACAGAAGTCGTAATCCCGATCGAACTCAAGCTTCCGTCGGTGCAAGTCATGGCATTCGACGAGCAGCGCAACTCACAGGATCTCAAGGCCAACCTCGACTTGTTAGAAGAAAAATGGGAGACAGCTCAAGTTCAGATGACAGCCTACAAGCAGAAAGCAGCCCGCTACTACAACTTTCGGGTCAAGAGCAAAGCTTTTAGAGCGGGGGACTTAGTACTTCGGCGAGCCACTGTTTCACAATCTCAGAACCAAGAGAAACTTGCCCCGAACTGGGAATGCCCGTATGAAGTCAAGGAGGTAGTCCAGCTCGGAACATACTATCTAAAAGAGCTCAGAGGAGCAGACCTCCCACGACCATGGAATTCAAAAAATCTACGAATGTATTACAGATAACTTTGCCTTAAATAAAAGTTTCATATTCGCATATCTTTTCTTTTGACATGAGCTTATAACGACAGGGAGTAGCTCCTTCAGACAATCAAAATTAAGCATGTCAGAAACAAGAGGAGAACCTCGTCCTGACACAAATGAAGATCCGATTATTTAGAGACTGGATCGGGGGAGAGGCCCTTGCAACGGCCCTTATGCACCCCCACAGCCATGTTAGGAACAGGAGGAGAACCTCGTCCTAACATGTCACGCCCCCGACCCGAGATTTTGAATCGAGGGTCATGGCAACCGCCGCATACTCATAGAAAACTCTTCCCATAAGCATGCAAGGCATCTTATCATACTATCCTAAAACAACAGCGGAATAATTAGTCAATAATTTAAATCTAAAATATAACGACCTAAATTTTTTTCTTTAATATCTCAATAAATTTAACAATGATTCATAGGTCTTACACCAAATTCAATAAGACTTTCAACCTAAAATAAAAGTATAAAGAATTTGCTTCTGATCACTCTTCCATTAATATCTTGTATCATCTTAATTCCTCAACATCTATAAAAATAATAAAATATGAGGTAATGAGCTAGACAGCCCAGTAAGCAATGATCACTTTTCAACTGATTTCATCAGGCATTTAAGTAAATAATCATTTATAGAAAATAAGCATATATAGTTTATCAATTCGAAATTAATTTCAATTATGCAACATAATTCATGCCAAATTCATTTCTTTTTTAAAAATTCAAGTTTCTTTCGAGATTTCAATTTCTTTCATTCTTAATTTCTTTTCATCAACCATGAGCTATGACCACATTTTTTCTGTGGCAGGGTCATAATACCGCGTATCTGCTTGCGGTAGGCTGCGAATCATCTGGCAGCCATGTCCTTTGGAACCATTGGTCTCGCTAGCGGTTTGTCACTGGTCTCTCTGGCGACATGTCGCTGGTCTCGCTGGCGACATAAACCCTCAGAACAATCAATTGCCAACGTATATGCCCCCATTGGCAGGATCCTTTACATAGTCAGGTTGTCAATTCTTATTGTTTCTTATATCATAATTCTTCATAAATCATGTTTCATATTCTAATTTTGATAATAAAATATATAATCATGTAGTATCGAAATCAATCAATATAATGCATCACGAAATCAATATGTTCAATCATGCTTCATCATAACATTTTAAATAAGATATTTTCATAACAAAATACCATTCATTCAATTCATGCATCATTTCATAAATCATGTCAGAAAAATATATTATAATTTATCGATAAATCTAGAAAAAATGAAACATTACTTACCTCAAATGTATTCCAATAAATCCACATAATTCTATAAATTTTCTTCCAAAAATTCTGTTCGTAGATCATATCGCGATATCCCATGATCAAACATCCACAATCCTATACAGAATCAATTTCAATAATTAGAAAGAATACGAACACCATATTTCAACGGTTTAGATTGGGTTCGATCATCTAATTTTATCTAATCAAAATCTAATTAGGACCTAAACGATTCAAAGTTTGACTATCAGATCAAATCAGATTCGAAATGATAGGATCGAGGTTTCTTCATCGATTTCATAAAATCAAGTAGAGAGAAAAAATTAGAGGAGAGAGAATTCATGAGGTACAATTCGAATTTATCATGTGACACAATCCAACATTATGATTGATCCAATATCTCGATTGGTGAAATCAACGTGATCAAATCAAGTCATGACTAGATCGGAATCATGGATGATCAAATCTAAAGATTCATGGTCTGATCAAGATGGGTGCTAGTACGCTGTCTGACAATCATGGATCAGAATTCTTCATTAAAATCAGATCAGGACTATTGAAAGAATTTTCTCATTGATAAATCGATCAAGAGAGAGAAATCGATCGAGAGAGAGAAATGACTTTAGAGAGAGAAAATTTTAGAGAGAGAAAATTCATCTTGAACTCCTCAGACGATATGATTCAACAAATTTGATCGATCAGATCAAATCATGCTAAGATTATCATGTGGATACTTCAATAAGATCATGAGAAATAAAATCTAAAAATACTTGATCGGATCAAAGTGGATGTCGGTGTACCGTCCGACGATCACGGATCAAAAATTCATCACGAGGATCATTTAAATTCATCATCATTCTTCTTAAAATTCTAGAAATCTTAGGAGAGAGAAATAATCTAGAGAGAGGATTCTAGAGAGAGAAAGTAGAGAGAGAAAATCCAATTTTAGAGAGAGAAAATACTAGTTCAGGCTGAAGAGAGAGAGGGAAGAGAGAGAAACTCTCTTTCTCATATTTTATTATTTATATCATTATTTATTAATTTATTTTATTTTTTTTCTTCTTCTTTTCTTTCCTTTCTTTTTTTTTTCTTTTTCTTCACGGAAGAGAGAGGAGAGAAAATCCTATTTATTAATTATTATATTATTATTATTTTATTTTTCTTCTTTCTTTTTTTTTCCTTTTCCTTTTTTTTTTCTTTTCTTTTTCTTCTTTTTCTTTTCTTTTTCTTTTCTTTTCCTTCTTCTTTTCTTTTTCTTTTTCTTTTCCTTCTTCTTCTTCTTTTCTTCTTCTCCCGTGGGTTCCTTTGGGCCAAAACAGGGGACCGTGAGGTCCCCTCGTTGGTTGGCCGGTCGGTGGCGCAGCCGGCGTGGGGCGGCCGTCGGCAGGAGGGGGGTGACTCGCCGATAAGAAGAGGGCCAAATCGATGATCGGCGGTGACCACCGGCACCGGTAATCCAAGAAAAATGATAAAAAATGAAGGTTACTTTCGCAACAAAATCTGACGACTCCGGTCGCCGACGAGCGTGCACATCGGCACGGGAAGGAAGAGGGAGAAGAGAGAAAGGGAAGGAGGCTTACCTCCGTCGCCGGCGAAGCTTTTCCGGTGAGAAATTGGACGGCACAGGGATGGTCTTCCGCGGGATTTTTCTGGCGATTGCCGCCGTTTGAGCTTAGGATTTTCGGTGGAAAGGAGAGAGGAGGGATCTCCTCCTTAAATAGGGCTGGAGGAAACTTGTTTCCGACTCCGATTAGGAGCCAGTGAATGGAGGAAGAAGACTCCCTTCGGGAGTTCTTCTCCTCTATTTTTTGTTTGTTTATTTTTTTTTTTTTCGTTTGGGCTGGCTGGGTTATCACATTCTTCCCCTCTAAAAGAAATTTCATCCTCAAAATTTTTCTTGCTTGAGTCTTCATATTTTTTCTTACTTGAATCTCATCCTCAAATATTTCAAAATTCTAATTCTTGATACAAATTTATTCTTAAATCATTTCATAAGGAAAAAGTTAATACATTAATATCGATCTGAAATGGAACCATTCATTTTCTTATTTATCAAGATCAACATCTTAAAGATTTTCAATATTTTCAAGATTTCGAAATTATGATCTCATTTTCTGTAAAAATTAATGTTCAATATCTCATGACTCAAATTAAAATCAAATCTATCTCTTGTGAATAGAAGAAGGTAAATGTCTCTATTCTTGCATAAGAACTTCATTCATCATCATTCATTTATTTATTTATTTATTTCAAAATATTAACCACTCTTAATTTCAACCCATCATAAGATAGGAAAACATACTTCTATGAATCATTTGATGATATCCCAATCAATCAAAATTTAAAAATATTTTCTCTTATTCGTACTTTCAAAGATTGAAGATTTATCATTTCAATCTCATTCTCGAACTTTTGATATTTTAATTCTCGATATAACTTCATCATTAAGTTATTTCATAAAGATCAATATCATCATTGTTGATTGAATCAATATCACTATTTCTAGTCATCGAAATTTTCTTACTCAAACCCTCAAACTCTTAAATATTCTAATTCTTGAAGCAAATTTTTTATCATTAAGTCATTCCATAATAAAAATCAATAACTCAAAAATTGATCTAAATCAAAACTATATTTTTTTCTTATAATCAAAATCAATGTCTCTATTCTAAGTAAGTATATCAATTTTCTTTATATAAACATTAACAACTCTTAATTAATCGATTCATTATCAAATTAAATTATAAATAACTCCAATCCATCTTTTGTACAACAATCGTCAATATCAATAGATAATCTCAATCTTTTTCATTTAGTCAGAGAAATAATAATGATCAAAAGAGTCCAAACTTCAAATTTTATTATACCTTGAAAATAAATATTTGAGTATAATAATCTAAGATCGAAATCATCATTCGATAAATAATCTCAAATTCTTCCTAATAAATAGAGAATTATAAAATTTAATTCTAGGATAGAAAAAATTTATCTCTAAATATTCTAAATCTAAAATCAAAGGTCCACTCATCCTAGGATTAGGATGCTAATTATTTTTTGTAGCATAGTAGGTGGAAGCTCTACTTTTGAAAATCACATTAGGGATATCCAAATTTTTTTTTTAATATTATTCTTTCTAACATCAATGAATTTCTTGTATCAAATCATATTATCTATCATAATTCTTTAACTCAAAGAGTCATCATTCCTGACTTACTCAAAATGATCTAGATTACCATGCTTCTGCTGCGCACTCTGATCTAACAATCAAAATTTCTTAGGTTCACCAAAAAAAGTTGGATCAAATTATTTTTTTATCCTAAAATTTCAAATTTTAATTGAAATCAAAGATTAACTTTCGATTCTCATTCATACCTTTACTGGTGTAAATAATCTTGATTAACCCTTGAGTCCAATATCATATTTAAACCATCATATAGATTTACTATAATCAATATGAATCAAATCTCAATTCTCATATCAATTCAATTCGATAATTTTCAAACCAAAAATCTTTATAAGTCAAATTAATGAAGAAAAAAAATACTTCGATGCTCCACCAAATTTGGATATAATCTTAATATATAAGAACTTCAAATCATTATTTTTTTCTAAAATTTCTATCATCAAGATCTTCAATATCTATCAAATATCCTTTCATAATAATCATACAAGCTTCAAAAAAATCAAATCTCCATTTAATAGTAGATTCAATTAGGGACCTCGTTAACAAAAGCAAAGGAACTCCATATCAATTTCTAAATCCAAAATTTCTAAATTGTAAATTGACATGGATCCCTTAATCTGAAATAAATATAAATTAGATCTTTTATCTTAATCTAAATATATCAATTTTTCATTAACAACCTCAACAATAATATCAGAAAATCTCTTGATCAACTTAGATACGAAATCTTTAAATTGAAATTTCATACACATCATGTAGTCTCCAAGAGACATAATAAGATCCATTATTTAGATCTAAGGATGATGATTAAAGATTCCATTACGATGAATATTCTACAATCTCATAATCAATTTCATCAATAAGAAATATGTTTCTTTGCAATATCCTTAAATATGCATTCATCCTAATATACCACTTTATATATAATCCACATACCAAATTCAATTTCGATAAATATTTCAATCAAGCATCATAAAAGATTTTTCTTAATCCATCCTGGAATAATATTTTATCATCAAATTTTTATCTTACCAATAATAGTCAATTTCTCAACTAAAAGTAATATCATAATATTATTCTCACATCAAATTTGAACTTACGATTCACTTGAATAACCAATGATCAAATTGATAACCATAATGCACAATAAAATTTTATGTCAATCCTTTTGTGATTACTTTCGATCAAGATCTAACTTATCATATCATGATCTATAGATTATCCATCATATTTCAAACTCCATATGTCATAATCTCTTACGATCTTTTTATACATAATCTCAATATTTAATCAAAATTTTTAAATATTTCTCCCACTACAATCATCAAAGATCTACACTATAATATCTCTGGTGTCTATCCACTTACACCCATTCTATAGCTGATTCTATGTTTTATAATTCATTCACTTATGCTTTGATACCACTTTAATTGTCACACCTCCGATCCGAGATTTTGAATTGAGGGTCATGGCAACCGTCGCATACTCATAGAAAACTCTTCCCATAAGCATGCAAGGCATCTTATCATACTATCCTAAAATAACAGCGGAATAATTAGTCAACAATTTAAATCTAAAATATAACGACCTAAATTTTTTTCTTTAATATCTCAATAAATTCAACAATGATTCATAGGTCTTACACCAAATTCAATAAGACTTTCAACCTAAAATAAAAGTATAAGGATTCTGCTTCTGATCACTCTTCATTCATATCTTGTATCATCTTAATTTTTTAACATCTGTAAAAATAATAAAATAGGAGGTAATGAGCTAGACAGCCCAGTAAGCAATGATCACTTTTCAACAGATTTCATCAGGCATTTAAGTAAATAATCATTTATAGAAAATAAGCATATATAGTTTATCAATTCGAAATCAATTTCAATTATGCAACATAATTCATGCCAAATTCATTTCTTTTTCAAAAATTCAAGTTTCTTTCGAGATTTCAATTTCTTTCATTCTTAATTTCTTTTCGTTAACCATGAGCTATGATCATATTTTCTCTGTGGCAGGATTATAATACCGCGTATCTGCTTGCGGTAGGCTGCGAATCATCTGGCAGCCATGTCCTTTGGAACCGCTGGTCTCGCTGACGGTTTGTCGCTGGTCTCTCTGGCGACATGTCGCTGGTCTCGCTGGTGACATAAACCCTCAAGACAATTAATTGCCAACGTACATGCCCCAATTGGCAGGATCCTTTACATAGTCAGGTTGTCAATTCTTATTGTTTCTTATATCATAATTCTTCATAAATCATATTTCATATTCTAATTTCGATAATAAAACATATAATCATGTAGTATCGAAATCAATCAATATAATGCATCATGAAATCAATATGTTCAATCATGCTTCATCATAACATTTTAAATAAGATATTTTCATAACAAAATACCATTCATTCAATTCATGCATCGTTTCACAAATCATGTCAGAAAAATATATTATAATTTATCGATAAATCTAGAAAAAGTGAAACATTACTTACCTCAAATGTATTCCAATAAATCCATATAATTCTATAAATTTTCTTCCAAAAATTTTGTTCGTAGATCATATCACGATATCCCATGATCAAATATCCACAATCCTATACAGAATCAATTTCAATAATTAGAAAGAATACGAACACCATATTTCAACAGTTTAGATTGGGTCCGATCATCTAATTTCATCTAATCAAAATCTAATTAGGACCTAAACGATCCAAAGTTTGACTATCAGATCAAATCGGATTCGAAATGATAGGATCGAGGTTTCTTCATCGATTTCATAAAATCAAGTAGAGAGAGAAAATTAGAGGAGAGAGAATTCATGAGGTACAATTCGAATTTATCAGGTGACACAATCCAACATTACGATTGATCCAATATCTCGATTGGTGAAATCAACATGATCAAATCAAGTCATGGCTAGATCGGAATCATGGATGATCAAATCTAAAGATTCATGGTCTGATCAAGTGGGTGCCAGTACGCTGTCTAACAACCATGGATCAGGGTTCTTCATTAGAATCAGATCAGGACTATTGAAAGAATTTTCTCATTGATAAATCGATCAAGAGAGAGAAATCGATCGATCGAGAGAAATGACTTTAGAGAGAGAAAATTCTAGAGAGAGAAAACTCATCTTGAACTTCTCAGACGATATGATTCAACAAATTTGATCGATCAGATCAAATCATGCTAAGATTATCATGTGGACAATTCAATAAGATCATGAGAAATAAAATCTAAAAAATTTGATCTGATCAAAGTGGATGTCGGTGTACCGTCCGACGATCACGGATCAAAAATCCATCACGAGGATCATTTAAATTCATCATCATTCTTCTCAAAATTCTAAAAATCTTAGGAGAGAGAAATAATCTAGAGAGAAGATTCTAGAGAGAGAAAGTCCAATTTTAGAGAGAGAAAATACTAGTTCAGGCTGAAGAGAGAGAGGAAAGAGAGAGAAACTCTCTTTCTCATATTTTATTATTTATATCATTATTTATTAATTTATTTTATTTTTTCTTCTTCTTCTTTTCTTTCCTTTCTTTTTTTTTTCTTTTTCTTCACGGAAGAGAGAGGAGAGAAAATCTTATTTATTATATTATTATTATTTTATTTTTCTTCTTTCTTTTTTTTTTCTTTTCTTTTTCTTCTTTTTCTTTTCTTTTTCTTTTCTTTTCCTTCTTCTTTTCTTTTTCTTTTTCTTTTCCTTCTTCTTCTTCTTCTTTTCTTCTTCTCCCGTGGGTCCCTTTGGGCCAAAACAGGGGACCGTGAGGTCCCCTCGTTGGTTGGCCGACCGGCGGCGCAGCCGGCATGGGGCGGCCGTCGACAGGAGGGGGGTGACTCGTCGATAAGAAGAGGGCCAAATCGGTGGTCGGCGATGACCACCGGCATCGGTAATCCAAGAAAAATGATAAAAAATGAAGGTTACTTCTGCAACAAAATCCGACGACTCCGATCGCCGACGAGCGTGCACATCGGCACGGAAAGGAAGAGGGAGAAGAGAGAAAGGGGAGGAGGCTTACCTCCGTCACCGGTGAAGCTTTTTCGATGAGAAATTAGACGGCACAGGGACGATCTTCCACGGGATTTTTCTGGCGATTGCTGTCGTTTGAGCTTAGGATTTTCGGTGGAAAGGAGAGAGGAGGGATCTCCTCCTTAAATAGGGCCAGAGGAAACTTGTTTCTGACTCCGATTAGGAGCCAGTGAACGGAGGAAGAAGACTCCCTTCGGGAGTTCTTCTCCTCTGTTTTCTGTTTGTTTTTTTTTTTTTTTCGTTTGGGCTGGCTGGGTTATCACATAACATGAGCAAGGTCGAAGGCTCGATTATTTAGAGATCGAACGGAGGGAGAGGCCCTTGCAACGGTCCTTATGCGACCCACCAGCCATGTTAGGAATAGGAGGAGAACCTCATCCTAACATAAGCAAGGTCGAAGGTCTGATTATTTAGAGACTGAATGGAGGGAGAGGCCCTTGCAACGGCCCTTATGCGCCCCCACAGTCGTGTTAGGAACAGAAGGAGAACCTCATCCTAATATGAGCAAGGTCGAAGGCCTGGTTATTTAGAGACCAAATGAGAGAAGAGGCCCTTGCAACGGCCCTTATATGCCCCCACAGTCATGTTAGGAATAGGAGGAGAACCTCATCCTAACATGAGCAAGGTCGAAGGCCAGGTTATTCAGAAACTGGATGGGGGGAGAGGCCCTTGCAACGGCCCTTATGTGCCCCCGCAGCCCTATTAGGAACAGGAGAAAAATCTCATCCTAACATGAGCTGAAATTGATTGTGTCAGAAATAGGAGGAGAACCTCATCCTGACACAAATGAAGATCTGATCGTTTGAGACCGGATGAGGAGAAAAATCTCTCAGCAGCTCCTCTATACCCCTACAATCCCATTAGGAGCAGAGGAAAAACCCTCGCCCAAACATAAAGAAAGAGGAAGAGAAAAAGGGAAAGCGACGAGCTACATCAGAGATAAGGAAGAAACGAACTACATCTAAGACTCAAGAGACCTCATCTCAACGAGAAAGAAAACTCTTGTCAAAAACCCTCAGTCTTTAAGGGAGAGCCCAACACTAGCAGGAGAAAATAGACTTTCTCAAAGTGACGAGAAGTTCGGGCTCCAAGCTCAAACACCAGGAGAAAGCATTAAACTCGAATGGCCTCGAAAAGACCTTCGGCCATGAACAAAAAGGATGAATCAACACAGCAATGATCAGGAACCTTCAAACAACATCGACATCAAATAAAATAAAAGACAAGAGAAGTTCGATAAACGATAATCTAGAGCAAGAGTATACAAGGTAATGAGAAAATTCCATTTTATTTCATTAGTAAAGAATACATTACAAAAGTCTTTGAAGGCCAAAAAAAAAAAAAAGAGAAATGACAAGAAAAGAAAAGAATACATGGAACAAAAGGTAAAAAAAGCCCTAAGGGAGCTCAGCTTCTTCAGACCTCGGACTCTCGGTTTCAGCCATTGTCAGGGATTGCTTTAAGTTTTCAACTTCTTCTTCCAGTTTCTTCTTTCTTAAAAGCATCTCCCGATACATTTGATGGAACCGCCAGCTTTCATCCTCTGACTCTCGAAGCCTCTTCCTCAGAACTTCAGACTCTGCCTCGACATCCTTGACTGCCTGTTGCTCATAGGCCAGCTGAATCTTCAGCCATTGTAGTTCGGCCTTCTCCTACCCAAGAGCCATGGACAGTTCTTCCATGGTCTCCCTCAAGGAGCAGAGCTCATCGGAGCCTTGAACCGTAATGGCCTGGGTTCCCTCGGACAACTGCCTCTGAAGGCGGACAACCTCATCGGTCATCGTCTTGAGCCTCCTTCGGTAGTCATCTACTTGCCCGCACCAGTCGACTCGATAGGTGTTGTAGTTCACCTTGGCATCCTGTAGCTGCTTCTGAAGGTCAGAGAATTTCTTCGACCAGTCCCAGTCATGGTCGGCCTGAGTTGTGAGCCAAGACGAGCTCCCCTCCAATTGGCCGATCTTCTCTCGTGCGGCCGCCAACTCGACCTCGAGGGAGCTGATCTTGGAAGCCTGAGTCCAAGATCGGTCGCTGGCGCGCTTCTGGAGTTCCTCAAGCTCCTTCACGAAGTTGGCCTTCTTTCGGGTGTAATCCATGAAGCCCTTTTTGTGGAGATCCCGAAAGTGGGTAGCCTCCGTAGTGGCTTCCGAATGACTCTTCCTCAGCCTGCGAAGTTCGTCGTCCATCTTCTTTGACTTCTTCGTTAGGTGACGAACTTTCCTTCTGAGATCCCGGATCATCGACTTCAGAGGAATCCCCTATGGTAGGGAAAGAGCTTTGGCAGGGCACTGTTGTTGGGAGACAAGAGCGTCATAACACAAATCAGTGCAAGAAAAAAAAAAAGAAAAGAAGAAAAAGGATGCAAAGTAAGAAAAAGGAGCTCTCTGTAAAGAAGAATCTGATTTCAATGATTAAATAGTTCTTAAGTACAAGAGAATGAGGAAAAGTCACAACAAAAGAAAAAAATACAAAATTAGAGGTTTCGGACCTCTGGGGTAGAAGTGGAGGAGCTCGGCACCCCCGGAAGGTTGGTCGCAGTAGCCATGGCAGTCGAAGAAGTCCTGACTGGAGGAAGACCGGTAGCGGCTTTAGAAGGTTCGGCTTCTTCGTCAGATGCCTCATCCAGGAAGTTGAGGTCCAATTCGGAAAACTTTTCGACCACCTTCTCCTGGCAGAGCTCGAAGCTCTTGATGAAGGCGGCCTGGCTGAACTGGACTTTCAGATCCCTCATCTCGGAGGAGGTTTTGAACTCCTCCACTACTCGGACCCTTGCCTCCGAGACCAGGGTCGGGATCTGCACCTTCAGCTCGAAGACCTCGGCCTCGGCCTTCTTTCTTTCCTCCTCCAAGGCGGTCCTCAGATCTGTCGAGGTTTGTCCCTCCTTCTGCAGTGCCTCTTGGAGACTCGCGACCTCGACGATTTTCTCTTTGAGGCGGGCGGCCTCGGCCAGGCGACCTTCCTCCACCTGGGCTGCTTTCCTCTTGGCATTATTCATCACCTCGATGTTGGCGATGAGCTGGTGTCCAATCTGCAAGAGCGGCCAGGGAGTCAATATAAAAGCTAAGGAATAAGCTAAGTAAAGAAGCGAGAAGAAGAAAAAAGTAAATTAACCTACCTCGAGAAGGACCCCAGAGAGTCCCAGACCCGCTGCTCAGGATCGGCATGGACGATCCTGTGGACGACCTCGGGCAAGACGCACCTGTCGACTAATCTCTTTATTAAATCCCTATTGTTGAAGGGATTTTCGCCCGAATCCTCTTCAGAGCCGTCGGCCCCCTCGATGGCAGCCCTACTGCCGCGGCTCTTGTGGGCCAATGTCTTCTTCCTCCTTCTCCTTTCGGCCCCCAGTGCCTCCTCGAGATGAGCCTCTGGAGCGAGAACCTTGGTCGGGGGGCTTCTTGAAGAGGCTCAGGGAATTGCGGGCTCGACGTCGGAGGGGGCGTCGACGGCAATGGCCGCCTGAGCAGGCACGATCGAGCTAGTCTCTTCTACCCTAGTCCTCTTCGCCGCCCCCGAGGATGCAGTGCCTTTCCTTTTATGGGTCTTGAGACCCTTGGCCAGCATCCGAGCTGCGTCGGCATCCATATCTGCAATGAAAGAAGATCGGCACAGCTTAGAGAAAGAACAAGAAGAAAGGGGAAGCAACGAATGACTATATATATATATATATATATATATATATATATATATATATATATATAAGTACCGACAGGGTTGAGAGGGCTTAGGCCAACATTAAATAAGAGTTGCTCCTTCAGAAGGTCGGAGAGGAGAGGAGCTAGATAAACCTCGAGTTTATTGGAGGCTTCAAGGTCGTCCCTTCCCAGACTAGAAGCCCGACAGACGGAGTCCCTCAGGGAGCCCCAGGGGGGCAACCCCAGCTCCAAGGTTGGGCATCGGACATAGAAGTACCTCTCCTTCCAGTTGTAGATAGAAGAGGGGGCATGTTTCAGCAACCCCTTTCTACCGAATTGGGGAAAGAAGTACCATCAGTCCTTGGTCGAAGGGTGACACTTGAAGGTATAGAAATTCCTAAACAAAGAAAGGGTTGGCCGAACTTCAGCTAAGCGATAGAGGGAAAGAAATCTTATTAGAAACCTAAAGGAGTTCGGTGCTACAGAAACTAGAGAAATATTTAGAAAACGAAAAAGAGCAACGACGAAAGATGAAAGTGGAAGTCAAAGCCTGGCATGGAAAGCTTCCAGGTACAAGCAGAAGCGGCCAGGAGGAGGGGCGCTAGCCCGATCAGTTGGCCCGAAAAGCTCAAACTCGTACTCCGGAGGAACCTCGTACTGAATCCTGATCAGCGAGAGTTCGTCTGAAGTCAGAGTGCTAGGAATAGTATCTGGTACAAAGATTGGACGAGGTTCATTTGTAGAACTAGGATTTTGTAGGACTGGGATGGACGAACTCCTAGAACTGCTAGAGGAGGAAGTGTTGGAGGACATTATGAATCAAGCGAAAACCTTAAAAAATCCCAGAAAAATTGGAAAACATAAGAAACAAGGCACTCACAGAGAAACCGAACGGACGTAACGCGAAGGATAAAAAATGGAAGAAGAACAAGAAAGAGACGGGTTCTAGAACTAACCTAAGCTGGTCCGAAAGATGCAGGAAGGTAGCAAGGGTGATGGGGGTCGACCCGAAGAGTGCCTAAAACTGAGAGGGACATGCTGGAGGAAGACGAAGTTCTCGGGGAAGAAGAAGGGCACCAACAAAATTCTCAGGAAAAGTGAAACCCTTGAAGGAGGGGGGTGTGTTTAAATAGGCAACGGGATCCGACGCAATAATGATTGCAGATCTTCTCTGGCCGATCTACAACCGCCGCATGTCCCACTCATCATGGCAGGCGGCTGAAGGTGACTGACAACTAACAGAATCATTATTGCACCGTACCTAGAGCAATGCTCCAGCAAAAATTTTGAAAAAATATTTTCGGATCGCCTCGATTTGAAAAGACTCTAGCACCAGTGCGCCAAATGCCAAAATATCTGGAAACAATCGAGTGCGAAAATCGAGGAAGGCAACTTCGGCTGTGAAAATTTCTCTGTACTTCCTTCATTTGAAACCCAAACTCGAAAGTAGGGGGACTGATGTTGGATATAAAATAACCCCAGCCGAAGTTTGTAAGAGGCCAACCCTCCCAGGGCTCTTCCAGCTTCCGACCTTGTGCAGCATCTTTCTGAACTTCCTCGATCGTTCGAGCTTCCACAATACCATCCGGACTCCTCCAGCAATTGACCTTCCATAGTGTCCTCCAGATTCCTCCAACGGACAAACTCCTATCGTGCCATCCTGACTTCTCCAATAATGAGCTTTTCCCTTCATCTACCAGACTGCTCCAAATGCTCTCTGGGCTTCACTATCAGCCGATTTTCTACAGTGATCGACTACTCTCCGAATCTCTTTCAGACTTCTTCCAGCCATGATCGACTTTACTCTGAACTTCTTCTGGACCTCGTCAATGATCGAGCTTCTCCAGCAGCAGGACTTCTGCAATAACCAAACTCCATCTAAGTTTCTATGGTGGTCGACCACCTTCCGAATTTCATCTGAGCTCCTACAAGAGTCGGACTCCATCGGAACTTCTATAGCGGATGGATCCCAGACGAACTTCTACAACGGATGGGCTCCACCAGCCGAATCTCTACTCCGAACTTCTATTGCAAGCGGACTTCATCCGAGCTTCTATAATAAGAAGTCTCCATCCGAGCTTCTATGGCAACCGATCTTCGTCCGAGCTTCTACAGTAAGCGGCCTCTTTCCGGACTCCTACAAGAACCAGACTCCGTCCGAACTTCTATAATGGAATTGAATTTCAGACTCCTCCAGTGGTCAACCTTCCACAGTGTCCTCAAAACTCCTCCAGCGGATGAACTTCCACAATGCCTTCTGAACTCCACTATCGATCGACCTTCTACTGGATTTCTCATGAAATCGGACCTCTCCAGCGGACAGTCTTCAGATGAGCTTCTACATCAAACAAATTCCAAATAGACTTCTCTAGCAATCAGATTCCTATCGAACTTCTCCAACAGAAAGTCCCCATCTGAGCTTCTACAGTAGATGACTTCCGCCTGCAGCATCAGTGCCCAAGGCACCTGACAACAATGGACTCGTCAGCAATCTCGAAAATATTCGAGCTTCTCTTAGATTGCTGAGACAGAGAGCCATTCCACTCCATCAGACGTCCCAATCGAGCTTCAGCCGTCCAGCCCGAACTCTCTGGCAAGTCGCGACAACGGACACTACCCCACTCCACCCTCCATAACAAACTCCACGTGGCCCCACCATTCTCTGGCAAGTCACGACAATAGACACCACTCCACTCTCCGTAACAGATTCCACGTGGCCCCACCACTCTCTGACAAGTCGCGACAACGGACACAACTCCATTATCCGTAACAAACTCCACGTGGCCCTGAATGGCTCACTACCAGGCAGTTACGAACGTCGCTGTCAAGCGGTTACACTTCTCCATCTATAAAAGAGACCCTCCCAGATACGTTCTGCTCTAAGCTCTAAACTCTATCTCCGAACTCTGTTAAAATCTCATTCGAGTGCTCCATTTCTATTGAAGCAGAGTACTGACTTAAGCATTGGATGGTTTTGTCAGAGCACCTCCAACTCCGATTTAGACTTTTCTTGTAGGTCCCGACGGCGGCCGCGATCCTCTCGACTCCAACTTCTCTGGCGTCGGTGGAATTCTACACCAACAATTGATTCTAGTACACATGCATGCACTAAACATTATATCAGGTCTACTAGTAGTAAGATACAATAAAGAGCCTATCATGCCTCTTTAGAGCTTTGAATCAATATTTTTATCATGCTCATCTTTTTCTAATTTATAGAAAGGAGTCATAGGTGTACTTATAATTTTTGAGCTCTCCATTCCAAATTTCTTTAATAGTTCTCTTGTATACTTACTTTGAGTGATGGAGATCCCTTCTTTCATTTGTTTAATCTAGAATCCGAGAAAAAAAGTGAGTTCTCCCATCATGCTCATCTCGAACTCCTCCTGCATGAGCTTGGCAAATTTTTGGCATAAATCTTCATTAGTAGACCCAAATATAATATCATCAACATATATCTTTATAACTAAATTTTTTTTGTCTTTTCTTTTTATAAAAAGAGTAGTATCAATGTTTCATTTTGAAAAATTATTTTCTAATAAAAATTTACTTAATCTTTCATACCATATCCTAGGAGCTTGTTTTAATCCATATAAAGCTTTGTTTAACTTAAACACATGATCTGAAAATTTATGATTTTCAAAATCAGGAGGTTGTTCTACATATACTTCTTTAGCAATATAACCATTAAGAAAAGCACTCTTAACATCCATTTGAAATAACTTAAAGTTCACAATATAAGCAAAAGTAAGTAGCATTCTTATTACTTCTAGTCTAGCAACAGGAGCAAATATTTTATCAAAATCAATTCTTTCTTATTGGTTGTATCCTTTAGCAACTAATCTTGCTTTGTTTCTTATTATATTTTCATCTTCATCTAATTTGTTCCTATATACCCATTTAGTTCCTATTATGGGGTAATTTTTAGGTCTAGCAAATAGTATCCATACATTGTTACTTTCAAATTGGTTTAGCTCTTCTTGCATGGCAATTATCCAATTATGATCTTTTTCAGCTTCATTTATTATTTTAGGTTCTAGATGTGAAATAAAATCTACATAATTACAAATATCTCTAAGTGAAGATCTAGTTCTTACTTCTTATATCGGATCACCAATTATTAATTCTTTAGAGTGATTGTGGATATATCTCTATTTTCTTGAAAGATTACCTGTGTCTTGAGGTTGTTCTTGAATATTCTGATCATTGATACTTTCATCCAATTGATTTTTGTTTTGCTCATTTGAGTCATTGAGGGTGAGTTCTTTCATTCCATCTTCTCTGATACCCGCATCATCAGCACCCTCTCTTTTTCTTGATGGAAGATTATTAGCTTCATCAAAAACAACATGAATTGACTCTTCCACTACTAGTGTTCTTTTATTGAATACTCTAAAAGCTTTGCTAGAAGTGGAATAGCCAAGAAAGTTAGCTTCATCAGATTTAGCATCAAATTTACCTAAGCTATCTTTGCTATTATTCAAAATAAAATACCGACAATCAAAAATATGAAAATAATCTATATTAAATTTTCTACCTTTCCATAATTCATAAGGTATTTTTTTAAAAATAGGTCTTATTAAAGCATAGTTTAAAATGTAACATGCTATGTTAATTATCTCTACCCAAAAATATTTTGAAAGTTTGCTTTCACATAGTACGGTACAGGCCATTGCTGAGAAGTTATGATCTATGCCCTTTTCATCATAAAACTTTTCAAAATCTTTATTTTCAAATTCAATACCATGATCACTTCGAATAGAAACAATTGGTAAACCTTTTTCATTCGAAATCTTTCGACAAAACTTAAAGAATGCAAAAAATACTTCATCCTTAGAAGCTAAAAATAAAATCCAAATAAACATAAAAAATCATCAATAATTACAAAACCATATCTTTTTTCTCCTAAACTAGTTATCCTTGTAGGACCAAATAAATTCATATGTAAGAGTTCTAGAGATTTAGAAGTTGAAATAATATTTTTAGATTTAAAAGAAACTCTTGTTTATTTACTTAATTGACATGCATGACAAATTTTATCTTTGTCAAAATTAATAACCAAAAATTAAATCTTTTTTAATGATTTTAGAAAGTATGTGCATACTAATATGTGCAAGCTTACGGTGCCAAAGCCAACTAGACTCATTAATTTTAGCATTCATAACCACAAGACATTACATATTTTGTAAGGATAGATCATCCAAATCAACTATGTATATATTGCCATATCTATGTCCAATGAATCTAATGCTAACATCAGTGGGACTAGTTACAATGCACATAGATGATTCAAAAACTACTTTATAATCTTTATCACATAATTGACTAATACTTAAAAGATTATGCTTAAGACCATCTATAAGTAATATATTTTCAATACAAGTGGAGGGAGTGATATCAATGTTACCAATACCGATGATCTTTCCTTTGCTATTATCTCCAAAGGTGACCATCCCTCCATTCTTGGCTTCTAATGTGATGAATTGAGATTCATCACCAGTCATGTATCTTGAGCATCCACTGTCGAGATACCACTTTTATTTTATTATTTGAGATGCAAGACACACTTGCATACATAAAATCAATATTTAACCTTAGGTACCCAAGCTAACTTGGATCCTTTGGAGTTAGTCACAATGGTTCTTTTTGGAATCCATATTTTTTTAATATTTTTAGTATCAAATTTATTTGATAAACATGAATAAGCTTTATGCCCTACCTTGCCACATCTAAAACAAGTAATATTTGGTAGTTTTCTTGTAGATGCATTGACAAAAATATTTTTTAAAAACTTTTGCTTTTCTAGAGTATTGTAGCCAAGTTTGACTTTATCATATACAGCTTTTTGACTATCAATGATCATCTGAAGTTTGTTTGAACTTAATGTAAATCTGTCAACTATAGATTTAACTTGGTTATCTCTTTCTTTAGTTTTTGATTTTCTTTTATAAGAGTTTCATTTTGACTAAAAAGTTCATCTTTTTCTTTTATTAGAGACTAATTCTTTAGTTGTAATTCTTCATTTTTCTTATCAACTTCTTCTTTTTCTTTAGCTAATGCATGATTTCTTGATTTCAGATTTTTATTTTTTGTTCCTAATTCTTTTAGGTTATTCAAAAGTTCATGAAAAGCTTCTAACAGTTTATCATAAGCAAATTCATTTTGAGTTTGGGTGTTACCTTATTTTCATATGCCATAAGGCATAGGTTAGCTTCTTCATGAGATTCTTCATCAGTGGTGGAGTCATCACTGTCGCTCCATGTAACCATCATGGTTTTCTTCTTCTTGAACTTCTTTTGGCCTTTCTTGAGCTGGGGGCATTCTGATCTGAAGTGGTCTGGCTTTTTGTATTCATAGCAAATGATGGGCTGTTCCTTTTCTTTTTCTTTACTCGACTCCCCCTTGACTGGTGGTCTTCTCTTGGTCCCTTGTCTTTTTCTCCTCATGAAGCGTCTAAATTTTCTGGCAATCAGGGTCAAGTCCTCATCTTCCTCTCTATTGTCTAATTTTTCTATGTCTTCTTCTTCCTGAGCTGTCGACTTGAGAGCTATGGTCCTCTTTCTTTTGGTTTCCTCCTCAGTGTGTTGCTTCATGGTCAGTTCGTGAGTCATGAGGGATTCAAGCAGCTCCTCCAATGATAGAGTATTCAAATCCCTAACTTCTTAGATTGCAGTGATTTTTGCCTCCCATGATCTTGGTAAGGATCTGAGCACTTTTCTCACAAGATCACTGTTAGAATAATATTTGCCAAGATTTTTTAAACTATTTATGATGTCAATGAAATGAGTGAATATTTGAGTTTTTGATTCTTCAAATTTTATTTTAAATAGTTCATAGTTGTGCACAAGCATATTGATCTTAGATTCTTTTACTTGGTTTGTGCCTTTGTGTGTGACTTCTAATCTATCTCAAATCTCTTTAGCTGAGTTGCATGTAGAAATGTGATTAAATTCATTAGCATCCAAAGCACAATATAAAATATTCATGACTTTAGCATTGAGCTGAGCCATTTTTTTATCAAGTTCATCCCATTCACTTTCTGACTTAGGGAGAGACACACCATTAATCAATTTAGTGGATGTGTGAGGTCCATTTACTATAACACTCAACATGTCATAGTCAAGTGCTTGAATGAAAACTCTCATCCAAGCTTTTCAATAGGTGTAGTTTGATCCATTGAAGAGTGGAGGTCAGTTTGTGGATTGCCCCTTGGCTAGAGATATGCCAAATTGGGCTGCCATTGATCTTTAGCTTTTGATGGTTAAATCAAGCAAGAACTAGAGCACCAAGCTCTGATACTACTTGTTGCCTAGAAATGGAGCCCAAGAGGAGGAGTGAATTGGGTCTTTTTAAAATTTTAAAGATTAGCGCACTAAAATAATGTGCTAAAGTATTTGAGTGAAGAGGATTGATTTTTAATAAAAATAAATTCAAACATAAATGATAAGATTGCAAGTATAAAGCACAATGAACAAGTAAAGAGAGACAAACACAATAAACATAAAGAATTTATAGTGGTTCAGTGCCAACCTTACACCTACATTCACTTTCCAAGTCCCTATTTGGGAATTCAATCCACTAAACAGATTACAAGGATTACACCACATCGAACACCTCCAATCCTTGCTATCCAAGCAAGAACACTTGTTTCTCAAGTACAAGCCAATCTTTAATAATTTGATTCAGGATTCGAATCAACCCAATCGAGTTTTGAAATCTCCTAAAACTTAAAAACCTAAAAATAATATGAGAAAAATAGGGTAAAAAAAATTCAGCACACTATCTCCTTAAATAAATATAATAAATGCAAGAAAAATACAATACCTAAGGGGAAGAAGCTTTTGCTGAATATCCTTAATGAATTTCACACTTGATTGCAGCTGGAGAGTGGTTAGTAAAGTGATTAAATACTTTTTTTCTCTCTTTAGGGCTGATAGAGCTTTTCTTGGATTTGAATTTGAATGCTTGCTTAAACTTATGATTTTTTACTTCAAGAGAGCATTTATAGTCACCATTTATCCTTGAGAATATCTTAGAGTTAGTTTAAAACTGTTGGAGAGTGTTTAATGTGCATTAAATGTACCAAAAATAGACTGAAAACTAGCCGTTACGAACTCGCCCAGAATAGATCGTCCCAGGTGGGTCGTCCCACTGTGATTGAAAAGTCCCATGGGACATCTCATTTGGTCAGTCTGAAAATTAGACTTTCTGATTTAGTCTCAGAGTCTCAGGGGTCATCCTAGGTGGGTCGTCCCACTACATGGGTCATCCCAAGTCGATCCTCCCACTACGTGTCATGAGCCAAAAAGAAGTGTGTCGGCTACTCAATGAAAAGGGATGACCTAGATGGGTCATCCCATATTGTTGTAACCCAATTTTTCATACATTTAAGGTTCGAAACTTATCAGAACACTTCTAAATACTCTCAAATAGATTCAAATCAATTTGACACTCTCAAAAGGCTTCGAAAACTTCTCCAACTTGTAGAAACTTCAATTTTGGCACACTTGATGAAGCTTTTCAAATCCAATCTTTTGGACTATCTGAAACATCATAAAAATATTCTTCAAAGATAAGAAACTTATTAGTAGTCTCCTCAAATAGTTTGCGATCATCAAAATCAATTCTTGGAGCAACAATATGTATGCTTAGATGAGCTATTCTGATATAAGCTGAGCTATTCTGAGCTATATCTATACTAAGATGAGCTATCCTGATATGAGTTGAGGTATCTTAAGCCTCATTCATACTGATAGGAGGTATCTTGAGCCTCATTTATGCTGATAAGAGATATCCTGAGCCTCATTTATACTGATAAGAGTTATTTTGAGCCTCATTCATACTGATATGAGGTATCCTAAGCCTCATTTATGCTAATAAGAGGTATCTTAAGCCTCATTTATACTGATAAGAGCTATCCTAAGCCTCATTTATGCTAAGCTAAGGTATACTTGACTATTTTCATACTAAACTGAGGTATTCTAAATTTAGCCATCTTCATGCTATGGAAACCATTCACACCATGCAGAAAAGGCCAAAAATAATAAATACCCCGATGTGGAGCATATGAAGGCTAAAATCTCTCCACAATCTCAGCTCCTGATTGATAGCTTATGCAATTAATAGGTGGAACCCTCATGTATCATGAGGTGACACCACTCACCCAACTTAAGAAGGCCAAAAGATCAGGCATGATTGTCGAGGATATTCAAATTCTTCATTCATTATATTGCCAGTAACGACCTCCCCTAATCTCGCAGGAGTGACTGAGGGCTGAAATATCTCGTCCATTATAGCATGTTGAATAGCTCTACAATTTTGAGATCTCATAATCTTCATACAACTGTGTGACCAACTATTCGATAGCCTTCTATATAAGCAACCAAAGCCCGAAGGATCAAGATAAGCCAATCAATCTTGCTCAGAGAACTCGTTGCTGCTCCTGTTGTTCTCTAAATCTGACTTAAGGATCCTCTGAGGAAAAACTTTCGATTTGGACTTATTTTGTAGGTCACTCCAACTCTAGCATCCCTGCATGAGGTTTAGCCATCTTCTCTCCGACCTCGATCGAATCGAGCAGCAATAAGTTAAAAAATAAAAAAGAAATACTCCATATGCTAAGAAAGAATGTTTATGAAGAGAGATCGTCCATATCCTTTCTTCTTCCTCCATCTTCCCCATCCTGAATTCTTTTCTCCTCCTATGAACATGACACTACAAGAACAAAGGTTTTCCATGATGTTAAAAAATCACCAAAAATCCTCCAAAATATCGCTAAAGTTTTTTCACAATGTTTGGCAT
Source organism: Elaeis guineensis (assembly GCF_000442705.2). Lineage (NCBI taxonomy): Eukaryota > Viridiplantae > Streptophyta > Magnoliopsida > Arecales > Arecaceae > Elaeis > Elaeis guineensis. The sequence goes on from NC_026005.2 coordinate 28,019,873, forward strand.
AACATCATCAAGATCATCATGTTAGCCACATCGCTAATGGTCAATCACGACGTTCGTCATACAACATCACAAAAAAGACATCAAAAGTGCAACGTATGCCCAAACATCATGAAACATAGTTTGATTGAGTGATGTTTCACTAACATCATGGAACAAAAATCTTTCATGACATTTCTCAAACATTGTAAAATGTAGGTTGATTGAGCAATGTTTCACTAACGTCGTGGAACAAATATCTTTCATGACGTTTGACAAATGTTAGGGAACATGACTGATTATGTGATGTTTTGCCAACATTGCAGAATGAATGAGGCTTTTTGGTGACGTTTCCCAAACATCGTGGAATGATTTCGCTAACACTACAAAACAAGGATATTTTGCGATGGTCAAGTTTTGCTTCATTGATAGTTTAATTATAATCTGTATAAAATATTATATTTCATGGTATATATTCAAATATCAAGTAAATCATCTATTTTTAGTCAATAAATCATTCAACAACTAAAGTATGAACTCACATGCAATTCATAATCAAGATAAATCCATACACAAAGTTTATAATCCAAAAATTAAATTGTCTAGGCATCCAAAGAGATGGTTTTTCTAACTAAAAGCACCAAGAGACCATGTCTCTACCAAAAAACAAATAAGTCTTCATCTAAGCTACCAATTCACCTCTAATCAAAAGCAAACAAACTCATTATCCAATTGTCTATAACAAAATAAATGAGTTCATAAGTCAATAATCCAAAGCGCAAAAGGCTCCTCTGCCATGCATGTCCTCAAAACCACATCTTCACAAGTTCTTGAGTCATGAGAACCCTATCAAAAAGAAAAATATAATCAATTAATTGCCTATATATTACAGTAACAAATACATACATTATTCCATTATGCTTATAAAAAAGATTTAGGGACACATTAAAAAAATAACTTAAGTAACTTACATCATAAATCTGATAAAGAGATATTTTGTGATACATATAAAGCTTCCAAAATCTTTTGTTGATGCTTCATTTGCATTTTAATGTCTATAATCTCATTCTTCATCTCTTGATTATGCTTTTGCGACTGCTCCAACTCCTTTTGAAGTTTCTTCTTAGACATAAAAGAGGAACTCTTCTCTTCTGGATGAGGTCCAACTCCCAAACCATAGACATAATCTGGTATGATCCCCAGAACTTTATCGCATATCTGATCTACTGTCATAGGATGGCCATCAGATATGGACTGCTCAAGCACCTACATCATTTCATTCTAACAAAATTTGAAGAGGATTAATTCCAAAACAAAAACTAAGCTCACGTAAAATAGTTAAATCATAATTTTATTTTTGTGTAGTGTCCTCATCCATTTTGCCTCGCACTCAAAAATTATCCATCTACCTGGAGTGTCACCATGACCTAGGGTGTAATGAGTACGATACCACAATATAATTCGATCGCACTCTTCTCCATTCAATTCATTCTCACTCTGTTTAAAAGATGAGTAACTATTGCAAGAAACTTAAATGTCAAATGATATTAGTCATAATCAAAGTACGACATCTCATAATCTCATGCAGATAGGTACAAAAGCTTTTGACCCAGTGTTTGCTTGGCACTTGACAAAACTTTTGAAAATTTTGTTATGCTCACATGTTAGCTGAAAAGATAGAAAACTTTATACTGGTCAACCTAAAGTAGATTCTTTAAAGGAGATATTTACATGCAAACATAATGCAAGTTATACTGACCTGTGTCTTTTCTTTGCTCCAGTAAGTGCAAAGATCTATCCACTCTATCGTGGTCACAGTACTTAGCTTTGAGTCCTTTCCATGGTTAAGGTAATGCATATGTAGTCGATATCTTTGATCCTTTGACTTGAATGAAAGAAGCTTCTTGACGCAAGCATAAACTTCCTCATCCATCCTTAAACCCTTGACATTTAGTTTTTACTGCAAACAAGTATTGAATACTAGTTAACAAATATGCATAAAATACAAATGCAACTATAATGATTTTTACTTACCTCTAGTTTGTCAAATGCAATATGCATCTGCACCTCTATTAATTTGGTCCATCTAGGCTTGACAGGTAAGATATTTCGAGCTATCATACCAAGCTCATTTGATAGCTTGGTGGATTGAATAGCATTAGTGGGTCTCCCTTCTTTCGTTGAGATGTTGATCTCTATTTTCTTACCAAGGGCCTTGTTTATCTTACTTAACCCAACCCCTCTAATACAACCTCTTTTCTTTCATCCACCCATGCTCGTGGGCCCTATGAGATAAGCAAGCAACAATAAGAATGTTAAATTAAAAATATTTACATGATATTGAATATAAATAGGTATATCATGATTCGTACCTATAGAGCTAACATCAAGAGTCAAGTCCATGATAGGATGTGTATACTCAGTAGGCTCTAGCTCGATAGGTGGTATATGAACTTGTGATAATTGAGAGGAAGGTGGTGGAGCAGGAGGTGTGACTTCTCCTGGTATTGGATCTAGAGAAGCTGATGGAACGTAGACTGATGGTGACTGAGAGAAAGATGGTGGAGCCACGATATCATGACTTTGAAGAAGCTGCTAGTACCTAGATAGAGGGGGTGCAACATCAGCCAAAGATGGAGCTGAAGGTATGACATCTGATGGTGTCGGATCCAGAGAAGCTGATGGAATATAAGCTGGTGGTGATTGAGAGGAAGGTGGTGGAGCCACGGTGTCACAGCTCTGAAAAAGCTGCTGGTACCTTGATCGTAACTGAAGAAATAATGCCCTACAAGCCAATTGCATATGGGATGCGATCGAATATTTTCTGTAATTTATCTTTCAAACTCATGTAATTGATATTATTTTTAATAAAATAGATATTTTTAATTTATTATATACTGCATCTTTATTTTTAAGATTATAATGAATCCCATAGGTCTGGATAATAGTTTTAGGATCGTGATGAGATCACACCAGTGAGACCTAAATCCTTGATAGCCATGACCTAAAATATTTTCAGTCATTGATTTATTGAGTCGATGATCAATGATACCGGTAAGACTGGCATGTCCTATGTATGCTCAGAGATGAAGGTGGTTGATCTCACAACCACTTATATAGTAATACTAATACAAGGATGTGAGTGCTCATTAGAGAATAAGTTTATTGAATAGACCTACTAGAGAATATTTGATAGAGTCTTATTTATATGTCAGCTGATAGTTCTCTAGTGGAAGTTATGTAAGTGATTCTTTAACCTGAGATCGCCATGGTACTTTATGTATATGAATTCATATTTTGATTTACTTTCTAATTTGATTCTCTGATCCTGATATGGGGTGTTTTGGATGTAATAAAGTATGCATGGAGGTTGTAAGTGATCAATAAGAGATCAGTCACTCCTAATAAGGAGAGCGAACATCCTATGTGATCTTATAAGTCGATGATTATGGAAGTCTTTGACCAAAGCAGGATGATAATTAAAATTTTTTTTTTAATATATCATCAACTGAATTATCACCTTCTAATTGAGGTAGATATAGATAAGCAATTAGATTTGACATGATTTCATGTCCATAGCTCATCTGGAATGTTATTTGACTCAAGAATTAAATTACATGGTAACTTATCACTGAAAGATATTTTGATAATTTTTTATCAAAATTTTAAACCTTTCAGGTAGTTATGACACATTGCTAGACATCAATCTTGACTTATAAATTTGTTAAAATTAAAAAAAATTAATTTAAGAATTAATTAGAAAGAGTTTTAGTTGATTGAGATTCTTGAGCTGACCTAACCAGATCGGATTAGGATTACGTCAAGAGTCTGTGTCCACTCCTGGCTAGATTTAAAATTTAATGGGTCACCCAATTTAGAATTTAGTTTTGATCTAATTTAATTAAAATTTAATATAAATCTTAAGAATTAATTTGATATGCTAGTACATTGTATTAACCCAAGTTCCTAAATAGGTTCAGTTCAAAGCATTTGAGCTAAACTAGACCAATTATCTTTGACCTAATGGGATTGGGTCTAATTTAATTTGATTCTTATCCAACTTGAAAGTGTTTCAAGTGTGAAAAGAATCCTCTACACCCATCAGGTCTCATGCTAAAATTTATTGCCGCCCCCTCTTAATTTGCATTGAGATGTGAAGAGTCCTTCTTAAAGAAGACTCTTATCTTATCTCTTCGGTTCTCATCCAGTTCCTTAAATATTACACATTGAATTTATGTAAAAAAATTATGAGCTATAGAAGAGGAGTCCTTTTGTGTGAAGGCTCTTCTACACCAAAATAAATCACAAAAATTTATTTCTCCATGTGAGAACTTGGAGCACCAAGAGTTGGTGCCCCTTGGTCCTTCCTCACATCCCTTCTTAGCCTATATATATGGGGCATCTCATATGGGCTAAGTGCTGGATTTTGGATGAAAATCAGAGCCAATTGGTATATAAAAAAGATAAAAAATTTTGGAAAAAAAATCTGAGAAAAAGAGAAAGAAAAATTAAGAGGAAAAAGTTGTAAGAAGGGTGGTGAGAGAATTATCAAGTGTTGCTAATTAGCCCTAGGATTTGATTGTTTCATGTATTGAAGTCCAAAAATCAAATTCTAGATTGTGAGATTTCTAAACAGTGTTCTTTTGACATGATTTTGGTGGTAAAATCAAAGACAACTGGGCTTTGATGTGATCATACTTCATGTTTGAAGCTGGCAGTGTTCTTGTGAAGAAAAGGCTGCAGCAGCGCACTGGTTAGGAAGGACCTTGACCAACTTCTGTGTGGATCACTATTGGAGGGCTTCTACTTAGAAGTCTCATAGAGATCATCATCATACCATATTGCTCTTTTGAGGAAATATAAACTTCTATCTCTTTGCATGTTTGTTTTTATTTTGTTCGACATCGATAAGGTGATTCTAGGGTTTGGATTTTGGTTTGATGGTTTTAATTATTAAAGCTATTGATATGTTTGTTTGAAAAAAATTTAAAATTTAATTTTTACTATATGATTGGAACCCAATAGTGATATCAAAGCCACCCTTATTAGATTAGATCAAATAAGTACAAAATTATAATATAGAATTATTCTAGTTCATATAATGTCAAAAATATTGCATCGATTTCTAGCATCGATTTTAAAATCAAAAGTTATTTTTGACTTTATTGAACCATGGATTTAAATTTTAGTTATTAAAATTATGAATTTATGATAATATGAAATTTATAGTTTCATGGTAGCTTGATGCTTAAATCGATTTTTGATTAAGTGTTATGCATGCCTAATTTGGTTCGGGTTTGCTTTCTATTTGGCTAAGCTTGATATTTATTAAGTCATTTTGTGCACCATTATATGATTTTTGGCATGACTATATGATTGTTATTATGACTTGTAAAAGCATGTCAAATTGAATAATTGTACAATACATTTTATGTAATTGTAGTTAGAATGTGTCGAGATCAGTTCAAAGATCCTCTATAAAATTATATTAAGTTGTAATGTCGGGATTCATTTACAAATCAAATATCGAATTCATTTGATCAATTGGTGTCTAGGTAAGTGTTAAAGATGGTTTTTTAATTAGGTCTATATGCAAGCCTAACCAACTTTGTTGGTGTCTAAGAAAAGCTACAGAGAGCCTCCCACCTATTGATCTAACCAATTTGGTCTTATTGAATTTTGAACTTAAATTGATTAGTGATGTAGACACTACATGGGCCTTCCTTCAAGCTTGGTCAATAGAGTATGTCAAGATCTTAGTGAGCTTATTGTGCTATCCACAAAGCTTATTATAGAAATTGATATGATGTTAACTAAGTACATATTGATGCTTATGGCATATTTGAATAGTGTTGCTTTATTGTACTATCTACAATGACAGCATTATTTAAATATGACCATATGGGATTGAAAGGTTAACTTAACTAGAACACTATACTTTGTTGTGCTATTCACAAGACTATAAGTGATCTAGAGGCAAGAGAAAAAAATATTGAGAATTGTATGAGGTACAATGGGTAAAGAGTTACCTACTCTTGAACTTATGAATGCTTGTTGTACTATCCATAAGGTGTTTATGAAGAATAGGGATCTCAACCCCACTAAAAAATATAAGGATGTTTCTCATTTTTTTATACTTGAGGACTATAAAATTTATTAAAATAGTGGAAGACACAATTAGATAAAAGTCCTAATCTAGTTGTGCATATTATCATGAGTTGTCCACTTATATTATATTCTTGTTATTGTAGATTAATTGCACATATGGCATCCTCACTGTCACTAAGAGGCATACTGATGCTAACAAATTGACTGGATCGAACTACGTAGACTGATTAAGAAATCTAAGAATTATTCTCACTCAGAAGAAAGTCTCCTATATACTAAATACACTACACCCGATACGATCGAAGAAGATGCATCTGAAAAGGAAAAGGCCATATATAAGATGTGGAAGGATGATAGTGTGACTATCAAATGCATCATGCTTGCCTCGATGAGCAATGAGCTTCAGAGGTAGCATGAGGACATGGATGTTCCTTCTATACTCCTTAATCTTAAAGAGTTATATAAGGAACAAAGTCAAACTACTAGATATGAGATATCTAAGCAGTTGTTTCACGCCCACATGACTGAAGGCACGTCTGTGCAAACTCATGTCCTAAGGATGATTGATTTAATCACTTGTCTGGGATAATTGGGTTTCACCATGGATGGTGAACTTAGCCAAGATTTGATCCTGCAGTCTCTCCCCAACTCCTCTTAGTTTGTCATAAACTATCATATGAACAAACTGAATATCAGCCTGTCTGAACTGCTGAATATGCTAAAAATAGTAGAGTGCCATTTCAAAGGTGAAAAGGCTCCAATTTTTCTTGTTGATAAGATCAACAAGAATAAAGACAAGAAGGATTTCAAAAAAAAGTTGAACCCTAAGGCTGGCATCTCCAAGAAGAAGGTGAAGAAGGTCTCTGCCAAAAGTACTTGCTATCACTATGGCAAGGAGATACATTGGAAGAAAAATTGCAAGAAATACTTTGCAACTGTGAAACGGGCAACTGTTGCTAAAGATTTAAATATGATACAAACAACTTATCATTAAGTACTTCAATTTCGAATTCTTATATATTGCATATCACTTGTGGCTCACACCTATGCAAATCGTTGCAGGGTCTGCAGGAAATAAAGAGTCTGAATAAAGGTGACTTCGAGCTATTCGATGCTAGTGGAGAGTCCATTCAGACTGAAGCCGTAGGAATCAAAATTTTAAAATTACCTTCGGACAAAGTTTTGGATCTAATGATCTGTTATTATATTCCTAATATTGTTAGAAATATTATTTCTGTCCCTTGTTATTAGAATAAGACTTTGGCAAAGAACAATGGTTGTTCTATATATTTTTCTAACAAATTTTATAGAAATGCTTATATTGATAATGATCTTCTATTCCTATCACTTAATGATAATATACTTATGTTGATAATATGAAAAAAAGAAAGAGAGAGGATGTGAATGTCACATATCTCTGGCACTGCTGACTTAGTCATATAAATAAGTCAAGAATTAACAAGTTGTATAAAGATAATTTTTTTGATCCTTATGATTTTGAATCATATGAAACTTATGAATCTTATCTCATGGATAAAATGATCAAGACTCCATTTACTGAACATAAAAAAAGGGCGAGTGATATTTTAGACCTTATACATACTGATATTTATGGTCCAATATCGACTCAAGTCAGAGGTGGATGTTCTTACTTCATCATATTTACTGATGATATGTCTAAGTTTGGATATGTGTATTTAATGAAATACAAATATGAGGCCTTTAACAAATTTAAAAGTATCAAAGTGGTTAAAAAACAAACTGGTAAAAATATTAAAGCTCTTCGATCTGATCGAAGAGGAGAATACTTAACTAGTAAGTTTTTTGATTATTTAAAATAAAATGATATACTCTCTCAGTGGACACCTCCTTATACTCCACAATTAAATGAAATTACAGAAAGGAGGAATCGCACATTATTAGATATGGTGTGGTCCATGATGTGTTTCACAGATCTTCCGATCTTCTTTTGGAGATATGCTCTCGAGGTCGTAGCATATGTTTTGAACAAAGTATTATCTAAATATGTCTCTAGCATTCCATATGAGATATGAAAAAAGAAGAGACACAGTCTTAAACATCTTTAGATTTGGGATTGTCCGACTTATATAAAAAATATTAATGGACATAAGCTTAGTGCTAGATCAGAAAAATATAGATTTATGGATTATCCCAAAGAGAATATAGGATACTACTTCTATCACCTTACTCAACAAAAGGTGTTTGTTTGTAGGCATGCTATTTTTTTGAAAAAAGAGTTTATCCAAGAAGAGGGCAATGTGAGGTTTGTTGAACTTGAGGAAGTTCAAAACCAACAACCTATCCGAGATTCACAAGCTGATTTTCAATCAGATGTGCCCATTGTTGAGGCACAGCCACTATACACACGTCCTCTTCGAAGGTCAAGTAGAGTACGTAATATACCACTCAGGTATAAATTTATCATTGAGAATGACAACACATCCCACATCATTGAGAATGATGATCCCATGACCTATTCAAAAGTTGTCATGAGTAGTTACTCTGACAAATGGCTTAATGCCATGAAATCTGAAATGGACTCCATGTATACCAACCAAGTTTGGACTTTAATTGATGCATCTGAGGGTGTGACCCCAATAGGCTGCAAATGAGTCTTCAAGAGAAAGATAGGAGCAGATGGCCAGGTAGAGACCTATAAGGCCAGATTGGTGGCAAAATATTTTAGACAAAAATAAGGTGTTGATTATGAAGAACTTTTTTTGTCAGTAGCCATGCTCAAGTCTATTCAGATTATGCTTGCTGTTGCTACATACCATGACTATGAGATCTGATAGATGGATATCAAGATTGTCTTTCTCAATAAAAATCTTGAGGAAGAAGTCTATATATCTCAGTCAAAGAGATTTGTCTCTAGTGAGAGAGCAAATCAAGTATGCAAGCTGAATAAATTTATTTATGGATTAAAATAAGTATCGAGGAGCTGGAATATCTATTTTGATGAGATAGTCAAATCGTTTGGCTTTATCAAAAATATGGATGAACCTTGTGTGTACAAGAAGACTAGTGAGAGTGCTATTATCTTTTTGATCTTGTATGTGGATGACATACTGCTTATTGAAAATGATATCCCGATATTGCAATCGATCAAGATATGGCTATTACAAAAGTTTTTCATGAAAAACTTGGGTGAAGCATCCTATATACTTGGTATAAAAATCTACAGGGATAGATCAAAAAGAATGCTTGGCTTATCCCAGTCTAGGTACATAGACCTTGTGTTGAAGAGGTTTAACATAGAGAAAAGTAAAAGAGGTTACTTGCCCATGGGTCATGGCATACAATTCTCTAAGAAGATGTCTCCTAAGATACTTGAAGAAAGAAATAGAATGAGTTCTATTTTTTATGCTTCGACTGTAGGATTAATAATGTATGCTATGTTATGCACTAGACCTGATGTAGCTTATACTTTGGGTATTGTAAGTTGATTTCGGACTGGTCCCAGAGAGGATCATTGAAAAGCTATGAAAACATACTCAAGTACTTGAGAAGGACTAGAGATATTTTTTTATATATGATGGATCTGATTTAAAACTAAAAAGTTATACTGATTCTAGTTTTTAATCTAATCCAGATGATAGCAAATCCATATCTGGATATGTGTTCACCCTGTATGATGGGACAGTAAGTTAAAAGAGTTCCAAACAGCAAACTATTGCTGATTCAATCATTGAGGCTGAGTACATTACTGCTAGTGAGGCTGCTAAGGAGGCCGTCTAGATCAAAAAATTCATCTCAAAATTGGATGTGGTTCTAGGGATTAAATAATTAGTGCCCCTTTATTGTGATAATACTGGGATAGTTGCTCAAGCCAAGGAATCGAGGTCTCATCATAAATCCAAACACATCCTAAGATGGTTCTATCTCGTTCAAGAGATAGTCAAAAGATGCCATGTGATCGTGGAGCAAGTGGATATCAAGAACAATATAGCGGATCCGTTCACTAAGACTTTGTCATTACTGCAGTTTGACTGCCACCTTGATTGTATGGGCATCAAGTATAGGAACGATTGGCTTTAGTATAAATAGGAGATTAAAAGAATAATGCCTTACAAGTCAATCACATATGGGATACGATCGAGTATTTTCTATAATTTATCTTTCAAACTCATGTAATTGACATTATTTTTAATAAAATAGGCATTTTTGATTCATTATATGCTGCATCTTTATTTTTAAGATTATAATGAACCCCATAGCTCTGAGCAATGATTTTAAGGTCGTGATGAGATCATACTAGTGAGACCTAAATTCTTGATAGCCATGATCTAAAATATTTTCAATCATTGATTTATTGAGTCGGAGATCAATGATACCAATAAGACTGGCATGTCCTATGTATGCTCAGAGATGAGGATGGTTGATCTCACAACCATTTATGTGGTGACACTAATACAAGGATGTGGATGCTCATTAGAGAATGAGTTCACTGAATAGACCTACAAGAGAATATCTGATGGAGTCTTATTTATATGTCAGCTAATAGTTCTCTAGTGGGAGTTATGTAAGTAATCTTTTGACCTGAGATCACCATGGTACCTTGTATACATGAATCCATATTTTGGTTCACTTCCTAACTTGATTCTTTGATCCTTGTATGGGATATTTTGGATATGGTAAAGTATGCATGGAGGTTGTAAGTGATCAATAAGAGATCAATCACTCCTAATAAGGGAAGAGAACATCCTATGTGATCTCATAAGTCGATGATTCTGAAAGTTTTGGACCAAAGCAAGATAATAATTAGAAAAAAAATTTCAATATATCATCAACTGAATCTTTATCTTCTAATCGAGATACATATAGAAAAGTAATTGAGTTTGACATGATTCCATGCCCACAGCTCATCTGGGATGTTGTTTGACTAAAGGATTGGATTACACGATAACTTACCACTAAAGGATATTTTGATAATTTTTTATCAAAATTTTAAATCTTTCAGATAGTCATGATATATTACTAGACGTCAATATTAACTTGTAGACTCATCAAAATTAAAAAAAATTAATTCAAAAATTAATAAGAAAGAGTCTTAGTTGATTGGGACTCTTGAGCTGATCTAATCAGATTGGATTAGGATTACGTCAAGAGTCTATATCCACTGCTGGCTAGATTTAGAACCCAATGGATCACATATTTTAGGTTTTAATTTTGATCTAATTTAATTAAGATTTAATATAAATTTTAAGGGTTAATTTGATATATAAGCATATTGTATTAACCCAAGTTCCTAAATAGGTTCAGTTCAAAGCGTTTGAGCTAAACTAAACCAATTGCCTTTGACCCAATGGGATTGGGTCTAATTTAATTTGGTTCTTATCCAATTTGAAAGTGTTTCAAGTGTGGAAGGAGTCCTCTATGCCCATCAGGTCTCACACAAAAAATTTATTGCCGCTCCCTCTTAATTTGCATTGAGATGTGAGTCCTTCTTAAAGAAGACTCTTATCTTATCTCTTCGATTTTCATCCAGTTCCTTAAATATTACACACTAAATTTATGTGAAAAATTTATGAGGTGTAGAAGAGGAGGAGTCCTTCTATGTGAAGGCTCTTCTATACCAAAATAAATCATAGAGATTTATTTCTCTATGTGAGAACTTGGAGCGCCAAGAGTTGGCACCCCTTGGTCCTTCCTCACATCCCTTCTTAGCCTATATATATGGGGCATCCCATATGGGATAAGGGATAGATTTTAGGTGAAAATTGAAGCCAATTGGTGTGTAAAAGAGTGAAAAATTTTGGAAAAAAAATTTGAGAAAAAGAGAAAGAAAAATTGAGAGGAAAAAGTTGTAAGAAAGGTGGTGAGAGAATTAGCAAGTGTTGCTAGTTAGCCCTAGGGTTTGATCTTTTCATATTTTGGAGCTCAAAATCAAATCCTAGATCATAAGACTTCTGAAGAGTATTCTCTTGGCATAATTTTGGTGGTAAAATTGAAGGTGACTGAGCTTTGGTGTGATTGTACTTTGAGTTCAAAGCCGACAGTATTCTTGTGAAGAAAAGACTGCGGCAGTGCACCGATTAGGAAGGATCTTGGCCAACTTTCATGTGGTCACCATTGGAGGGCTTTTACTTTGGAGTCTCATGGAGATCACCATCATACCATATTACTTTTTTGAAGAAGTATAAATTTTTATCTCTTTGCATGCTTGTTTTTGTTTTGTTCGACATTGATAAGGTGATTCTAGGGTTTGAGTTTCGGTTTGATGATTTTAATTGTTAAAGTGCCATCTAGGATGTGCATGATGTATATCTAAGATCTCTTGTTAATGAGTTGAAATTGTTATGGTCTGATGGCATTCATACTTTTGATGCATCAAAGAAGCAGAATTTTATAATGAAGGCTGCATTGATATGGACCATTAGTGATTTTCTTACTTATGGGATGCTGTCAAGATGAAACACTCATGGAAGCTAGCATGTCCCTATTGCATGGAGAATACAAAATCATTTCAGCTTGAGCATGGTTGTAAGTCCTACTAGTTCGATTGTCATCATCAATTTTTCTCTGAGCATCATCCTTTTCGAAAGCAGCGGGATAGTTTTAGGAGGAATAAGATAGAGAAGGACCATGTGCCCCAGCACCTCAGTGGTATAAAATATTTTAGAGGGTATCCCAATTGGATGAAGTTCTGTTTGGCATTAAATTTGACAAGTAAAAGCCTCAAGAGTTCAGTACAACTCATAACTAGATGAAGCAAAGCATCTTCTAAAAATTATCCTATTGGTCTATCAGTTTGATCTATCATAACTTTGACATCATGCATATCAAGAAGAATGTATTCAATAATATTTTCTACACTATTATGGATGTCAAGGACAAAAGAAAAAACAATCCCAAAGCTCGAGTAGATATGAAGAACATATGCAAGCATCCTCTATTAGAGCTAGTTGAGGCGTCATCTAAAAAATTTCTGAAGCCGAAAGCATCTTATATCTTGACTAGGGAGCAGCTGAAGAATGTTTGCAAATAGTGTAAGAGCCTTAAATTTTTAGATGGTTATGTAAGTAATCTAGCTTGGTGCGTCAATATCAAAAATTGCAGATTTTATAGGCTAAAAAATCATGACTACCATGTATTCATGCAATGATTATTTCCATTGGCTTGGCATGATTTCCTTCCCAACTCCATATGTAGTTCTTTGATTGAGCTTAGCCTTCTATTCAGAGAATTTGTGCTACCAAACTATCCACCAATCACATCTCTAGTCTTGAGGCTAGCAGTGTAGAGACCATATGCAAGTTAGAGAAGATATTTCCTCCCAGCTTCTTTGACTTCATGGAGCACCTCATGATTCATCTAACGTATGAAGCTAGGGTGGGGGGTCCAGTGTAGTATAGATAGATATATCCATTTGAAAGATATATATACAGTCTCAAGAAGAAAGTAAAAAATAAGGCTCGAGTCGAAGGTTCTATTGTGGAGGCTTATATAATAGAAGAGATTTCAAATTTCAGCCCACACTACTTTAATCCCAATATGCAGATCAAGCTGACTCAAGTAGGCCGAATTGATGATAGTGGTGCTGAGGGATCAGAGTGGGAGATCTCAATATTTGCCTATCCCACTCGAGAATTTAGGTACGAGGTTTGTCAGATTTTCTCCAATACTAAACTTTGACAGGCAAAGACATATTTTGCTAAATTATGCGGTGGTCGACCCATATGTCCTGTAAGTGTCCATCATAATTCCAACTCTTGAATCACTTATTTTAGTATACTTATCTTATGTATATTTAGGTAATATGATGAGATACTGAAAGGAGAAAATCCAAGCATAAGTGATAAAGAAATATCAATACAGTGCTCAGAGAACTTTGCATGTTGGTTTCATCCCTTAGTAAGCATCTATTATCATTTTATATATTTTAATTTTTCTAATTTATTTTTTTTATAATACACAGATCATTCAAGGGAGCGAGTTCATACCAATGAAGCTGAGACTATTAGGTTACAGATCTGAAAAATACATGACATGCTATAATGGCTATAATATAAATGGTTTCAAATTTCACACCCAGTAATATAAAAATTATAAAAGTATAATGAACAATGATGTGTGTATAAAAGGCAGCTGGTGGGAAGATAAGGTAGAGAGTGACTACTATGAAATCTTCGAAGAAGTGATTAAGATGAGCTACATTGGAGATAATAGTGTCATCTATTTAAGTGTCAATGGTTCGATACCAACAATAGTATGATGATTGATCTATGGCACGGACTTATTGAAGTCAAACATGGATCACAAGCTTATGTTAATGAGCTATTTGTACTAGCTGCACAAGCTGCTTAATTATATTATACTCCTTTTCCATCAAGAAAAAGAGGAAGGAAAGATTGGTGGGCTGTGTGCAAAATTAAGTCTCAAACCGTTCATTATGCGCTCAAAGAAGAAAAATCTCAATTACCAGAATGCTTTCAAGAGGATGAGACAATAGGAGTTCATCAATCATTTGATGATGTGGAATTGGATGCTCCAAAAATTCTCTTATGTGAAGATGGCCAACATGAGGAGGTAGATCCAACTTAGATTGTTTTAAAGGACAATCTTCCTCAAGAAAGGGAAGAAGAGGAAGAAGAAGAGGAAGAGATGGAAGAAGAGAAAGAAGAAGAGGAAGAATCGAAAGAAGATTTCGAAAGATACCAAACATCTAAAGAGACCGATGAGTAGTACTAAGTATATAATTCTTGGATTATTTTAATTACTTATCTTGCATCATTTTAAATCCTGCATTGCCATCTATAATTGTTTAATTAATTTGGTGAATCTATTTATTTTTATTTTCAGAGAGTATACATCATATCTTCCAGAGGTCAGAATCGCACCAGCCAAGGATAGAGCTCTCGAGGAGAGAGTGATCATGCAACCAGCTTGCATGGTTCTTCACCTCTCTCTTATCGACAGTAAGCTCTAACACTTAATTTATATATTTTTATTTATGTTATTTTATCATTTATTAACTAATATAACATTCTTTGTATTAGATGTTTTGCACTCAAGTTTGGAGGATAGGGGGTCACTAATGACCCCACAGTCGCATGTAGTAGCGACCACCGACTCTCAGACATAGTGCCATGGTCGAGGACCCATCTAGCTCATGGCACCTCCAACTCGATCGGAGGATAGAGAGATCATCCATATCCAAAGCCGCTCGTAAGTACTACGTGCTCAGTTAATATGCTCAATCAATATGTTTTGAAATCAATTTTGTAGCACATTCAGAGAGTCTTCTACATCTCGTGTTGTTATCGAGATCATATGCCGATTGATGCTGGGATCAATGAATGAGTTCTCGAGTTGGCCATCGGAAGCTCGTGATGTAGCCTGAGAGATGTTTTTGATAAGTCAAAACTAGTTTAATTTTTAATTTTTGGTATATTGGTATTTTAATTACATATTAATACACACTTACTTCTATCTTGCAGGAGTACTATCGATTTAAGACTCCACAAGATGAGGAGGCTGGCCATCAAATCTTTAAGGAGGTGGCCATATAGGGGTTTGGAGATGGCCTCTATAGTCTCAGGTAGTCTGCCATCCAGCACATCGATTCTCAGTCACCATCAGATTGGAGGTCCTTCATAAATCACTGGATGCAGACAAACATATGGCAGGCCTTTTATGATCAGTGGAGTAGTGAGGAGTATTTCAGTAGGTAGCAAAGGGCCCGACAGAACCAGACAATCCAGCAGGATTCGATCAAGTACACGGATGGCTTGATTGGCACACATGTTGTGGTCGATAAATTAGTAAGAAATCTATACCAAAACTCTTCACTAGAACTGTAAAAACTCTTATATGCATGCTTTAATTAAGTTAATTTTATTATTTACTTATTATAGATATGGTAGCTGGATTGTCCATTAGACCAGCTGCAGTTGTGGGAGGTCACACACCAGTCTAAGAGGATGGTGACTATTTAGATTCTACATCGCAACAGATCGTGATAAGAACTTTAAATTTTATTTACTAATTAAGTTGTTACATGATCTAATTTTTATATTAGAACTAATATATTTTTGAACTATGCAGATGCATTATGCGAAGTATGTTGCTGAGAGGTACAGCGATGACCTATCTTCTCAACCCCACCTTGACCTTAAGAGATGGCTCAGCACCATCGGGGGGGTGAGTAGGAGTCGGGTCATAAGATTCGGCTATAGCATCAACCCTCCACTGGCTCGATATCCTTCGACGTCCTTATAGGCTTTGATGTCTTAGACTTAGAGCGATGTGCACATGGAGGAGGTCGTACAGAAGCTTCTGAGCCAGCGACCCCAGAGCCTCCTAGATGCCATCCACGATACGATCGTGGAGCTTTCTCAGAATCCACAGCTATACGATCGGTTGGACTCATCATCTCAGTCATCACATTAGGTAATTATATTACTAAATTCTTTTACTTGTTTTAAATTTTCATATTTAAAAGCTTCATATATTTAGGTTTGAATCCGAAAATAGAATCTAGGGGCTAAAAATTTAATCTAATCATTCAATCGATAGATCGAGGGTGTCTATAGCTCCATATCATCAAATAGAATGTGTAAGAATAATCTATTCGAAAATCTGAGAAGTGTATCGAAAGATACATCTCCATATCAAAACTTACTAATATTATTTTATTTTTTTCATTATAAGATGCTGGGACATCCAGTTCTCATCCACCAACTGCTGGAGAAAAGCAAGAGGAGACAGATGATGAGGAGGATCGAATCTGATTTTTTTTTTATATTATATTTTTTTTGATACTGATTGTAAAAAAAATTATATAAGTTATATTTTTAATATAATATAATTAATTTTTAATTTTTGATTGTCATATTATTTTTGGATTTTAATTATGATAGGTATTAGGAATCATAGTTCATTATGATTAATTAAAATATATTTTAAAAAATATTTTTATTATTTTTTAAAAAAATTAATTATTAATGATGGTATTAGCGATAAAAAATACTATAGCTAATATTTATTAGTGATGACATTAGCAATGATATCATCATCTCTAATATTTTTTTTAAAAATTTATTTAATTTAAAATTTAAAAAAAAATTAGAGACGACATTAGCGATGACTGTTTGTCACTAATAATTATTAGTGATAGCATTAGTCATAAAAATATCATCGCTAATATTTTTTTTAATTTTTTTTAAAAAATTTAATTTAGAAATTAAAAAATAATTAGTAATGGAGTTTTTCTGTCACTAATGTGGTCGCTAATAGTGTTAGATGTGTGTCCTAAAAGCCAATCTTGGTAGATGCATATATTTCTCAAGGATATATTTTTGTACTAGTCAGATAATTTTTTTTATTATCAATCATGTTGTATGTATCCATGATTTATCCTAAAAATTAATTAAGATAATTTTATATATTTTCAAATTATTAAGAATTTGAGACATACATCATTAGTGGTTAATTTCTAAATGCTTTCGATCGTAGGATCATCACGGAGAACAGTGATCAATCTATTTAAGATTGGTGCATAGATCACCTTCCTTCTGGATAGATGGATCTTGAGTCGGTAGTGTGGAGATACTAGAGTGAGAGTATAGGTGGTTATTAGAGAATAACTTGCACTAAGCATAACCAACATAAAAAATCACTTGGATGTCTACTCACTCATCAGTAGTTTTCTCGATGCTGCAGTGGTGTGATTGATCCTTTGATCTATAATGTGTTGGTTTATTCATAGTAAGACTATTTAGTTTAATTATACGTTCTCTTGATCCCTAGCCATTTGGATCCTTACTGTGTATATTGGCTATTGTAGCTTTAGATTTGCTGTTTGGAGTAGGACGTACCTAGATAGAATCTATCGATCTTGGTAGAAAAGGAGTAATCCTATGCAATTCACAAGACTGAGTTCAGGAAGTCTCTGGTCAGAGCAAGAGTGAATATTGAAAAAAAAATTCTATGGGATTCACAAGTGAACTCAAATCGAGCCAATCTTGCATATGACTGATGATAGAGTTTAATGAGTTTTTCATCACCTCTATCAAGCCGGAACGCACGATAGAAGGACTGAATCACATAGTGACTGCACTTAGGGGTTCATACTTTCATTCTACTGAGTTGCCACTACATACTATTAGGTATCACTAATGGATTGTGAGACTCATCAGGTGTCGTCTTAATGATCGATGACTCTCGAAGGACAGAGTTGGAACTTTTCAACACATCGAAAGGAGTTTCGATGATATTATGATAGAGATTATAATATATCTTATTATCAGATAGAATAAAACCTATGGGATCACATATAAAAGAGGTTCTTATCCGATTAGATAGCTGATCGATGATTATGAATCATTGAAGGGTAAAATCGTCAATATGATTGATGATTAGCTCTATGCAAATATTGAAATTAAGTAATTTACTAAGTGTTAGTGAATCATGAGAGGATTAATTAGAAATTAGATTGCTAATTAGCTCAATTAAATTAAGTATTGAGATTTGGATTAGGTCTAATTGAATTGAATTCAGTTTGACTTGGATTGGATTTAATTGGATCAAGCTTAATTGTGAGGGAGATTAATTCTTGATTTGATCAAGACTTAGGTTTAGTCAATTTCTGATTAGATTGGAATTTAATTGAGGAGATTAGATTTTTAATTTGGTTAGATTCCCTTCTCCCCTTGGATCCAAACCAGATAAGATTTGGTTTGATACAAACTAGGAAACCTAGAATCTCAAAACCTTGGGACTCCTCAATGATTTGTGTTGGGTATAAAATACCCACGGTCGAAGTTCTCAGCGGGATTGACCCTTGCGGGCTCCATCCACGACGTCAAGGAGGACTCCGCCCGGACTCCTACGGGAGCCGGGCTCCGTCGCCAACTTCAACTACCGGTAAGCCCCGTCCGGACTCCTACGGGAGCCGGACTTCGCACCTAACTTCAATTGTAGGAAGACCCCGCTCGGACTCCTACGGGAGCCGGGCTCCGTCCGCGACTCCAAGGAAGACTTTACCCGGACTCCTACGGGAGCCGAGCTCCGCTCGTGACTTCACTTACAGGTAAACTCCGTCCGGACTCCTACGGGAGCCAGACTTCGTCCCTGACCTTGATTGCAGGTGGACTTCGATCGGACTCCTACGGGAGCCAGATCTCGTCTCCGACTCCAGCTGCAGGCAGGCTTCGTCCGGACTCCTACGGGAGTCGAACTTCATCCCCAACCTCAACTGCTGAAAGGCTTCACCCGGACTCCTACGGGAGCTGAGCTCCGCCCGTGACTTCACTTACAGGTAAACTCCGTCCGGACTCCTACGGGAGCTGAACTTCATCCCTGACCTCGATTGCAGGTGGACTTCGACCGGACTCCTACGGGAGCCGGGCTCCGTCCCCAGCTCCGGCTACGGGAAGACCCTATCCGGATTCCTACGAGAGCCAGACTTCGTCCCCAACCTCAACTGTGGGAAGGCTTCGCCCGGGCTCCTACAGGAGCCGGGCTCCGCCCACGAATTTGCTTGTAGGTAAATTTCATCCGGACTCCTACGAGAGCCGGACTTCGCCTCTGACTTTAATTGCAGGTAGACTTTGACCGGACTTCTACGGGAGCCTGATCTCGCCAGCTACAGGCAGACTTCGTCCGGACTCCTATAGGAGCCGGACTCCATCTTCTACTCCGACTGCAGGCAGATTTCGTTCGGACCTCTACGGGAGCCGGACTCCGTCTTCTACTCCGACTGCAGGCAGACTTCGTCCGGACTCCTACGTGAGCCAGACTCCATCTTCTATTTCGACTGCAGGAAGACCTCGTCCGAGCTCCTACAGGTGCCGGACTTCGCTTCCGACTCCAGCTACCGACTCCAACCGAACTTCGGCCGACAAGTCTGGACCCCCTGGCAGGCCACAGTAACGGACAGCACTGCTCCACTCCCTGCGGCGGACCCTACGCAGCTCCATTGCTCCCTGGCAGGCCACAATAATGGCCACGATTCTGCTCCACTCCCTGCGGCGAACCCTACGCAGCTCCATTACTCCCTGGCAGGCCGTACTAACGGTCACGATTCTGCTCTACTCCCTGCGGCGGATCCTGTGTGGTTCCACCACTCCCTGGTGAGTCGCGACAACAGACGCCGCTCCACTCCTTGCAATTGATTCCACGTGGCGAGCCATGATGACAGCCACGGCTCCACCCCATTACTCTTCATGATAAACTCCTCCTGACCATGGGCAGCCCACTGCCAGACGGTTACAAACATCACTATCAGTCTGTTGCTCCCTCCGCCTATAAAAAGGGGACCCCAGATACGTTATTCTCTAAGCTCTCATTTTTACCTAAAAACTCTGCTAAAATTTCTGTTCGAGCACTCCATTCTTGTTGAGGCAGAGAACTGACTTGAGCATCGGAGGGTCTTGCCGGAGCAACCCCACCTCCGGTTTAGACTTCTTTTGCAGGTCCCGGCGGCGACTGCGACTACCTCGACTCCAGCTTCTCCGGTGCAAGCAGATTTTTGCACCAACAGGATTGGCACTAGAGGAAGGGTCCTGTGTCTTCGCAGTATCCTTATTCTTAAAGGAGCGCTCAACGGGACCACCCCCGGGCATCTCTTCCGGCGTCCCCTCCCCCCTCCTTTCTCCACTTGGTCCTTGCTCGATGCCTCCCCGCAAGGCATCCACGCGACGATCCACGGCCTCCGTGGCTAGATCTCAGGCTCCGGCCTCCCCTCCTGTTTCTCAACCTCCTCCTCCTCCTCCGGTGACGGCGGTCAGTGCAGAGCAGTTTGATCTGCTAGCGTAGCAGGTCAGAGGCCTCACAGAAGTTGAGCAGGCTATGCAGCAGCAGCAGCCGCAGGCATCAGTGCGCCTGGAAAGGGTGTCCTCGGAACACCAAAATTCGACGGCGGGGCGGGCCACTTGGGCCAGCCGCCCCATCCTTCCTGGAAAAATGAACCTGAGGGTGGAGAGCCCTCAATCGGACCATGACTCCACCCCTGGAAGATCTCTGCCCTCGTTCTGCCAGAGGACCCTCGAGACTCGAAGTCAGGAGGATTTTCTAGACCGGAGACTCTAAGAGATGAACCGACGGATCGAAGAACTCCGTCATGCTCCCCCCGCTTATGGTGAGGATATTTGTACTGACCCTCCCTTCTCTCAAATGATCATGCAGGAACTGATTCCGCCAAACTTCAAGCTCCCCCAGTTCGAGAGCTACGATGGGACTTCGGACCCGATCGATCACCTGGAAGCCTTCCGGACGATGATGCTGCTTCATGGTGCTCCCGACGCCATTCTGTGCCGAGCCTTCCCCTCCACCTTGAAGGGAGCGGCGAGAAACTGGTACTCAGCGCTGAAGCCGGATACCATCTTTTCCTTCGATCAAATGAGCCACCAATTCGTGGCCCATTTTGTCAGCAGCTGGTGCCCCCGAAAGGGTTCGGAGTCCCTCATCAATATCAAGTAGAGGGAAGGGGAGTCCATTCGGGCCTACATCAACCGTTTCAACATCACGGCGCTGGAAGTCTGGAACTTGGACCAATCAGTCGTAATGGCCGCTCTGAAGGGCGGCCTTCAAAAGAATGACCTTTTGTTTTCTCTGGAGAAGAAATACCCCAGGGATTTTGCTGATTTGTTGGCTCGGGCTGAAGGATACGCCCGAGCGGAAGAAGCCTTCAAAATGAAGGATGAAGAGACAGCGGGGAGCGGCAGGCGGGAGACTCGGGTAAGCCCGCAATCGAAAAAAAGTCGAGAGAAGCTCGACCGCATTCTCGATCCCCTCCTGGGCACAAGCATGCCCGTACTCCACCCCGGGTGCGCAGGCAGAGGAGTCCGGATCGCGGGGTTCGGCGGGATTCTCCATCGGGAAGGTTCTGCAACTACGCCTCCCTCAATGCCTCGAAGACCCAGGTACTGATGGAGGTCAGGGAGTAGCTCCCTAGGTCGGAGAGGATGCGCATGCACCCCGAGAAGTACAACCCCAACAAGTTCTGTCTCTACCACCGTGACCACGGCCACGACACAGAGGAATGCATCCAGCTCCGAGACGAGATCGAGGAGCTCAGCTGACGAGGTCGACTCAACAGGTTCATCCGATGCCGGCCTGAGGGTAGAGGAGATCGGCCAAGGGCCCTGCCGCAACCTGAACCGCCAAGAAGGGAGGAGCAGCTCGGAGATCGGCCTTCCATCGGGACCATCGACTCCATCGCCGGAGGGCCTCAAGGAGGAGCAGACCTCCCGCAATCATGGGACTCGGGAAACCTGTAAATGTATCGCTTACAATTTCACCTTGAATTTAAATTCCTTCCTACTTGACATGCTCTTCCCATTTGGCATGGATTTGTCACGACTGGGTATAACCCCTTCAAATGCCTAAAACAAAGTTATGTTAGGAACGAGGGGAGAACCTCATCCTAACATACCTAAAATGAAAGTCCGATTATCTCGAGATCGGATTGGGGGAGAGGCCTTACAACGCCCTAATGTGCCCCCACAGCCATGTCAGGAACAGGAGGAGAACCTCGTCCTGACATGAGCAAAGTTGAAGGCCCGGTTCTTTTAGACCGGATGGGGAGAGAGGCCTTACAGTGCCCTAATGTACCCCCACAGCCATGTCAGGAATAGGAGGAGAACCTCGTCCTGACATGAGTAAAGTCAAAGGTCCAGTTCTTTTAGACCGGATGGGGGGAGAGGCCTTACAGCGCCCTAATGTGCCCCCACAGCCATGTCAGGAACAGGAGGAGAATCTCGTCCTGACATGAGCAAAGTCAAAGGCCCGATTCTTTTAGACCGGATGGGGGGAGAGGCCTTACAGCATCCTAATGTGCCCCCACAGCCATGTCAGGAACAGGAGGAGAACCTCATCCTGACATGAGCAAAGTCAAAGGCCTGGTTCTTTTAGACCGGATGGGGGGAGAGGCCTTACAGCGCCCTAATATGCCCCCACAGCCATATCAAGAACAGGAGGAGAACCTCATCCTGACATGAGCAAAGTCGAAGGTCCGGTTCTTTTAGACCGGATTGGGGGGAGAGACCCTGGCGATGGCCCTTACGTGCCTCCGCAGGAACGGGAGGAGAACCTCATCCTGATGGTGACGAAACCCGACCGCCCAACAAGATCGGATGAAGGGAAAAAGCCCCTCAGCGGCACCTCCACACTCCTATGCAACCCCACAAAAAGCGAGGGGAGGGCCCTCACTCTGAGAAGAGGAGGGATATTAAGGAGGAAGAGCGGCGAGCTACGGTGGAAACAGATAAAGGACGAACCACACCAAAGATCTAAAGAATCTCGTCTCAACAAAGACGGGGAGCTCCTACCAAACACCCCCGGTCTCTGAGAAAACTCTCGACACAGGTCAAGAAGACAGCGACGCCCCCGAGGTAATGCGGAGTTCAGACTGCCAAGCTTAAGCTCGCGGCCATGAACGACGAGGAAGGCAAGCCAACGTATCGACGACTGGGTGCCTCCCAACGATGTCAACATCAGACAGGTCGGACGATAAGAAAAGTTTGGCGGACGATAATTTAATACAATGCGCAGACGAGGTAACACAAAATTCCCTTTTCATTTCATTTCCGAAATACACACTACAAAGCCCGGAAGGCCAAGGAAAGAAAAGCAAAACGATAAAAGCGGGACGAAACAACAAAAGAGAAAATATATACATGAAAGGACAGAAGGACGAAAAGAGCCCTAGGGAAGCTCTGCTCCCGCCGACCTAGAATTATCTGCTCCACCCCTCATCCAGGACTGCCTGAGATTCTCAATTTCTTCTTCTAGCTCTCTCCTTCTCTACAGCGCGTCCTAGAGCACCGGACGAAGTCGCTGGCTCTCGGTCTCCGCCTCTCGATGCCTCTTTCTCAAGACCTCAGATTCTGCCTCTGCGTCCGTGACGGCCCGCTGCTCGTATGCCAGCTGGATCTTCAGTTGTTGCAGCTCAGCTATCTTTTCCCCGAGGGCGATGAAAATCCCTTCAACGGTTCCTCTTAGGTACTGGAGCTCATCAGAATCCCGAGCGGAAGTAAGCTGAGCCCTGTCAGCCAGCTGCCTCTGAAGACGGGCGACTTCGTCGGTCGCCACCTTGAGTTTCCCTTTATATTCATCCACCTACCTATGCCAACCGGCCCGGTGCACGTCGTAGCTCATCTCGACGTCTTGAAGCTGCTGCTGAAGGGCGGAGACCCTCTTCGACCACTCCCGATCGCCGTCGGCCCGGGCCAAGAGCCGGGATGAACTCCCTTCCAGCTGGCCGATCTTCTCCTTCGCAGCAGACAATTCCACCCTGAGAGCGCTGATCTTGGCAGCTTGAGCCCAAATTCGGTCGCTGGCGCTCTTCTTGCATTCCTCAAGCTCCTTCGCGAAGTCCGCCTTCCTCCGGCTATACTCCATGATCCCCTTCACGTGGAGATTCCGAAAGCGGGTGGCCTCGGCGGTGGCTTCAGAATGGCCCTCCCTCAGTCTGTGAAGCTCGCCTTCCATCTTCTTTGACCTTTTTGTCAAGTGAAGGACTTCCTTCTTCAGCCGCTGGATCGTCGACTTCAGTGGGATCCCCAGGGGTAGGAGAAGTGCTTCCGCAGGACACTGCCATCGGAAGGCAAAAGCGTCAAAACACGACTCATCGCAGGAAGAAAAGCAGAAAGAAGAAGGGAAGGAGGGAGAAGCCACCCACAACAAGAAATTCAACTTTATTGATTGGATGATTTTTGAAGACAAGAAGGAAAAGGAAAATTGTGGAAAAATAAAACTACAAGGTCGGAGGTCTCAGACCTCAGAGGCAGGAGTTGGAGAGCTCGACGTCCCCGGCAAGGGAGCTGCGATAGCAGTGGTAGCGGGTGAGGGACCGGCCTCATCTTCAGACTCCTTACCTAGGAAGCTGAGGTCGAGCTCCGAAAATTTTTTGGCCACTTTCTCTTGGCAAAGCTCGAACCCCTTGATGAACGCCTCCTGGCCGAATTGGATATTCGGTCCCTCATCTCCGCGGAGGCCTTGAACTCCTCTACCGCAAGAGCCCTGGCCTCCGAGACCAGGACTGGAGTCTGCTCAATCAAATTGGCGACCTTGGCCTCCGCCTTCCTCGCCGTCTCCTCCAAGGCCTGCTTTTCCTCCTCTCGGGCTTGTTTCTCTCTTTCCAGGGCCTCTTGGAGGGCGACTACTTCGGCCATCTTTTCTTGGAGGCAAGCAACCTCGGCCCGGCAGTGCTCCTCCACCTGGACGATGTCCCTCCTCGCACGGTTCGTCGCCTCGATATTGGCGAGGAGCTGGTGCCCAATCTGCAAGGGCGGCTAGGGGATCAGAACAAGGGCTGAATGGCTGGGTAAATGAAGATTTGCTTATCTCAAGGAAGGACCCTAAAGAGTCCCAGACCCGTTGCTCAGAATCGGCGTGGTCGATCCTCTTGATGACTTCGGGCAGAATGCAGCCGTCGATCAACCGCCTGATCAAGTTTCTGTCATTGAAGGGATTCTCCGACCCCTCTTCGGAGCTGAGGGACTCGTCAGCAGTAGTTCGGCGGCTACTCACCCTACGGGCCACCGACTTCCTTCTCTTCCCCCTCTCAGCTACGGGCGCCTCCATGGGGCGGACCCCCAGAGCGGGGGCCCCAGTCGGTGGACTTCTCGAGGAAGTTCGGGGAGCCGTTGGTTCGGCGTCCGAGGGAATGTCGATCGCTAGAGCCGCCTGGGCGGGCGCGACCAAGCTCGACTCCTCCGCCCTGGCCCTCTTTGCCGATCCGACGGCCACAGCACCCTTTCTTTTGTGGGCCTTGAGGCCCCTGGCAAGCATCCGTGCTGCTTCGGCGTCCATCCCTTAAAAAAAAAAAAGGAGAAAAGAAGAAGAGAAAGAGGAGAGAAATCAGAGATTAAAAAAAAAAAAAAGAAAAAGGAAAAGAAAAAGAGAGAAGAAAGAAGAAAGAAGAAGGACAGAAGAAAAGCAGAGAAAGGGAAAGGAAAAGATAAAGTACTCGCAGGATCCTGGGGGCTCAGGCCAATGTTGAACAAAAATTGCTCCCTCAGAAGATTGGGAAGGGAAGGAGCGGAATAGGCGAGAAGCTTCCGGGCAGCCTGGAGGTCATCCTCCCCCAGGCTGGGGGCCCGGCGAACAGAATCCCTCAGAGAGCCCCAAGGGGGCAGGCCCAACCTCAGGGTCGGGCAGTGGACGAAGAGGTATTTCTCCTTCCAATTGTGGATTGAAGAAGGAGTGCCTTTCAGCAACCCCTTCTTGCCGAATTGAGGAGAGAAGTACCATCAGTCCTTCGTCGAAGGATGACGCTTGAAGGTATAGAAGTGCCTAAACAGGGAGAGGGACGGTTGGACCTCGACTACGTGGCAAAGGGAGAGAAACCCTATCAAAAACCTAAAAGAATTTGGAGCAACAGAAGCCAAGGAGATGTCTAGGAAGCGGAAGAGGGCGACAACAAAGGACGGAAGCGGAAGCCGGAGTCCGGCATGGAACGCCTCCTGATACAGGCAAAAACGATCGGGTGGGGGAGTGCTAGCCCGGTCAGAGGGGCCAGGCAGCTCCAGGTCGTACTCCGAAGGAACTCCATACTGAATCCTTATCAGAAGGAGTTCCTCCGAAGTCAGGGAACATGGAATGGCGCCCGATGCAAAAATCGGGAGGAGCCCAGCCCCAGATGCGGGTTCGTCTACAGAGCAAGGGACCTGGGGGTTTGAGGCGGAAGAACTCCCAGAACTGCTGGGAGCAGAAGAGCCGGACGACATGTCGAATAACTTCGAATGAGGACTCTAAAGATCCCGAAGAAGGCTGGTAGGATAAGGGGTGAGAGGTCACAGGAAACTAACTCGGAGGAATACAAAAAATAATGGTGAAGAAGAGGCCTCTAAGTGGCGGAAAGGAAGATGAAGGTGCTGGGACTAACCTAGATCGCTCTGAGGGATGCAGAGGGGCGAGGACAGGGACGACTTGAAGGGCGCCAATGGCCCAAGAAGATGCCAACAGAAACAGGGCTCTCGAAGGAAGGGCAGATACTGGTAGAACTCTGGAACGGAATAGGGCCCCTAAGGGTGGAAGGACGAGTTTAAATAGACCCTGGGATCCGGCGCCATAATGATCGCGAATACCCTAGGCCAGCCCACACCCGATGCATGTCCCACTCTCCCCGACAGACGGCTAAAAGTGGCTGACAGATTGGCAGGGCCATTATGGCACCGTACCTGGGCCAGTGCACCGGCGGGAATTTCGAAGGGTCCCTTCGTATCGCCTCGATTCGAAAAAACTCCAGCACGTGCGCATTTAATGCCAAAATATCTGGGGGTGGTCGTGAACAGGATTCGAGGAGACAACTTCAGCTATGCCAATCTCTCTGTACTTCCTTCATTCGAAATTCAAACTCGAAAGTAGGGGGACTGGTGTTGGGTATAAAATACCCACGGCCGAAGTTCTCAGCGGGATTGACCCTTGCGGGCTCCGTCCACGATGCCAAGGAGGACTCCGCCCGGACTCCTATGGGAGTCGGGCTCCGTCGCCAACTTCAACTGCCGGTAAGCCCCGTCTGGACTCCTACGGGAGCCAGACTTTGCACCTAACTTCAATTGCAGGAAGACCCCGCTCGGACTCCTACGGGAGCCGGGCTCCGTCCGCGACTCCAAGGAAGACTTCACCCGGACTCCTACGGGAGCCGAGCTCCGCCCGCGACTTTACTTACAGGTAAACTCCGTTCGGACTCCTACGGGAGCCGGACTTCATCCCTGACCTTGATTGCAGGTGGACTTCGACCGGACTCCTACGGGAGCCAGATCTCATCTCCGATTTCAGCTGCAGGCAGGCTTCATCCGGACTCCTACAGGAGCCGAACTTCATCCCCAACCTCAACTGCTGAAAGGCTTCACCCGGACTCCTACGGGAGCCGAGCTCCGCCCGCGACTTCACTTATAGGTAAACTCCATCCGGACTCCTACGGGAGCCGGACTTCATCCCTGACCTCGATTGCAGGTGGACTTCGACCGGACTCCTATGGGAGCCGGGCTCCGTCCCCAGCTCCGGCTACGGGAAGACCCCGTCCGGATTCCTACGGGAGCCGGACTTCATCCCCAACCTCAACTGTGGAAGGCTTCGCCCGGGCTCCTACGGGAGCCGGGCTCCGCCCACGAATTCGCTTGCAGATAAACTTCGTCCGAACTCTTACGAGAGCCAGACTTCGCCTCTGACTTTAATTGCAGGTAGACTTTGATCGGACTCCTACGGGAGCCTGATCTTGCCAGCTCCAGGCAGACTTCGTCCGGACTCCTATGGGAGCCGGACTCCGTCTTCTACTCCGACTGCAGGCAGATTTCGTTCGGACCTCTACGGGAGCCAGACTCTGTCTTTTACTCCGACTGCAGGCAGACTTCGTCCGGACTCCTATGTGAGCCGGACTCCATCTTCTATTTTGACTGCAGGAAGACCTCGTCCGAGCTCCTACAGGTGCCGGACTTCGCTTTCGACTCCAGCTACCGACTCCAATCGAACTTCGACCGACAAGTCTGGACCCCCTGGCAGGCCACAGTAACGGACAGCACTGCTCCACTCCCTACGGCGGACCCTACGTAGCTCCATTGCTCCCTGGCAGGCCACAATAATGACCACGGTTCTGCTCCACTCCCTACGGCGAACCCTACGCAGCTCCATTACTCCCTGGCAGGCCGTACTAACGATCACGATTCTGCTCTACTCCCTGCGGCGGATCCTGTGTGGTTCCACCACTCCCTGGCGAGTCGCGACAATGGACGCCGCTCCACTCTCCGCAATTGATTCCACGTGGTGAGCCATGATGACAGCCACGATTCCACCCCATTACTCTTCATGATAAACTCCTCCTGACCATGGACAGCCCACTGCCAGACGGTTACAAACATCACTATCAGTCTGTTGCTCCCTCCGCCTATAAAAAGGGGACCCCAGATACGTTATTCTCTAAGCTCTCATTTTTACCTAAAAACTCTGCTAAAATTTTCGTTTGAGCACTCCATTCTTGTTGAGGCAGAGAACTGACTTGAGCGTCGGAGGGTCTTGCCAGAGCAACCCCACCTCCGGTTTAGACTTCTTTTGCAGGTCTCGACGGCGACCGCGACTCCCTCGACTCCAGCTTCTCCGGTGCAAGCGGATTTTTGCACCAACAATTTGGTTTGAGTCATGATCCTTATCCTTTCCTAATATAAATATAATTCAAATCAAAAGGATAAAGCTAGTGGTTTCATAATGAGTCATGATCCTTATCATTTTCTAATATGAATATGATTCAAATCAAAAGGATAAGGTAGGCGGTTTCTTGAAAAGTCATGATCCTTATCTCCTTCTTGTTTTGAATTTGATTTAAATCTAGATAAGGAGATAAGAAGAAAACCAATCAGGGATTTTATGAAAACTTTTGCTAGCACCCCCTCCTCCAAACCCTAATCCCTAGCCCCTCTTATAAAAAGGGTCCAATACTTGGATGCCTTAAGTAAGAGAACAATAAGAAAAAAACTAGCCCTCTTTCTTCATCCTCCCGTTCTCCCTAATTCTCAAGAGAGTCTGTGAGATCTGTAAGAGAATAACCTTAGCCATCAAAGAGAAGCCTTCTGCAAGAGAGCTAGCACTCCGATGAAGACACCTACCTCTGATCGGAATGAGTTTTCATGTAGATACCTATGGAGGCCGGACGCGTGCACGGCTAAATGAACCTGTTCAAATCCACGATCATTGACTGTGGTGTAGATCGACCCGTGCAAAGGTATTGATATTCGATCTCAATATTTTTTCTTTTATTTTTTAGATTATGTGTATATCATAGATTCAGAGGCTTGGATAGTATAGATTAGATCTATTGCATGTGAGGTTAAAGAGGTTTAACCTAGATCTGTTTTCTACTGCGATCAAAAATCATTTTGAAATTTATGCGTGCAACCTACCCAATTTCTAACAGTGGTATCAAAGCCAGATTTTTTTTGACATGTATAATCTAATTTTTGAATTAGATCTAAAAGTATGAGTGGTTTAAAATTGATCTTATGCTGATATAAGGTTGTCCTGATATAGGGTTAATCTCCTATATTAAAAGGATTGTCCTAGCACAAGATTGATAGTTTTTGAAAAATTATTTTTGAAACTTTTAAATCAATCTTTTAGATTTAAAATTAGATGTATTTAATCATGTTAGATTTAAAATTAGAATGATTAAAAGTTTGCATTAGACTAATATAAGGTTATCCTGATATAGGATTTACCTCCTATATTGAAAAGATTGTCCTAGTCCGATGTGAACCAATTTTTGAAAAGATATTTTTAAAGTATTTTAATCATTATTTTAGATCTGATTTTATATGTATGAGATATGTATTTTATTGATTTTAGATCTAAAACTTAATATGTATGTGTGATATATGATTGTAGTTTAGATCTAAAACTGCATGTATGTGAGACATACTTTAAATATAGATTCTTTAATACATATGTTAGATATATATTTTGATTTATTTTAGATCTAGATATTTATGTATATATTGATATGTATTTTTTGATCAGTTTTAGATCTGAAAATGATGTATATAATATATGGTTTGTACACCCATCATCTAAAACTTACTTTTCAGTCAAACCCTAGACCTAAAACCATAGGATCTTTATTTTTTGTTGCATGATAAAGTTGTTTAGATTTAAAAATTATTTTTTATCTAAATTAGAACTTTAAATGATGTAAAAAATATATCAAAATATGAAATTACAGCTAGCATGCTTGTCGAGCTGACTCGATTTCTACTCGAGTCGACTCTAGTCTCTGATGAGTCGACTCGTTCTTATTGGAGTCGACTCAAATCTGCAGGCTAAGGCTTACAATTCCTGTTCGTCTTAGATGAGCCGACTCAAGATCCAGGATGAGTCGACTCATGTCTATGGACAGTAAAATTATATGTGATAAAATTTAATTAGTTTAGATTAAAAATTATTTTGATATTTAAACTGAACCCATGTCCATAATGTACCTAATTGAGAATTAAGATTTTGAAAGAAGAGTGCCCTATAAGCCAATCATAAGTGTATTGTGATGGAACTTTTCTTTATAATTTTTCAACCCATGTAATGATATTTATTATTTGAGGTAGTGATTCATCATATTAACTGCATCTTATTACGTCTAAGATTATAATGAACCTCAAAGATTAGGACAATGATTTTAGAAGATATGAATGGGTCATGCTAGTGAGACCTAAAACTCTAATCTTAAATATTTCTGATCATAGGAGCATTGAGTCGGGGATCAATATTTTGGAGAGACTGGTACATCCTATGTATGCTCGATAGAGAGGGTGGCAGATCTCACTAGCCACTTGTGTGGGATACTAATACAAGGATGTGCATGCTCATTTAGAAAATAAGTCCACTGAATTGACTCGATGAAAAAGAACATCTTATGGAAGCCTTACTTGCATGTCAAAGATGGTTCTCTAAGTGGGAGTTGTGCAAGTGATCCTTAGACTTGAGATCACCATAAAATCTTGTGTGCATGAATCTATATTTTGGTTCATACTCAAGCATAGCTTTAAAATATGTATGGAGTATTTTGGATATGGTAGGAGTGTGTACGAAAGTTGTGAGTAGGTCAATATAGAATCAATCGCTCTTAGTAAGAGGAGATCACATCCTATGTATTCTCATTCGTAGATGATTCAGAAAAAAAATTTTGGACAAAAGTAGGAAGAAGATTAGAAATAGTTTCTAATACTTCTTCATTGGAGTCATCATTAGTTAATTGACAATCGATATAAATATGTGTTCAGTTTGATATGATTCCATACTCATGAACATATTCAGAAATGGGAATGATTGAAGAATTGAATTACACAGTAACTTACTACTGAAGGATATATTTGATATTTTTATCAAATTTTTATATCTTTTGAGTAGTTATAATATATTACTAGATATCAATCTTGATTTGTAGGTTTTTGATCAAATTAAAGAGTTTAATTCGAACGCCAATTAGAAAGAGTTCTAATTACAGAAATCGGGTTAGCTCAATTGGACCTAAATTGGTTAGATTAAATTCTAATCAAATTAGGTCAACTTACACCCAGACCTACTACTAGCTAGATATGGAACCCAATAGGTCACACACATATAAAAATTAGATAAAGGACTCTTTTTAAAAAGGTTGATTGGAATTTTAGATTCAATCGGGATTTCGATAAGCATGCTAGCACGTGTGGAATCCCTAGCTCTTTTAGAGATCAATTTGGTCTCATACCTTGCTCATTTGCTAGCCTAATTTGGTGAGCATTTGGATCAGATCAAGCCACCTAAAAGCAGCCAAAAAGAGGCACCACATCTAGTGTACACACCAAATAACTCAGAGTCCAACTTAAGAAGGACTCTTGGCACTAATATGCAGAATGCATGTGTAGTTTATTTGTAGCATGGAGAAGGACTAAGAATCCTTCTATTTTGGGCCTTTATTTTTTATGAAAAGTAGACTAGATGATGATCCACCTAACACACTTTTTGAAGTATGAAAAATCTATCAGATTGTGCATGAAAAAATTGCTCAAATTATTGCCGCACATGCAATAGGTTTTTCTGGATGTGTGAAGGGACATGAAGACTCCTTCTATTTAGGAAGTCTTAAGTGACTTTTTATCTGATAATTTTTGTGATAAGGATTAATATTAAGTACTGATCACATGGTAAAAGTTTAAAAAATTATCAAATTAAGTAAGATTATTTTTCACACCCTTTTCTGGGCATGCGTGCATGCGACAGGGAGAAGGTGCACGCACATCTCTTCGGTGAAGAATCCTTCTCACATATGAACTCTTATCCAAATAATGTGTCATTTGGTGATGGCCTTTATATTTGAATAAACATTTATGTGGCAAAATTTTACACTAATCTGATGTGTGAAGAGATACAAAAAGTATCTCATTCTGGGCATGCACGCATGAGAAGGCAAGAATCGACGTATCACCCCCTGAAGAGTCCTTCTATTTAAGGACTCTCAGATAAGTGATACGAGGACTTGATATACCTTTCTGGATGAGGCATGCCTTCTCTATTAGTGCCCCATCTGGTGCTATAAATAAGAGATGGTAGATGGGGTGATCATTCAATTCTTACATCCCCTATCCACTCCCTCTCTCCCTCTCTTACAACTCTAGGTTTTAGGACATGTCTTGTTCTTTTAAGACAAGCCTAATCCTAATAGCTCTAAGGGTTTAAGAGGTCTAGATAAAGGTGGTCAAGTCTAGTGGATGGTTCAGAAAGATTCAGACTCAGGTCTGGAGGAAGATCTGATCGATTGGTGGCTGGTTGAGTTCTAGAAGCTAGAACTATTGAAGCAAGGTGAAGAAAGAGTGCTGTCCTTGGTTCAATTTTCATGTGGATCACCATTGGAGGGTAGACACTTAGACACCTCATAAAAATTGGATTAGCATTACAGGTATTCTTTTGATCTAAATTTATTTTATTGTACTTTGATTGATATAGTCAAGAGTTTCTGGGCATTAGGGTTTTCGGTGCATCGAATATTTTTAATGAAAAATTTTAAACACCTAATCCTTCTGCTACACCACCGAAATCCAATAGTGGTATCAGAGCCTGCCTTAATCTATATAATTAAAGGTTAAATTATTATCTTGATTGTGATCAAGCATGGGTTTTTAGTTTGGTTCAAGTCGGCTCAAAGGTTGAACCCGATTGAACATCCAAACCCTAGTATATCTTAGAGATATGTTTTAAATATAAAATGCCTGATATATGTGTAGAATTTTTTTAGTAGCTTAGTACTCTAATTGAGATTCATCATCCGACCATCCGATCATAAGAACAAGTAGGGTTCAGAGATTCTCTCTTCCTATTCAATGGGGTACTCTTATGGCGTGTAGGGGTGCCCCTGTGATGTCCCAAGAAGAAGAACTGTGAAAAGAGTATTTTATATTCATGTATGTTATTAGAGATATGCTTAAAATGCTAGTTATAGTCATATTGTATGATTATATTTTTCATATCTTAGAGATATGACTGGATGCTATGTTTAGTTGTTATGATTTTTAAGATACAACTATATTTGTGCATCATTGTGATTGATTGATTTAAGATGTACTTGAGACCATTAAAGCCCTCATAAAAATTATATTAAGTCATAGTATTGTGAACCAGTAGCTAATCTATTTTCTTGAATCGATTAATTAATTGGTGTCTAAAGAGTGTTTCAAGTATGGTGGTTATTTAATTGGTTCTGTTGCTAGTCTGACCAATTTTATTGATGTCTAAGAAAAGCAATGGGGGGACCACCACCAATCTTAACATTTTTTTGGCTAATTGAATTAGTTCGAATCTTGAATGATGGTAGCTCAGTATTTTGAATACTACATATGCCTTCCTTCATGCCTAGTCAATATCCTATCAAAAATCATAGTAGGTTTATTGTGATATCCACAAGACTTGCTATGAGGATTGATGTGGGTTTGTCTTGATGCATATTAGATGCTTTACAGTATATTTTGGATATGTTGCTTTATTGTGATATCCACAAGGACAGTATTTTTCAGATATGACTGTATGAAAATGAAGGATCTGACTAAACTACAAAATACTATAGTTTGTTGTGATATCCACAAAGCTATGAGTATTTTTAGAGGCAAGATTTATGTTGAGAGTTGCATGAGATACAATTAGATAGGTTTTCCTACTTTTGAACTTATTGAGGTTTGTTGTAATATTCACAAGGTTTCAATGAGAGATTAGGGTCTCAACCCCATTAAGAAACTAGATTAGGATTTCTTGTTTGCCATAGGAGAGGGCTATGGTATCTAATAAAATAGTGGGAGACATAACTAGTTTTAAAAATTCTCAACTAGTTATGCATGTCAAACTTGAGTGGTTTGCTTATACTATTATTCTTTATTTATACAGATTTAAGTCTGCATTATGACTTCGTTATTTTCACTGCATAACACTATAGATAAAAATATATTGATCGATCCCAACTATGTGGATGGGTTGAGAAACTTGCAAATTAGGTTTATATCGAAGAAGAACTCCAATGTTCTGGATATTTCTGACCTTGGGATGGTCAGTAATAATGAGAAGGTAAAAGATGTCCATATGGATATTAGCTGTTTATTTTGTAGCAAGTTTGGATATTGAGAGTATAATTGCAAGAATAATCTTGCAAGTTTGAAGCAGGATGCAAGTATAGTACCAAAAGATGTATATATGATACAACTTATTTTTTATTGAGTGGCTCAGACTCTGATACTTGGGTATTAGATACCGTCTGTGGATCATATATTTGTAATTCATTACAACAACTACAGAATATCAAAGGTCTGAAAAGAGATGACCTCGAGCTTTATGGCGCAAGTGGAGAGTCCATTAGCGTAGAGGCTGTAGGAATCTGTATGCTTGATTTACCTTCAGGTAAAATTTTAGTATTGAAAGACTGTTATTACATGCCAAAGGTCATTAGAAATATTATTTCTATACCTTTGTTAATAAAATAAGGTTATGAAATAAGGCTAATAAAAAATAGATGCTCCATTTTTTTTTCTAATGAATATTATGGCAGTAGTTATATTGATAACAATCTTTTAATTCATGTAGTCAATAAAAATATTTTTTATATTGAAAGAAATATGAAAAGAAAGAGAGAAGATATGAATGTCACATATCTTCTGGCATTATTGCCTTGGTCATATTAGTGAGTCAAGGATTAACAAGTTATACAAAGAAGATTTCTTTGACCCATATGATTA
Source organism: Elaeis guineensis (assembly GCF_000442705.2). NCBI lineage: Eukaryota > Viridiplantae > Streptophyta > Magnoliopsida > Arecales > Arecaceae > Elaeis > Elaeis guineensis. The sequence goes on from NC_026005.2 coordinate 28,055,659, forward strand.
TGAATCATTGGGAACTTATAAATCTTGTCTCATAGATAAGATGATCAAGACTCCATTTTCTGGATATGGAGAGAGGGCGAATGAGTTATTAGCCCTAGTACATACAGATGTATGCGGACCAATGATAACTCAGGCTAGAGGAGGATACTCTAATTTTATCACCTTTATGAAAGATTTATCAAGGTTCGGATATGTGTATCTTATGAAACATAAATTCGAAGCCTTTGATAAATTCAAAGAGTATCAATGTATTTGTTGGGTATAAAATACCCACAGCCGAAACCCTCAATGGAATCGACTTCAGTGCAGCTCCGCCCGGACTCCTACGGGAGCCGGGCTCCACCGTCGACATCAGCGCAGCTCCGCCCGGACTCCTACGGGAGTCGGGCTCCACCGCCGACAGCAGGTGCAGCTCCGCCCGGACTCCTACGGGAGCCGGGCTCCACCGTCGACAGCAGTTGCAGCTCCGCTCGGACTCCTACGGGAGTCGGGCTCCACCATCGACATTAGCGCAGCTCCGCTCGGACTCCTACGGGAGCCGGGCTCCGCCGCCAACATCAGAACAGCTCCGCCCGGACTCCTACGGGAGCCGGGCTTCGCTCTCAGTATCAACTGCTGGTAAGCTCCATCCGGACTCCTACGGGAGCCGGGCTCCGCCGCCAACATCAGAACAGCTCCGCCCGGACTCCTACGGGAGTCGGGCTCCGCTCTCAGTATCAACTACTGGTAAGCTCCATCCGGACTCCTACCAGAGCCGGACTTCACCCTTAACTTTGATTGCAGCGCAGCTCCGCCCGGACTCCTACGGGAGCCGGGCTCCACCGACGACATCAGCGCAGCTCCGCCCGGACTCCTACGGGAGCCGGACTCCGCCGCCAACATCAGAATGGCTCCGCTCAGACTCCTACGGGAGCCGGGCTCCGCTCTCGGTATCGGGCTCCGCTCTCGGTACCAACTGCTGGAGGAGCCGAGCCTTAAGGGAGCCGAGCCTCATCTCTGACGCCAGCGACTACAGCCGCAAGCAGACTCCGCCCGGACTCCTACGAGAGCCGGGCTCCACCCACAACTTCAGCTCCGAGAGGGTTCCGCCCGGACTCCCCCGGGAGTCGGGCTCCGCTCACGACCCCTACCGCCAGGAGGACCTCACCTGGACCTCAACAGAAACCGGGCTCCGACCGTTGTCGAGCTTCAATCGACAGATCCACACCCCCTGACAGGCCCTCAAAACGGCCACGACCCTGCTCCACTTCCTGTGGCAGACTCCGCGCAGTACCATCATTCCCTGACAGGCCGCAGTAACCATAGCCGCCCTGCTCCACTTCCTGTGGCGGACTCCGCACAGCTCCACTATCCCCTGGCAGGCCACAGTGACGGCCACGAACCTGCTCCACCTCCTGCGACGGATACCATGCAATTCTCCTGTCCGCTGACAATGGACGCTGCTCCACCCCTCATAACAGATTCCACGTGGCGGGTCGAGGTGATGGCCACGTGTCTGCTTCATTATCTTTCGCAATCAATTCCCCTGACCATGAGCGGCCCACTACCAGGCGGTTACAAACGTCGCCATCAATCCATTGCCTCCTCCGTCTATAAAAGGGGGATCCAGATACGTTATTCTCTAAGCTCCTTTTTCTTATCTCAAAACTCTGCTAAATTCTCCGTTCGAGCACTCCATTCTTGTTGAGGCAGAAAACTGACTTGAGCGTCGGAGGGTCTTGCCGGAGCAACCCCACCTCCGGTTTAGACTTCCCTTGCAGGTCCCGGCGGCGACCGCGGCTTCCCCGACTCCAGCTTCTCCGGCGCAAGCGGATTTTTTCACCAACAGGATTGGCGCTAGAAGGAGGGCCTGTGTCTTCGCAGCACCCTTATTCTTAAAGGAGTGTTCAACGGAGCCGCCTCCGACCATCTCTCCATCATCCACTCCTAATCCTCCCCCGCGAGATCGACACTCGATGCCTCCGCGCAAGGCGTCCACCCGGCGGTCCACGGCCTCCGCGGCCAGATCCCAGGCTCTGGCCTCCCCTTCCGTTTCTCAGCCTCCTCCCCCTCCGGTGGCGGCGGTCGGCGCGGAGCAGTTTGACTTGCTGGCACAGCAGGTCAAAGGCCTCGTCGAAGCCGTACAAGCAATATAGTAGCAGCAGCCGCAGGCGTCGGCGCATCCAGAGGGGGCATCTCCGGAATGCCAGAACCCGGCGGTGGGGCGGGCCACCTGGGCCAGCCGCCCCGTCCTTCCTGGGAAGGCGAATCCGAGGGTAGAGAGCCCTCAATCGGACCACGACTCCACCCCTGGGAGATCCCTTCCCCCGTTCTGCCAAAGGACCCTCGAGACTCGGAGTCGAGAGGACTTCCTGGACTGGAGGCTCCAGGAGATGAACCGGCGGATCGAAGAACTCCGCCATGCGCCTCTCGCTTATGGTGAGGATATCTGCACTGACCCTCCCTTCTCCCAAATGATTATGCAGGAACCGATCCCGCCGAATTTCAAGCTCCCCCAGTTTGAAAGCTACGACGGGACATCGGATCCGGTTGATCATCTGAAGGCCTTCCGAACGATGATGCTGCTTCACGGTGCTCCCGATGCCATCTTATGCCGAGCTTTTCCATCTACTTTGAAGGGAGCAGCAAGGAACTGGTACTCGGCTCTGAAGTCGGGTACCATATTCTCCTTCGATCAAATGAGCCACCAATTTGTGGCCCATTTTGTCAGCAGCCGGCATCTCTGGAAAGGTTCAGAGTCCCTCATCAACATCAAGCAGAGGGAAGGGGAGTCCATACGGGCCTACGTCAACCGCTTCAACATCACAGTGTTGGAGGTCCGAAACTTGGACCAGTCAGTTGCCATGGCCACCCTGAAAGGTGGCCTTCAGAAGAATGACCTCTTGTACTCCCTGGAGAAGAAGTACCCCAGAGATTTTGCTGATCTACTGGCTCAGGCTGAAGGATACGCCCGAGCGGAAGAGGCCTTCAAAATGAAGGATGAAGAGACTGCGAGGGAGCGTCAGGCGGGAGATTCTAGTAAGCCCGCAGTCGAGAAGAGGCCAAAGGAAGCCCGGCCTCGCTCCCGATCCCCTCCTGGACATAAGCGCGCCCATACTCCCCCCAGGGCACGCAGGCAGAGAAGCCCGGATAATAGGTTTCGGCGGGGTTCCCCGCCAGGGAAGTTCTGCAACTATGCCCCCCTCAACGCCTCGAAGGCCCAGGTGCTGATGGAGGTCAGGGAGCAGCTCCCTAGGCCGGAGAGGATGCGCATGTACCCCGGGAAGCGCAACCCCAACAAGTTCTGCCTCTACCACCGCGACCACGGCCACGACATCGAAGAATGCATCCAGCTCCAGGACGAGATCGAGGAGCTCATCCGGCGAGGTCGGCTCGACAGATTCATCCGCCGCAGGCCTGAGGGTAGAGGAGACCAGCCAAGAGCCCTCCCACCGCCCGAACCGCAGAAAAGGGAGGAGCAGCCCGGGGACCGGCCTCCTATCGGGACCATCGACTCCATCGTCGGAGGGCCTCAAGGAGGAGCGGGAGAACTGTAAATGTATCACTTACTATTTCATTTTGAATCTACTCTTCTTTCTAGCTAACGTGCCCCTCCTACTTAACGCGGATGTATTATGACTGGATATGACCCCTCCAAAAACAACGGCCATGTCAGGAACAGGAGGAGAACCTCGTCCTGACATGAGCAAAGTCAAAGGCCTGGTTCTTTTAGACCGGACGGGGGGAGAGGCCTTACAATGCCCTAATGTGCCCCCACAGCCCTGTTAGGGACAGGAGGAGAACCTCGCCCTAACTTGAGCAAAGTCAAAGGCCCGATTCTTTTAGACCGGATGGGGGGAGAGGCCTTACAATGCCCTAATGTACCCCCACAGCCCTGTTAGGGATAGGAGGAGAACCTCGCCCTAACTTGAGCAAAGTCGAAGGCCCGGTTCTTTTAGACCGGATGGGGGGAGAGGCCTTACAACGCCCTAATGTGCCCCCACAGCCCTGTTAGGGACAGGAGGAGAACCTCGCCCTAACTTGAGCAAAGTCGAAGGTCTGGTTCTTTTAGACCGGATGGGGGGAGAGGCCTTACAACGCCCTAATGTGCCCCCACAGCCCTGTTAGGGACAGGAGGAGAACCTCGCCCTAACTTGAGCAAAGTCGAAGGCCCGGTTCTTTTAGACCGGATGGGGGGAGAGGCCTTGCAATGCCCTAATGTGCCCCCACAGCCCTGTCAGGGACAGGAGGAGAACCTCGTCCTGACATGAGCAAAGTGGAAGGTCCGGACTCCCACGGGAGCCGGATTTCCACGACAAAGAGAGGCTTCGCCCGGACTCCTACGGGAGCCGGATTCCACCGCCAAAAAGACTTCACCCAGACTCCTACGGGAGCCGGGTCCCGCCGCAAAGAAAACTTCACCCGGACTCCTACGAGAGCCGGGTTTCTACGCCAAAGAAGAGTTCACCCAGACTCCTATGGGAGCCGGGTTCCTATGACAAGGAAGACTTCACCCGGACTCCTACGGGAGTCGGGTTCCCACGACAAAAAGAGACTTCACCCGGACTCCTACGAGAGCCGGGTTCCGCCACCAAGAAGATTTCACCCGGACTCCTACGGGAGCCGAGTTCCGCCACCAAGAAGATTTCACCCGGACTCCTACGGGAGCCGGGTTTCTACGCCAAAGAAGGCTTCACCCGGACTCCTACGGGAGCTGGGTTCCTACGACCAGGAAGACTTCGCCCGGACTCCTACGGAAGTCGAGCTCCATTTTTCACATGACAAGGATGGATGAAAGGGAAGAGCCCCCCCCACGACGACAAGCCAAACGACAAGAGAGGGTCAACAGATGACAACATCGTGTTATGCGTAGACAAGGTAACACAAAGCGCTTTCTTTTTTCTATTTCCCATATGCGTACTACAGGGCCAGTACGGCCAGGAAAAGAAAGACAAAACGACAAAAAAAAAGTGATTACATGAAGACAAAAGAACTCTAAGGAGGCCCTGCTCCCTCCGACCTAGGGTTATCACTTCCATCCCTCGACCAGGACTGCCTCAGGTTCTCCACTGCTTCTTCTAGTTCTTCCTTCTTCCGCAGCGTATCCTGGAGCGTCTGACGAAGATGTCGGCTCTCTGCCTCCGCTTCTCGACGTCGCTTCTGCAGAACTTCAGACTCCGCCTCTGCATCCGCGACGGCCCTCCGCTCGAGCGCCAGTTGGATTTTTACTTGTTGAAGTTCGACTGTCTTCTCCCCAAGGGAGACGAAAATCCCCTCGACAGTGCCCCTCAGGGCTAGGAGCTCTTCGGCATCTTGGGCGTTAGCAAGCTGCGCCCTAGTAACCAACTGCCTCTGGAGACGAACGACCTCGTCCACCGCTTGACGGAATCTCCCTTTGTACTCTTCTACCTGCCGGTGCCAGCTGGCCCGCTGCACATCGTGGCTCATCTCAGCATCTTGAAGCTACTTCTGGAGTTCGGAGACCTTCTGTGACCATTTCTGCTCATCCTCAACCCGCGCTGTGAGTCGGGATGAGTTCCCTTCCAGCTGGGCGATCCTCCTCTTTGCAGCTGACAGCTCCACCTTGAGGGCGCTGATCCTGGCTTCTTGAGCCCAAGTTCGATCGCTGGCGCTCTTCGTACATTCCTCGAGCTCCTTTGTGAAGTTCACCTTCCTCCGGCTGTAGTCCATGATTGCCTTCACTTGGAGACTCCTGAAGTGGGCGGCCTCAGCGACGGCCTCGAAATAGCATTTTTTCGACTTGCGGAGCTCGTCCTCTGACTTCTTCAACTTCTTCGTCAGGTGGAGAACCTCCTTTTTTAGCCGTTGGATAGTTGACTTCAGCGGGACCCCTAGGGGCAAGGGGAGTGCTTCGGCAGGGCACTGCCATCGGAAGAAGCAAACGTCAAAGACCGACTCATTACAAGAAGAAAGGCAGAAAAGAAGGAGCAGGGAGAAGGAAAGGCCATCCACAATAAGAAATTCGACTTTATTGATTAATTTTGAAGACGAGCGGAAAGGAAATATGGCGACAAAAGAAAGATACAAGATCGGAGGTCTCAGACCTCGGGGGCAGGAGGTGGAGAGCTCGGTGCGGGGGGTGCGACTGCGGTAGCGGCGGACGAAGGGGCGGCCTCATCGTCAGACTCCTCCAAAAAGCCGAGATCAAGGTCGGGGTATCTACTGGCCACCCTCTCTCGGCAGAGCTCGAATCCCTTAGTGAACGCCTCCAGGCCGAACTGGACGTTCAGCTCCCTCATCTCTGCGGAGGCCTTGAACTCCTCCACCGCAAGGGTCCTGGCCTCCGAGACCAGAACCGGAGTCTGCTCGGCCAGATGGGCGACCTCGGCCTCCGCCTTCCTCGCCGACTCCTCCAAGCTTCGTCTCTCCTCCTCCCGGGCTTGTCTTTCCTCTTCCCGATCTTGCCTCTCTCTCTCCAGGGCCTCCCGGAGGGCGGCCACCTCGGCCGTCTTCGCTTGAAGATGGGCAACCTCATCCTGGCAGCGCTCCTCCGCCTGAAGGAGGTCCCTCCTCATGCGGCTCGATGCCTCGACATAGGCGAAGAGCTGGTGCCCGATCTGCAAGGACGGATAGAGAATTACAACAAAGACCGAGCGACCATGCAAATAAACATCCGCTTACCTCAAGAAAGGACCCCAAGGTGTCCTAGGCCCGCTGCTCGGGATCGGCGTGGTCGATCCTCTCCATGACATCGGACAGAATGCAACCATCGAGCAGCCGCCTGATCAGAGCTTTGTCGTTGAAGGGGTTCTCCGATCCCCCCTCGGAGCAGACGGACTCGTCTACAGCGGCTCGGTGGCTGCTCACCCTGCGGGCCACCGATTTCCTCCTCCTCCCCGCGGTGGGCGCCTCCGTGGGGCGGACCTCCGGAATGGGGACCCCAGTCGGCGGGCTCCTTGAGGGAGCCCGGGGGGCCGCTGGCTCGGCATCCGAAGGAATGTCGATGGCCGGGGTCGCCTGGACGGGCGCAGCCAAGCTCATCTCCTCCACCCTGGCCCTCTTCACCGAACCGGAGGTCGTCGCGCCCTTCCTCTTCTGAGCTCTCATAGCCTTGGCGAGCATCCGTGTGGCTTCGGCGTCCATTGCTGAAAAAAAAAAAAAAAAAAAAACAACAGGAAAAGAAAAGAAGAAAGAAAAAGCGGCACCGATCAGTCCAGAGTAAAAAAAAAAGAAGAAAAAAAGAAAAGAGAAAAAGAGAAAAAAGAAGAGAGAAAGAAAGAGGAAGAAAAGAGCGAAAAAAAAAAGAGAGAGAAGAAGAAGACAAGAAAAGGAAAGATATATACTTGCTGAATCCTGAGGGCTCAGGCCGATGTTGAAAAGAAGCTGCTCCCTCAGAAGGTTAGGAAGGGAAGGAGCGGGATAACTCAGAAGCTTCTGGGCAGCCTGGAGGTCGTCCTCTCCCAGGCTGGGAGCCCGACGGATGGAATCCCTCAGAGACCCCCAAGGGGGCAGGCCCAGTTCCAGGGTCGGGCAGTAGACGAAGAGAAATTTTCCCTTCCAGTTGTGAATCGAAGAAGGAGCGCCCTTCAGCAACCCCTTCTTACCGAACTGGGGGGAGAAGTACCACCAGTCCTTCGCTGAAGGATGGAGTTTGAAGGTGTAGAAATGTCTGAACAAGGAGAGGGATGGCTGGACCTCGGCTATATGGCATAGAGAGAGAAACCCTATCAAAAACCTAAAAGAATTCGGGATGACAGAGGCGAGAGAAATATCTAAGAAGCGAAAGAAGGCGGCAACAAAGACTGGAAGCGGAAGCCGGAGTCCGGCGCGAAATGCCTCCTGGTACAAACAAAAGTGACCAGGAGGGGGAGCGCTGGCCCGGTCAGAGGGGTCAGGAAGCTCCAGGTCGTACTCCGAAGGAACCCCGTACCGAACCCTTATCAGAAAGAGTTCGTCCGGAGTCGACGAACATAGAATGGCGCCCGGTGCGAAAACCGGGCGAGGCCCTACCCCGAACGCGGGTTCGTCCGCAGAGACAGGGGCCTGGGGGTTCGAAGCAGAAGAACTCCCAGAACTTACGGGGGCAAAAGAGTCGAAAGATATTTTTTTTGGGGGGAGAACCTAAAGGGCCCTAGAAAGGCAAACTGAGAAGGGAACGAGACGCCGAAGGTCAACTCAGAAGAAGACACAAAAGAAATGAAAAGAGGAGAAGCCCCTAGGCGGTAAGAAGAAGAAGGTTGGCACTAACCTATCTTGCTCTGGGGACCTGGGGAGCGAGAAACGGAAGGCGCCTACGGCTTGAGAGGGCGTTCGCTAGAGCAGACTCTCGGGGAGAGGACAGACGCCAGCAAGAAATCAGAAATGGAGTGGGATGCCTGAAGGGGGGAGGACAGGTTTAAATAGACCTTGGGATCCGGCACCATAATGATCTCGAATCCCTCCAGGCCAGTCCGCATCCGACGCGTGTCCCACTCCCCGTGGCAGACGGCTAAAGGCGGCTGGCGGTTGGCAGGGTCATAATTGCGCCGTACCTAGGCCATCGTACCTGTGGGGTCTTCGAAGCGTCCCCTCGTACCGTCCCAATTCGAAAAGACTCCGGCACGCGCTCATTTAATGCCAAAATATCTGGGAGCGACAGGGCGCAGAATTCGAAGGGACGGTTCCAGCTGTACCTCTGTGTACTTCCTTCGTTTGAAATTCAAACTCGGATGTAGGGGGACTGGTGTTGGGTATAAAATACCCACAGCCGAAACTCTCAACGGAATCGACTTCAGTGCAGCTCCGCCCGGACTTTTACGGGAGCCGGGCTCCACCGTCGACATCAGCGCAGCTCCGCCCGGACTCCTACGGGAGCCGGGCTCCACTGCCGACAGCAGGTGCAGCTCCGCCCGGACTCCTACGGGAGCCGGGCTCCACCGTCGACAGCAGTTGCAGCTCCGCCCGGACTCCTACGGGAGCCGGGCTCCACCGTCGACATCAGCGCAGCTCCGCCCGGACTCCTACGGGAGCCGGGCTCCGCCGCCAACATCAGAACAGCTCCGCCCGGACTCCTACGGGAGCCGGGCTCCGCTCTCAGTATCAACTGCTGGTAAGCTCCATCCGGACTCCTACGGGAGCCGGGCTCCGCCGCCAACATCAGAACAGCTCCGCCCGGACTCCTATGGGAGCCGGGCTCCGCTCTCAGTATCAACTGCTGGTAAGCTCCATCCGGACTCCTACCAGAGCCGGACTTCACCCTTAACTTTGATTGCAGCGCAGCTCCGCCCGGACTCCTACGGGAGTCGGGCTCCACCGACGACATCAGTGCAGCTCCGCCCGGACTCCTACGGGAGCCGGACTCCGCCGCCAACATCAGAACGGCTCCGCCCGGACTCCTACGGAGCCGGGCTCCGCTCTCGGTACCAACTGCTGGAGGAGTCGAGCCTTAAGGGAGCCGAGCCTCATCTCTAACGCCAGCGACTACAGCCGCAAGCAGACTCCGCCCGGACTCCTACGAGAGCCGGGCTCCACCCACAACTTCAGCTCCGAGAGGGTTCCGCCCGGACTCCCCCGGGAGTCGGGCTCCGCTCACGACCCCTACCGCCAGGAGGACCTCACCCGGACCTCAACAGAAATCGGGCTCCGGCCGTTGTCGAGCTTCAATCGACAGATCCACACCCCCTGACAGGCCCTCAAAACGGCCACGACCCTGCTCCACTTCCTGTGGCGGACTCCGCGCAGTACCATCATTCCCTGATAGGCCGCAGTAACCATAGCCGCCCTGCTCCACTTCCTGTGGTGGACTCCGCACAGCTCCACTATCCCCTGGCAGGCCACAGTGATGGCCATGAACCTGCTCCACCTCCTGCGACGGATACCATGCGATTCTCCTGTCCGCTGACAACGGACGCTGCTCCACCCCTCATAACAGATTCCACATGGCGGGTTGAGGTGATGGCCACGTGTCTGCTCCATTATCTTTCGCAATCAATTCTCCTGACCATGAGCGGCCCACTACCAGGCGGTTACAAACGTCGCCATCAATCCGTTGCCTCCTCCGTCTATAAAAGGGGGATCCAGATACGTTATTCTCTAAGCTCCTTTTTCTTATCTCAAAACTCTGCTAAATTCTCCGTTCGAGCACTCCATTCTTGTTGAGGCAGAAAACTGACTTGAGCGTCGGAGGGTCTTGCCGGAGCAACCCCACCTCCGGTTTAGACTTCCCTTGCAGGTCCCGGCGGCGACCGCGGCTTCCCCGACTCCAGCTTCTCCGGCGCAAGCGGATTTTTGCACCTACAGTATGATTGAGGATCAAACTAAAAAAGGTATCGAGGTTCTTCGATCTGATCGAAGAGGAGAATACTTATCTAGTGAATTTCTTGACCATCTTAAAAGTAAAGGTATTCTCTCTGAATAGACCTCTCCTTATACATCTCAGTTAAATGGTGTAGCAGAAAGGAGGAATTGCACTTTAATGGATATGGTGCAGTCTATAATATGCTTCACTGATCTTTCAATATCTTTCTAAAGATAATGCCCTAGAGACTACCACATACATATTAAACAGAGTATATTCAAAGTCTGTTGCAAGAACACCATATGACATATGGAAGGAAAGGAAGCCTAATCTTAAACATCTTAAGACTTGGAGCTGTCCTGCTTATGTCAGAAATATTTTTGGGCATAAGCTTAGTGCTAGATCAGATAAGTGTAGGTTTGTAGGGTATCCTAAGGAAACTAATAGATACTACTTCTACCACCTATTGAACAAAAGGTGTTTGTTAATAGGCATGCCACTTTTTTAAAAAATAAATTCATCCAAGAAGGAGGCAGTGGGAGGAATATTGAACTTACTGAAGTTTATGATCTGCAAATTGATCCAAAAATATCAGTAGTTGGACCACAAGAAGATCCTCAATCAGAAGTACCTAAAGATGAGGTATATCCACAATACACATCTCCTCTTCGAAGATCAGATAGAGTGTGTCAAGCACCTCTGAGATATGGTTTTATCATTGAGAATGATAATTCGATCAATATCATTCAAAATGATGATCCACTATCCTATTCGAAAGCTGTCATGAGTAGAGACTCAGACAGATGGCTGGAAATCATGAAATCTAAGATGGACTCGATGTACACCAACCAAGTGTGAACCTTGGTTTATGCACCTGAGGGTGTGACCCCAATAAGATGCAAGTAGGTCTTCAAAAAGAAGATCGGAGCAGATGGCCAAATAGAAACCTACAAAGCTAGGTTGGTGGCGAAAGGTTTTAGATCAAAGCTAAAAAATTAACTATGATGAAACCTTCTCACCAGTGGTTATGCTCAAGTCTATCCAGATTTTGCTTGCTATAGCGGCATACTATGACTATGAGATCTAACAGATGGATGTCAAGATTATTTTTCTCAATGGTAATATAGAGAAAGTGGTCTATGTGACTTAGTCAGAGCGATTTATCTCAAGTGGGAGAGCAAATCAAGTATACAAGCTAATGAGAACCATTTATGGATTGAAGCAGGCTTTGAGGAGTTGAAACATCCAATTTGATATGACAGTCAAAGAGTTTGGCTTTATCAAAAATAAAGATGAACTATATATGTATAAGAAGATAAGTGGGAGTGCTGTTGTCTTCTTGATTCTGTATGTCGATAATATACTGCTCATTGGGAATGATATCCCAATGATGCAATCGATCAAGACTTAACTATCGAATAAGTTTTCTATGAAAAACTTGGGTGAAACATCTTATATACCGGGTATAAAGATCTATAAAGATAGATCTAAAAGGATGTTAGGCTTATCCCTATCATGGTACATAAGTCTCATATAAAAGAAGTTTAATATTGAGGCAAGTAAGAGAGGTTACTTGCCTATAAGACATGGTATATGTCTCTCTAACAAAATATATCCTAAGACACTAGAGGAGAGAAAGAGGATGAATGAAATCTCTTATGCTTTGGCTATGGGATCAATTATGTATGCCATGCTATGTACCAAGCCTGATGTAGCTTATGCTTTGGGTGTAGCTAGTAGATTTCAGGCTGATCCAAAGGAGGATCATTGAAAAGTGGATGATAGCAAGTCGATATTAGGGTATGTGTTTACCTTAAATGATGGGACAGTGAGTTGAAAGAGTTTTCAGCAGCAATAATATCTGACTCAGTTACTGAGGCAGAGTACATCACTGCTAGTGAAGCCATTAAGGAAGCTGTCTGGATGAAAAAAGTTCATCATGTATTTAGGAGTCGTTCCTAAGAATGAAGGATCGATGTCACTCTATTGTGATTACACTAGGACCGTTATTCAAGCTAAGGAATCTATGTCTCATTATAGATCCAAGCACATCCTCAGATGCTTCCATCTCGTTAGATTCAAGATGTTGTCCTTGAAAGAGTAGACAGAAAGAACAATATAACAGATCCATTCACTAAGGCCATACCAAAGTAGCTATATAATCGCTATCTTGATTGTATGAGATATAAAGGCGATTGACTTTAGTGCAAGTGAGAGATTGAAAGAAGAGTGCCCTATAAGCCAATTGCAAGTGTGTTGCGATGGGACTTTTCTTTATAATTTTTCAACTCATATAATGATATTTATTATTTGAGGTATTGATTCATCATATTAGCTGCATCTTATTATGTCTAAGATTATGATGAATCCCAAAGATTAGGACAATGATTTTAGGAGACATGAATGGGTCATGCTAGTGAGACCTAAAATCCTAAAATTTTAATCTTAAATATTTTTGATCATAAGAGCATTGAGTCAGAGATCAATATTCTGAATAAACTGGCACATCCTATGTATGCTCGATGGAGAGGGTGATAGATCTCACTAGCCACTTGTGTGGGACACTAATACAAGGATGTGGATACTCATTTGAAAAATGAGTCTACTAAATTGACTCGATGAAAGAGAATATCTTATGGAAGCCTTACTTGCATGTCAAAGATAGTTCTTTAAGTAGGAGTTGTACAAGTGATCCTTAGACCTGAGATCACCATAAAATCTGATGCACATGAATCCATATTTTGATTCATGCTCAAGTATAGCTTTAAGATATATATGGGGTGTCTGGATATGATAGGAGTGTGTAAGAAGGTTGTGAGTAGGTCAACATGGAATTGATCGCTCCTAGTAAGAGGATATCGCATCCTGTGTATTCTCATTCATAGATGACTCAGAAAAAATTTTTTGGCCAAAAGTAGGAAGGAGATTAGAAAGAAATTTTAATGCTTTTTCATTGGAGTCATCATTGGTTAATAGAGAATCGATATGAATATGTGTTTAAGTTTGACATGATTTCATACTCATGAACATATTCAGGGTGTCGGGATGATCGAAGGATTATATTGCACGGTAACTTACTACTGAAGGGCATGTTTGATATTTCTATCAAATTTTTATATCTTCTAAGTAGTCATGATATATTGCTAGATGTCAATCTTGACTTGTAGATTTTTGATCGAATTAAAGAGTTTAATTCGAACACCAATTAGAAAGAGTTCTAATTACTGAAATCGGGTTAGCTCGATTGGACCTAAATCGGTTAGATTAAATTTTAATCAAATTAGATTAACTTATACCCAAACCTACTATTAGCTAGATGTGAAATACAATGGGTCACACATATATCAAAATTGGCCAAGGACCCTTTTTAAAAAGGTTGATTGTAATTTTGGATTCAATCAGGATTTCGGTAAGCATGCTAGCACGTGTGGAATCCCTAGCTCTTTTAGAGATCAATTTGGTCTCATACCTTGCTCATTTGCTAGCCTAATTTGGTGAGCATTTGGGTCAGGTCAAGCCACCTAAAAGCAGCCAAAAAAAGGCACCATATCTAGTGTACATGCCAAATAACTCAGAGTCCAACTTAAGAAGGACTCTTGGCACTAATATGCAGAATGCATGTGCAGTTTATTTGTAGCATGGAGAAGGACTAAGAATCCTTCTGTTTTGGGCCTTTATTTTTGATGACAAGTAGATTAGATGATGATCCACCTAACACATCTTTTGAAGTATGAAAAATCTACCAGATTGTGCATGAAAAAATTGCTTGAAACATTGCTGTACGCATGATAGGTTTTTCTGGATGCACGAAGGGATGCGAACACTCATTCTATTTAGGGAGTCTTAAGTAACTTTTTATCTGATAATTTTTATAATAAAGATTAGTTTTAAGTGCTAATCACATAATAAAAATTTAAAAAATTATCAGATTAAGAAAGGTTGCTTTTCACACCCTTTTCTCGATGTGCAGGCGCGTGACAGGGAGAAGGTGCTCGCACGTCTCTTCGGTGAAGAATCTTTCTCACATATGAACTCTTATCCAAATAATATGTCATTTGGTGATGGCCTTCCTATTTGAATAAAGGTCTATGTGGCAGAATTTTATACTAATCTGATGTGTGAAGAGATACAAAAAGTATCTCATTCTGGGCATGCACGCGTGAGAAGACAGGAATCAACATATCACCCCCTGAAGAGTCCTTCTATTTAAGGACTCTCAGATAAGTGATATGAAGACTTGATATACCTTTCTAGATGAGGCATGCCTTCTCTATTAGTGTCCCATCTGGTGCTATAAATAGGGGATGACAGATGGGGTGATCATTCAATTCTTACATCCCCTATCTACTCCCTCTCTTACAACTCTAGGTTTTAGGACATGTCTTGTTCTTTTAAGACAAGCCTAATCCTAATAGCACTAAGGGTTTAAGAGATCTAGATAAAGGTGATCAAGTTCAGTGGATGGTTCAAAAAGATTCAGACTCAGGTCTGGAGGAAGATCTGATCGATTGGTGGCTGGTTGAGTTCTACGGGCTAGAATTATTGAAACAAGGTGAAGAAGGAGTGCTATTCTTGGTTCAATTTTTGTGTAGATTACCATTGGAGGACAGACACTTGGATGCCTCATGAAAATTAGATTAGCATTATAGGTATTCTTCTGATCCAAATTTATTTTATTGTACTTTGATTGATATAGTCAAGTGCATCGGATATTTTTAATAAAAAATTTTAAACACCTAATCCTTCTGCTGTGCCATCAGAACCCAACAGATTTGAAATTAAAAGATCTAAAAATTATGAATTTAAGATCTAAATTTTAATTACATGAAATATGAGCTTGTGTATGGGTTGAACCAATTAGGTCTAGAGAATAAACTACAATAGGGTTCATGATTAGATCAGGTTAAAATTCTTTTCGATTTTGAGCAGTTAATCGGACCTAATCAAAAATTGATTGGGATTAGGTCAAAGAGGCTCAAAATTGAGTTTAGTTGTAATTGATCAAATTGATTCACATGTGATGTGAATTAATTAAATCAAGACTGAATTTGGCTCAGTAGTTCGAGTTCGGGTCTATAAGTTAACCTGATCGATTCTAATCAACCAATTTGATGTCTAAGGCAAATCTTAGATGGTGGTTCTTTATTTGGTTCCGTTGTCTGATCTAACCAATTCGTTGGTATCTAAGAAAAGCAATGGATGGGACTCCCACTCATCTTCACTTATCTAGCCATTTTGGAAGATTATGTTTTGTATTAGGTCACTTGTTGACTCGAGTTCACCCATGCCAACTAGATTAGTTAGACATGAGATGATGTGCTGACCTAAACCAGATTAGTCATCTACATTAGTTGTATGTGACTATTAGAAGAGATCTGAACCTAAATCTCCTTACTAAATATTAAGTCTACTGGTCTTCCATCATTGTAGAGATGCGGGTGCCTTTTCCGACGTTGATCGTTCTTGACTGGTTACAGTGATTTGATTGCATCAAAAAGGTACAACCACTCAATTGACATTAGATATCTCGAAGTAAAGATAGGGTTGAGCCCAATAACTATTAGATAAGGGACCCAATGATGGCTTTGAAAGAAAAAATAGGTAGTTCAAAGCATGTATTTTTAAAATTTTTTTACAGTGAAATAATAAAAGATTAAATATTTTAATCTTCTAAACATACTTTAGATTAGATCTAAACTACTATTAAGGATCTATGATAAAAAAATTTATATATAAAATCTGATATAAAATAAAAAACTACATCGATCACATCGATGCCCTAAATCTGATCTAACTTTTAGATCACATCAGTTGAATCAGAACTCATCACCTTTTCATGGGTCGATGATCTTCACTACTGATAGGTATGGTACGAAGCTCTCATTGATGTTGAGTAGCCGCAAAGATCGTCTGGCCTCTAGAGATCGTCTACTCGATGCCCTGATCGGATCTTCTTGTATGAGAGTGCTAGCTCACGTCGAAGTTTCTAGATGGCTGATCCAAGCTCCTTTATTTGGATCTCTCAAACTTTTTCGAATTAGAAGATGAAGCTTTATAAGGAGGTGATGGTGTGAGAGATTGAACAAGAGTCACTTTTGTATTTTTTTTCTCACAAAATCTAGAGTTGAAACCCTAGACCCTACACTTCATACCCGAGAGGAAGAACACTTCCTTTGTTTCACATGCACGGAAGCCCAACCCACTCTCAATTTTTTATGCCCCAACTCTCAAGTTTCTGACACCAAAAATTACTTCTAATCTCACACAAAATTGATCCCTTTTTAAGGGTGGCATCCCATGGAAGATAAGGATAAGAAAAAGGTAGTTTCGGTTCAACTTCAAATGTTGGTTGATCCTTATTATCAATCCAAATCAAATTTGAATTAAGTTTTGACCCAAACTTTATTCTCATCTTATAAACTCAGAGAAAGGCTAACCAACATTAGATTGATGTAAAAAATCTCATGCAAAAATACTTTATGCATGAAGAAAGGTGATGGCATGAAGAGAAGAGTCCAACTCAATTTGGACTCTAGATTTTTATTCAAATTCAAACCCATTTGAACTCAAATTTAAACCAACCAATTTCTACTTCAAAAAAAATTAGATGTGAACATTAAAAAGCTTTTGAGCATAAGAAAAATTCATATAAAAAAAATTTTCTCACGTGAAGAATAAGAGGGCACAAAGAAAGAAAGCGCAAGGGATTTGATTTCGAATTATTTTCTCATCCAATTAGATTCTTAATCTAACCAAATTAGGTTAGACCCAATTAGACCACTAAATCTAATCTAATTAGATAATAAATAGTATCAATTAAATTTTAATCAAATTAAAAATTAATCGAGCTCAAATCCTGATCAAATCAGAAATCGAACACCCTTAGCGATTAAGTCATCTCATAACCTAATCGGATCATACCAAATTGAATCCAAATCAATTAGATTTGATCCAAACCTTAATGCTCAATCAAATTGAGCTAATTAGTAATCTAATTACTAATCAATTCTTCTATAATTCACCAATAAATAGCAAATTAATTTATTATAACTTTTGCACAGGATTAATCATCAATCGAATTGACTGTTTTACCCTAGAACGATTCTTAATCATCGATCAGCCATATGATCAGTCTGAAACTTCTTTTGAATGTGATACTATAGGTTTGAACCTAAGTCGGTAGTATAGGAATAATCTTTCTATACCAATCAAAGTAACCATCTAGTAATGATACCCGATGTCCGGATAGGTCGAAAGATTGCAAAGCATCATTCAAGAACCTATTGGCATATGGTTACCGTATAATTTATCTTTTTGACCTAAATGCTCAAAGTGACCTAGGATTTAACTACCAACCCTGATATGATCATCTACATTATAGTTTAAGTTTTAAAATCTATCATATGGATTACCTCAATCAAAGTTTTACTGAATTGAAATATACTGATACATTAACTCCTACTTATTTGGAGAGATCAATTTTATTTTGACTCATACACCGACTTCTCAAGTACTTGACTGTACCCAAAAATCTTTCATCACTGAATTAAAAATTCAGATAGTCCGACATCAAAGCATAGTGAGTTGCTTGCAAGTCACCGTGGTGATCTCAAGTCGGAGAGACACTTATACCCATATCCTTTGCGAACTATACTAGACAGCAGAGTACCCAGCAATTAGTCACGTTCAGTGAGATATACTCCTACATCTCACTTGCATGCCATACAGTGTCTCCACACTCTTTGATTAAGAGGACAACCAACATACATGGCACACAATGATCTATATTTGATATAGATATCGTCCTAATAATAGTACATCATTTGGTCACAAACTTAAGGTTTAAGGACTAAACGATATATCATCCTATATCGAATGAAATAGTCCTAAAGACTTCATCACAAAACAAGAATTCAAAATAAAATGTACACAATGATGAGAAAACCAAATAATATTTATTAATTCAATAATTCATATACAATTACAATAATAAGCTCAATTGTCAACAGACTAACGATTGATTTTGGGACACAATTCTCAATAACTTTCACTTAGACTAAAGTCAATCGATACAGTATCGTATATCCATCTTTGATTTATAGTCTTCGAACTCCTTGATATTGAGAATTTTAGTAAATAGATCGATCGGGTTCTCCATTCCATCGATCTTTTGAGCTCGACGTCATCTCGATCTACGATCTTTCAGACTAGATGGTAGCGACACAGAATGTGCTTGGTCCACTGATGTAACTTTGATTCCTTCGCTTGAGCAATGGCGTCAGTGCTGTCGCAGTACAACAAGATGGGGCCATCAAGGGAGGGTGCCACTCCAAGCTTGTTAATGAATTTTCATAAGCACACAGCTTCCTTCACAGCATCAGATGCCGCAATATATTTTGCTTCGCAAGTAGAGTCGGCCACAGTATACTGCTTGAAACTCTTCCAACAGATTGCTCCACCATTCAGGATATAAATATATCCCGACATGCTCTTGTTGTCATCATGATCCGACTAAAAATTGGAGTCTGTAAATCCCACAAGTTTTAAGTCAGATTCTTCATAGATAAGCCACTGATCCTTAGTATTTCTCAAATACTTAAGGATGGTCTTTACGACCTTCTAGTGGTTCTCACCTGGATCGGATTGGTATCTGCTCACTATCCCTAATGAGTATACCACGTCGGTCACATACATGTCATGGCGTACATATTAGATCCCACTGTCGAAGCATATGGAATTCTACTCATACACTTTCTCTTGAGGAGTTGTCTGACAATCACTCTTTGAGAGAAAAATTTTTTGACCTATCTGAAGATAGTCTTTCTTAAAATTCTCCATGCTGAATCTTTTCAGCACAGTATCAATATACATCGACTGGGATAATCCAAGCAATCTTTTAGGTCTATCTCTATAGATCTTCATCCCAAAGATTAAGGATGCTTCTCTCAAATCCTTCATGGAGAACTGTGATGACAACCAAACTTTTATTCTTTGTAATGCACGGATGTCATTCCTGATTAAGAGAATATCATCCACATACAAAATAAGAAACACTATCACTGAGTTATTAACCCACTTGAATATGCAGGGTTCCTCTCCATTCTTAATGAAGTCATACGTTCTGATCACTTTATCAAAATGTATGTTCCAACTCCGAGATGCCTATTTAAGTCCATAAATGGACATCTGAAGCTTGCACACCTTAAACTCATCTATGGATATAAAATCTTCAGATTGTATCATATACACCTCTTCTTCTAGTTCTCCATTTAGAAAGATTATTTTCACATCCATTTACCAGATTTCATAATCCAAATGTGCTGCTATCGCAAGTATGATCCGAATGGATTTAAGCATTGCCACAGGAGAAAATATCTCATCATAGTCAATACCATAATGCTGATGGTAACCCTTGACAACCAGACAAACTTTATAGGTCTCCACCTTCCTGTCTACGCCTCTCTTCCTTTCGAAGATCCACTTACACCCTATGAGTTTTACTCCTTCAGGTGGATCAACCAATATCCATACATTGTTGACTTTCATGGACTCTATTTTAGATTTAATAGCTTTTAGCCACTTATCAAAGTTAGACCTCTGCATCGCATCCATATAGGTGATCGGATCCTTATTGTTCTCATCGAGTTCAACTCACTGTCCCGGACCAAAAAATCATAGTATCTATCCAGTTGATGCAGTACTCTATCGGATCTACTTAAAGATATTTCTACAACAGATTTTGGATTTGATCTAATCAAGTCCAACTCTATGGGTTTACTAGATTATGTTGGTTCTTCTACCAATCGAACTTCAGCAAGTTTAATCTTTGAGATATTAGTTCTTTTTCCAAAGAACTCTTTTTTTAGAAAGACTGCCTTATTGCTGACGAACACATTTTGTTCGTCAGCAAGGTAGAAGTAATACCCCTTGATCTTTTTTGGGTACCCTACAAATAGACACTTGTCTGATCTAGATTCAAGCTTGCTAGTTTTCAAATGTTTGACATAAGTCAAACATCTCCAAATCCTAAGATGAGAGAGTGCTGACTTACATCCTGTTCACATCTCATGTGATGTTTTACTTACGGACTTACTCGAAACTTTATTTAAAATATAACAAATTGACTCGAGTGTATATCTCTAAAAGAAGATCGACAAACTTGCAAAGTCCATCATGGACCGAACCACATCTAACAGAATTTGATTCCTCCTTTTTGATATACCATTGTGCTGTGGTGTTCTAGGAGGGATCCATTGTGAGAGAATCTCATTCTCTTCTAAGTATGTCAGAAACTCACTGGAGAGGTATTCTCCTTCTCGATCGGATCGAAGAGTTTTGATACTCTTTTTAGATTATTTTTTTACTTCATTACGAAATTGTTTGAATATTTCAAATGATTTTAACATATGTGTTATTAAGTAGACGTGCCCATACCTCGATAGATCGTCTGTAAGCAAATGAAATAATAATATCCATCTCTGACACTGATGTTCATCAGTCCACATACATCAATATGTATCAGACTTAGAACTTCACTAGCTCGCTCACATTTTTCAGTAAAAGATGACTTGATCATTTTCTCAAGAAGACAGGACTCACAGATTGAAAGTGATTCACAATCACTGACTTCGACGATTCTCTCTTGTGTCAATCTGTTTATTCTGTTCTTGTTAACATGACCTAACCTATAGTACCAAAGGTAGATATTGAAGACATCACTAATTTTAGAGCATTTGCTGGATGAGTATATTACACTAACAGATTGTGATAAGATGTAAATACTATTGTTCAGCTGTCCATTCATCACATGAATACTATTCATAATAATATTAAAATTATTTTTTTTATTAAATTTTTATAACCGTACATAGCCAAGAGGCCTACAGAAATAATGTTCAATAAAAAGATAGGACAAAAGTGACATTCACTAAGAACAATTATATTCGACTTGAATACAAGCTTAACAATTCCTAATGCTAGAACTAGAACTGATCTTCTATCTCCAATATTAAGAAATCTTTCATCTTCTTAAAATCTTCTACTAACCTACAGATCCTGCAATAAATTATAAATATTAAAAAGACCTTCAGTATCTAATATCCGAGTAGTAAAATCATAAATTGAGAAATTACAAGGTGTTATCATATAATTATCTTGTCCAACAACAACTTGCTTCTTTCTCGGCCTGTTTAAATTCAAGGAGGCAATGTACTGAGGATAATTTTTCTTCTTGTGCCCTTGCTTTTTGCAGTAGAAGCATTCCACCTGACTCTGATCAGACTTGGATTTCTTAGTTTGACTGGGCTTGGGTGCTCCAGCACTTTGGACTCTTTTCTTGTTCTTCTTATTCTTCTTTCTTTTTTTAAAGGATCGACATCCGGAAGAAGACCCTCTCACTACATTCATCGACTCTTTATGGAGCTGGTGATCCTTCTCAAAATTCTACAGCAATCTCAACAAACTGTGGTAGTTGACCACAGATTTTGTCATTCGAAAATGAGTAAGAAAAGGGAGGTAGGACTTGGGCAGAGAGTTCAAAATAGCATCTTTTTTCCAGCTGCTCATGCAGAAAAAAGTCGAGCTTACTTAAGTGATTAATCATTTTGATCATGTACAGTACATGATCGGTGACTGATGCTCCTTCTCTCATTCTAGCATTGAAGATGGTATAACTAGTCTTGTGCCTCTCAACGTCATTGGGTGTGCCAAAAGACTCATTCAACATTTGCAACGTATCCTGTGGCTGAGCATTTTCAAAATGATGGCTGAACTCATCATTCATTGCCATCAGCATAATACAATGAACCGTAGTTTGGTCGTTAAGCCACTTCTGATAAGTATCTCTAACCGTGCTACGCACATTCGGAGCTGGCTCTTCAAGTGCCAGATCTGTCAATACATACAAGATCCGTTTGTGCTCCAGGACTATTTTGAGTTTTCAATACTGGTTATCAAAATTTGATCCCATCAATTTATCACTATCTAATAGTGATTGGAGCGACAAGATGGTGGCCATAACTGTAAAAAAAAAATCAAAACCTAATTAGTATATGAATTGATTAAGCTTAAAAATATAGATTTTAGTCTAAAGATTTTTTCACTATTTTATTCGAATTGATAGGCTCTACCTTCAATTCAAGAAATTATACTAATTTCTTAGTAGATACTAGAATCCACATGGATTGCACATGGATCCGAGTGTAGCTCAACCAACTCCTGTGCACTGATAAGTGATATATTTTTGTATTTATTGAAGATATTTTTGATAATTTATGATGCTAACATCTTCTTAAAAATTTAATTTTATGAATTTATTAAATTTTCTTAAAAAATAAATAATTTTCAAAAAATATAAAATTAGATATATTTATGAAAAATAAGATGTTAATTTAATTGAGTAATTTAAGCACCAAAATAAAAAAAAAATTTGAAAATTATATTGCATATTCTTTTCAATTTTTCAGATGAAAATCAAAGCAAAGATCAGTTGGTCGGTCCACAGAGCCAGGGCGCGGTCCACAGAAAACTTCATGCAGTCCACAGTGAGAGAAAGATTCTGGACACGATCCAATGGTTAAGATTCAATCCAACTTAGATCCAACAGTTGTTGTTCATTATCGATTTATAAGAGGACTCTTTTGCGCGATCCGACGGTCCAGAAGCGATCCATCACGCAATCCAATGGCTGAGGATGCTCTCGACTTTGAATAGGAGACCAAAAGCACTAATCGATGGCCCAGATCTCATCTGAAGAGCGATCGGACGGTCAGAATTGAATTCGACCCTAATAAAGAGTAAAAGGCTAATTTTTGGGCTGATCTGAGCAGTCCAATCTAGATCTGACGGCCAGAAATATTCTTAGGAGATCAATATATTTTCTAAGGATTTTAGGACTCCTTTTTCTATCAAAAAAATATAAAAAAATCACCTATAAATAGGGGGTCCGGGAATAAGCTTGAAAAGGAGAAAAAATCAGAGAAAAAGTAAAGAAAAAATAGAAAAAAAAATCAAAGAGATTTAAGGATCAATTATTGGGAGATTATGGAGCTAGAGAGCTTGATGCAAGGCTAAATTTCTTCAATCTAGGAATATGATGAAGCCTGTAAATGGGTTTTTATTTTTTTTTATATTTAATTTTTATATAATAAAATTATATTTTTATTTTATATCTTTTTATTTTTTTTTTGAGGTATTGATCCAGCCTACATGGCTTATATCCTTTATTGACATGTCGTGATCTCTGGATATGGTATGTGCTTTGGAAAGATAGATCGTAGTATGCTAAATTAAATCTTAGATCTTATAATTAAATTTAGATAGTTTATACTCCAATAGGACGAGCTGTGATCTACTAATACAGTCCGTATCTCTTAGAGATAAACTATACTAATACTGTAATTACAAGAATTAAATATTACAATATAAAAAAAGGAAGAAAATAAATCTCTTTGCATGGTGGATTTAGAATTCCTTGGTTATTTTTTTGAATTATTTTTTTTCATAATTTAATTTATACTTTTGATTTTTTTTTGCCATTCTATTTCTTGTTAATCCTTCTACAATCAATTCTCTTTTTATTTATTCTTAAAAGAAAAATATAATCATCCTAGATCTCTGTGAAAATGATCCCTACTCACTCTATCTATATAGTTTGAGTTGGTTTTTATTCTTGACTGCCTACGACAGTGATCAAATTTTGACACCATTGTCGGAGATATAGGTATGATTATTTTTTTTTTTTAAAAAAAATTTAGTCTTATTCTTAGTTTTTTATTTTCTTTGCTTTCTAACTTGCTTAGTTCCTTAGTCAAACTTACTTTCTTAAAAAAAAATCTCTATATTGATACCTCATAATCTACTTAGGGAATTAGATAATCATAAAATCTTAAAAATAAAATAAATCAATTTACTCTTAACGAACTATCAAATCTGGTCACCTTTTCTTTTTGCATTGCATAATTCTATAAAACATGTTAAGGGCACAAATCCTAAATAAGATAAGGTGGAGATTTCATCATCTTTTCTTGGCCCACAAACCACCATCCTGCATATTGCATTGACCTAAACCTTAACTTAAAATCAATTAGACATTGGCCCCTAAGGACTTTCGAGCTCAATAGGACAAGGGATCCTAAGAATAAGATTGGGTTAGGGTTAGTCAATTTGACTGGTGTCTAGGAAAGTGGTTCAAGGACTACATTCTGAAGGAAGGTGGTTATTTAATTGATTTCATTCGCTTATCTGGCTAACTCAGTTGGTGTCTAAGAAAAGCAACGGGGAGACCCCCACCAACCTTACACTTACATGATCAGTTGAGTGGCTAGTTTTTTACCTGGAGTACTCAAAGGCGACCTTAGTAGTTAGGAGCTATCTAGATCTAGGGTTACTCTTAGCTAGGATTGATTGTATAACGTGACTACTAACCTACAAATATTAACCCTAATTAAAATACTCTTCTCTATCGTCTCTAGATTTAGGACTCCTTAGGACTCTCATCTTTAGAGCTCTTCTTCTTCTTCTCTTTTTCTCTCATATATTAAAATTTTAAAAAAAAATTAAAAAATTTAAAAAAAATTATTGAGACAAAATAAAAATTGTCAGATACAATCTAAAATCTACAAGCCTATAAGGTTACTGAGAAAGAAATGGATTCCAATAGACAACCTAGAACTCTGTTGGACCTATGTTATTCGATTAGTTCTGTCCAACCGTCTAGAATTAGATCCTCAACTAACAATTTTACAATTGATTCTCAAATGATTAACATGCATCCTACATTCACTGAAATTGAAAATGCAGACATTTATTCAAGAGAGTTTGAAGATACTAAAGTTGCAACTTTGACCAATAGAATTGAAGCCTTAGAATTCAAAAGACATCTAATTTAATCAAGTGCTAGCACCCATATGCATTGGATGTGATGCACCAGATCATGTTATGGAGGAGTGTCCTTATTTGATGAACCCAACCCAAATTAAGCTCATACAGGAGAGTGCATTCAATGAAAGCTACATAAATGAACCTTATGCGCCAATCTATAACCTAGGGTCGGAAAGTTATCTGAATTTTACATGGTCACAAGATACAACATTAGGAGCCCATAATTTTTATTAACCCTATCTAAGGCTCAACCAAACACTGAATGATCAACCAGGTTTAGATCCTGAGGAAGGAGTCAACACATTAGAAAAGAGTCTAGATGTCTTAGTGCAATCAACCTCAGACATTAAAAATATTCTCAATAATTTCATGCAAACCACTAACCAGTTATTTAAATAATTGGACCAATCAACTATAACGGTTAGTAAACTAGAAAAGAGTAAATTATCAAGCCAACTAGAGGATGACCCTAGAGCTCGGAATGGTCTAGAACTTAAAGATCAGTTCAATTAGTTGAGAACATTCAGGGCTGAGGAACTAGAGGAGATATCTGAAGTTGATAATAATGAGGTATCCACACCTAGTGACCATTACACTCAGCTAAACTCAAAATTAATTGTTGAACCCCTCATGACACTGGTTGAACCTCTACTTAAAAAGAAAAAGGCAACAATAGGAGATCCAGAAACACTTCCTCAGCACATCGAGAATATAGATCTAGATCTCTTAAAATCCCAACTAGTACTTAAGTTATACCTAGATCTAATTGTAAAGGAAGAATTGTTAGTTATCAGAAGAATGAGTCATATAATGATCCCAAGTAGAAAATACCTTAAGGAAGAGCCTGAATCACGTAGAGAATTACAGACTCATGTTAAGATTCGAGCAAGAATAGGATAGACACTCTTTTAGCATCTGATTGAAGACGTTAAACTTAGTGCCCTTTGGGAGGCAACCCAAATTTTTTTTATTTTGTTTTAACTGATCTTCATTTTTTTAGGAATAAAGGACCACTCTATATGGAAGAGCCTGTCAATAATCTGATCTGACTGAAGACTTAAAACTTAACACTTTCTAGGAGGCAATCCAATTTTTAGTTTTTGCTTTTACTTTCTTTTGTATTATGTTCAGATTAATCAAGGCTTGCTTTGTACGGATTTGAAGGCAATATTGGCTAAGATAGGGGAAGCACCAATTTTGAAAAAGCTTATGGATCTAGTGATATATATCTTTTTTCTTTCTTTTTTTATGCACCCTTCATTTTTTTTACTCCATTAAGGACAATGTCGATTAAGTCGGGGGAGAGAATATTTAAAAAAAAAAATTAAAGTCCTCAAGTAAGTTAGTATTTAGCATTTAAGCACCAGATTATATTTAAAAATTGAGTTAAACCAAGCATATTTTAAAAAAAAATTGATATACAGATTAGAGAGTTTGTGAGATATCGAGGGATCAAGTATTAAGAAAACTCAATAAGGAGTTAAGTTTAAAACTTAAATAATTTTTTTTGAGTATTTTTAATTTTTTTACTAGCATCAAAGAAGAGTTTACTTCTTATGGACTTGTGTAGGATAACTATACATTTCTTCATATATTTAAAAAAAATTTTCAAGTACTTCATGCTGAGTAATCGGGCCTCTTTGCCTAAGCAAGCATTGAGTTTCGCGTCAAAAGGTATGAAGGATAAAGAAGCTTTGTTGTAAAGCTAGTTTTAACTCATAGCCTGTTTGATTCGAATACGTAGATCCAAGGGGTATTCTATACCTAATACCCTAAAGCCATCTAGTTTGGGAGTCATTGGCTGAAAACTCGCTATATGGGTCAAACAGAAAGCTTAAGGGGTTAAGACATTCAATAGTGGTATAATTTAAAAAAAAAAAAGAAAAAAGAGAGAGAAAAAAAATCAATCAATAAATGAAGGATGGAAATAACAATATAGTTATTCATATGAAGGTTAATAATTTGGAGATAAAGGTAGGAATAATTTAGAAAAGTTCAGAAAAAATTTAGTGTTCTTAGTTTAATTCTTATATTAATTAGTATTAATACTCCAATGATATACCTCACTCATGCTCTACTATATATCAGTGGTCTTTTTAAAATTATTTGGTAAAATTTGAGACTTTAAGTTAAATGGTACTTAAATCTAAATTCTTTCTTTACTCAAGGATGAGCAAAGTTCAAGTTGGAAGGTGTGATAAGTGATATATTTTTATATTTATTGAAGATATTTTTGATAATTTATGATGCTAACATCTTCTTAAAAATTTAATTTCATGAATTTATTAAATTTTTTTGAAAAATAAATAATTTTAAAAAAATATATGAAATTAGATATATTTATAAAAAATAAGATGTTAATTTAATTGAGCAATTTAAGTACCAAAATGAAGAAAAATTTTTAAAAAATTTAATGCATATTTTTTTTAATTTTTCAGGCAAAAATCGAAGCAAAAATGAAGCCAAAATACCTTAAAAAATCTTAAAAATAGCCTCCGATGCATGGTGAACCGGTCGGTCGGTCCACAGAGCCAGAACGCGATCCACAAGAAACTTCACATAGTCCACAGGCATGGTTCACAGCGAGAGAAAGATCCTGAGTGCGATCTAATGGTTGAGATTCAATCTGACTTAGATCCAATGGTTGCTGTTCATTATCGGTTTATAAGAGAACTCTTTTGTGCGATCCAATGGTCCAAAAATGATCCACCACGTGATCCAATGGTTGAGGATGCTCACGACTTTGAATAGGAGATCAGAAGTGTTGATCAATGGCTCGATCTCATCTGAAGCATGATTAGATGACTGTGGTTGAATCCGACCCTGATAAGGAGTAAAAGGCTAATTTTTAGGCTGATCTGAGCGATCCAATCCAGATCCGACGATCAAAAATATTTCTAAGAGATTAATATATTTTTTAAGGGTTTTAAGACTCCTTTTGTGATCAAAAAAATATGAAAAAATTATCTATAAATAGGAGATCCAGGAATAAACTTTAGAAAGAGAAAAAATTAGAGAAAAAGCAAGGAAAAAATAGAGAAAAAAATTCAAAGAGCTTTAGGGATCAATTATTGGAAGATTATGGAGCTAGAGAGCTTGATGCGAGGCTAAATCCCTTCAATCCAGGAATATGATGAAGCCTGTAAATGGGTTTTTATTTTTTTCTTTTTGTATTTAATTTTTATATAATAAAATTATACTTTTATTTTATATTTTTTTATTTTTTTTTAGGTATTGATCCAGTCTATACGGTTTATACCCTCTATTGACGTGCCGTGATCTCTGGATATGGTACGTACTTTGAAGAGATAGATCGTGGTATGCTAGATTAAATCTTAGATCTTGTAATTAAATTTAGATAGTTTATACTTCAACAGGATGAGCTGTGATCTACTGATACAATCCGTATCCCTTAGAGATAAACTATACTAATACCATAATTACAAGAATTAAATATTATAATATAAAAAAAAATCTCTTTGCATGGTGCATTCAGAATTCCTGAGTTATTTTTTTGAATTATTTTCTTTCATAATTTAATTCATACTTTTGATTTTTTTTGCTATTCTATTTCTTGTTAATCCTTCTACAATCAATTCAATCAATTCTATTTCTTGTTAATCCTGAGTAACTGGGCCTCTTTGTCTAAGCAAGCATTGAGTTTTACGTCAAATGGTATGAAGGGCAAAGAAGCTTTGTTGTAAAGCTAGTTTTAACTCGTAGTCTGTTTGATTCGAGCAAGTAGGTCCGAGGGGTATTCTATACCTAGTGCCCTAAAGTTATCTGATTTGGGAATCATTAGCTGAAAACTCGCTACATAGGTCAAACAGAAAGCTTAAGGGGTTAAAACACTCAATAACGGTATAATATTAAAAAATAATAATAATAATAAATGAAGGACGGAAGTAAGAATGTATTTGTCCATAAGAAGGTTAATGATTTAGAGATAAAGGTAGAAATAATTTAGAAAAAGTTCAGAAAAAATTTAGTGTTCTTAGTTTAACTCTTATATTGATACTCCAATGACATACCTCACTCACGCTCTACTATATATTAGTGGCCTTTATAAAATTATTTGATAAAATTTGAGACTTTAAGTTAAATGATACTTAAATCTAAATTTTTTCTTTACTCGAGGATGAGCAAAGTTCAAGTTGGAGGGTATGATAAGTGATATATTTTAGTATTTATTGAAGATATTTTTGATAATTTATGGTGCTAACATCTTCTTAAAAACTTAATTTCATGAATTTATTAAATTTTCTTGAAAAATAAATAATTTTTTTAAAAAAATATGAAATTAGATATATTTATGAAAAATAAGATGTTAATTTAATTGAGTAATTTAAGCATGAAAATGAAGAAAAATTTTTAAAAAATTTAATGCATATTTTTTTCAATTTTTCAAGTGAAAATCGGAGCAAAAACAGAGCCAAAATATCTTAAAAAATCTTAAAAATAGCCTCCGGTGCATGGTGGACCAGTCGGTCGATCCACAGAGCTAGAGTGCGGTCCACAGGAAACTTCACGCGGTCCACAGGCTCGGTTCACAATGAGAGAAGGATTCTGGGTGCGATCCAATGGCAGAGGTTCAATCCAACAAGATCCAATGGTTGCTGCTCATTGTCGGTTTATAAGAGGACTCTTTTGCATGATCTGACAGTCCAGAAGTGATGCATCACGCAATCCAACGGCTGAGGATGCTCCCGACTTTGAATAGGAGATCAAAAGTACTGATCGACGGCTCAGATCTCATCTGAAGTATGATCGGATGGTTAGAATCGAATCCGACCCTGATAAGGAGTAAAAGGTTGATTTTTGAGCTGATCTGAGTAGTCCAATCCAGATCCGATGGTCAAAAATATTCTTAGGAGATCAATACATTTTCTAAGGGTTTTAGGACTCCTTTTTCTATCAAAAAAATATGAAAAAAATCATCTATAAATAGGAGGTCCGGGAATAAGCTTGAGGAGGAGAAAAAAATCAGAGAAAAAGTAAGGAAAAAATAGAAAAAAAATTCAAAGAGCTTTAGGGATCAATTATTGGGAGATTATGAAGCTAGAGAGCTTGATGCGATGCTAAATCCCTTCAATCCAAGAATATAATGAAGCCTATAAATAGATTTTTATTTTTTTTTATATTTAATTTTTATACAATA
This sequence comes from Elaeis guineensis, assembly GCF_000442705.2. Classification (NCBI taxonomy): domain Eukaryota; kingdom Viridiplantae; phylum Streptophyta; class Magnoliopsida; order Arecales; family Arecaceae; genus Elaeis; species Elaeis guineensis. The sequence continues at coordinate 28,085,913 of NC_026005.2, forward strand.
AAATTATACTTTTATTTCATATCTTTTTATTTTTTTTTGAGGTATTGATCTAGCCTACACGGCCTATACTCTTTATTGACGTGTCGTGATCCCTGGATATGGTACGTGCTTTGGAGAGATAGATCGTAGTATGCTAGATTAAATCTTAGATCTTGTAATTAAATTTAGATAGTTTATACTCTAACAGGATGAGCTGTGATCTACTGATACAGTCCATATCCTTTAGAGATAAACTATACTAATATCATAATTACAAGAATTAAATATTATAATATAAAAAAGGAAGAAAATAAATTTCTTTGCATGGTGGATTCAGAATTTTTAGGTTATTTCTCTAAATTATTTTCTTTCATAATTTAATTTACACTTTTGATTCTTTTTTGCTATTCTATTTCTTGTTAATCCTTCTACAATCAATTCTCTTTTTATTTTTTCTTAAAAGAAAAAGATAATCGCCCTAGATCCCTGTGGAAATGATCTCTACTCACCCTATCTATATAGTTTGAGTTGGTTTTTATTCTTAACCACCTACGACAGCGATCATGCACCCATGGGTAGGTTCTTAACCAATTATTTTACCAAAAATTTTTAGCATTTAATTTTATCCCAGACACCTCTTCAGCAGGCATGTGGCACCTCCACTGAAAGTTTTAGTTAGGTCCAACCATTAATATGCCAGAATTTAGTGCATCTGACAAACGAGTGATCAAGTTCGAGTGTGGCTCAACCAACCTGACCATTATCAGAAAGGTACAACTAAATCAACATATTATGAATGATAATTCCGACAGCTAGATAAGCACCAGGCATGTGGCACCTCTAATGATCATCTAAACTATTGGACTCATTATCATCCAACTTAAGAGAGGCTATGATCTAGTTATCACCATAACTATTTTATTTTAGAAACCTAATAATTTTAGAATATTTAATTAGTTGAATTAAGAGATGAGAAAAAACTTGACCAGTTAATCTTAATCTTCTCACTGACTTCATCAAGTCAGATTAAAGAAGATCAGGCATAAGCTGGTCCAGCCAACCAGTCATGAATCCTCCTATTGACTTTATCAAGTCATAAAGAGGACTCAAGATAAGTTGAACTAGAGGTACTTAAATCAGTCATACTGATTTTTTAGTTAGCATGGGTCAACTCCAATCATTAAGTGATCTAATCAAAACATGGTTCACCATGTTGGCCACGTAAGTGAGATCGATAGGAGGGATATGCCATTAACTTGATATAGATTCAATCTATGCGAATAGCTCCCAATTAATGACTACCGATCAAAGATGCTATACTTACCTTAGACACCAACTGGTTAGTCATTTTCAATTTAATCAACTTATAGACTTGGGTTCGACCATGGAGCTACGATCAAAGTTCATATTGGTCTAAATAAAGACATGGACTTGATCAATTACTGTGGGGAAATTCAATGCAGGGGTAAAATGATAATTTTAAAACTTTTTCAAAATTATGATTTTACAGTAAAAAAATATTAATTAATCTAATTAATTAATATAAATTTTTTCTACACTAGGATCTAAATATGATATATAGTATGCATGCATTTAAATTTGAAATTCAAATTCTAACAGTAAATACTTTACTGTAATGTGTTCAGAACACAATACCTTTGTGCGGATAGTAGATCGCCACAATCTGATCATCGCTGGGAGAGTCTGATCATCGTGACACAGCCACACAGTGTGTCTGGTCTCTGTGGATCGTCCACACAAAGTTTTCGGTCTGATCGACTCCTCACGAGTGCTAGCTCGTTGTAGAGCTCTTTTGACGGCCAATGCTGATCGAACTCCTTCGATCGATATCTGTCGATTCTTTCGATGCTCTAGATTATCAACAGACATGCTTGAGAGGATGTTGAAGATCTCCCTAAGATTTTGTGGGCTCACGACACTCGTAGCTCACTTTCTCACTTCCCGAACCCCAGGCTAAAACTCTAGGGAACTCACCGGAAACCTTGCACCCACTTTTTTTTTCTTTCTTTTTCTCTTGGAAGGATATGGACTTCCTTCTCATGCACAAGACTTCTCACGCCCCAAAATTTTTCTCCAAAAATCTTCTTCTTGCATGCCCCACTTTTCTCCTCCTTTTATAACAACGTCAAACATCTTATCCAAAAGAAAGGATAAAGATGAGTAATTGCACATTTGAATTCAAATCAAATTTTGAATTCAAATGGACACCAACTCATCCCTTATCCACTAAAGACATGAGGCATGGCTTAAATTATGCATGGAATGATTTCATGAGAAATTTTTTCTCATGTAATAAATGGGGTGTAAAAAAAGGGATAAGGTACAAAGATTGATTGCCCATTCAAATTCAAAATTTGAATGGCAAACCGATCATCCTTATCCATTCATTTGGCACATTAAAGTGGGGTGTGGAGAGGGCTTGGCATGAGAAAAAAATTTATGAGAAGTTCCTTCTCATGAATTCAAATGGGTGCAATGGAAGTGAGGTGGCGCATGGAGATTGGGTCAAGGTGGTTTCATTATTTAAACCAACCTAATTGAACCAAATAAGTTAGGTCCAATTAGACTAATTTAAACCCAACTTAATTAGACTTAATTAGGCTCAATAAAATCCTAATCAAATCAGAAATTGACTAAGCCCAACCCTTGATCAAATCAGGGACCAAACCATCTCGACGATTAGATTAACTCTTAACCTAATCAGGTCAAACCCAACTGAATCCAATTCAATGGAACTTGATCCAAAAATAATTACTCAATTAAATTAAGTTAATTAGTGATCAAATCACTAATAAAATCTCTCATAAATACTGAGTCCAAATCTGATGGACAATCGGTCATCAAAATTCATCGATATGAACCCTGATCGAAAAGTCCCAACCAGTGAGACTCTTAACCCCAATACCCATAATGTGTGGAACTCGTGATTAGAGAATCCTGATTCTCGACCACTGAGTCTCAAACATGTAGGATTCTACATCAGCCATCAGATCAGATAGGAACCTCTAATGTGTATGACCCCGCAGGTTCGAACCTAAGTCGGTAGCACAGGAACCAATTCCTATACTAATCGAAGTGACCATCTAGCAATGGTACCCGATGTCTGGATAGGTCGAAAAGTTACAATCGCAATACTCAGAACCTACATGAATATAGTTACTGTATAATTCATCCTTTTGACCCCTGTGTTTAGGATGACTCAGGGTTAAACTGTCAATCCTGATCAGATCATCCGAATCGTGCTCAACTCAAACAGTCCTGCGACTCCTCACAAGGACTACCCTGGCCAAGGTTTTGTTAAATTGAAACACGACTTTACACAACTCCTAAACTGGAGTGGTCAATCCCATCTTGACACACGCACTGACAAGTCAAGTACTTGACTACACCCAGCAGCCTTCTGTCACTGAATTAAAAATTCAGGTAGTTCAATGCCTAAGTGCAGTGAGTTACTTGCAAGTCACCATGGCGGTCTCAGGTCGGAGGGATATTGATACCCATATTTCATCGGAGCAAATCTTGATAGTAAAAATAGCTCCGGAGTCAGTCACGTTCAGTGCAGATGTACCCTTACATCTCACCTGTATGCCATATCAGTGTCTCCACACTCATTGGTTAAGAAGACAATCAACCTATATGGCACACAACGACTTATGCTTGATAAACATTATCGTCCTTGGTAACAATGTATCATTTGGTCGCAAACAGATTTAAGGACTAAACGATAAATCCTCCTTTGTCGAGTCTAAATAGTCCTAAGGACTTCACCACAACATAGGAGTTCATTAGAAGATGAAATATTTTGTGATGAAAAATATCAAAATAATTTTTATTAATTTATAATTCATGTACAAATACAAAAATGAGCACAACTGTCAACAGACTGACGATTGGTTTTGGGACACTATTCCCAACAATCTCCCACTTGGCCTAAAGCCAATCGGTGCAGTATCTAATACCCATCTTCGACTTGTAGTTGTCGAACTCCTTCACCGTAATGGCTTTAGTGAATGGGTCAGCCAGGGTCTCCTTTCCATCGATCTTCTGAAGATCGACGTCACCTCAATCTACAATTTCTCAGATGAGATGGTAGCGGCACAGAATATGCTTCGTCCGCTGGTGTGCCTTTGGTTCCTTCGCCTGAGCAATGGCTCCAGAGCTGTCACAGTAGAGCAGAACTGGACCAATAAGGGAGAGTGCTACTCTGAGCTCAGTGATGAATTTTCTCAGTCACACCGCTTCTTTGGCAGCATCTGATGCAGCGACATACTCTGCCTCGCAAACTGAATCAGCCACTGTGTGCTGCTTGGAACTTTTCCAGCAGATAGCCCCACCATTAAGGGTAAAAATAAATCCCGACACACTTTTACTGTCATCATGATCAGACTAAAAACTAGAGTCTGTAAACCCTATAAGTCTCAAGTCTGATTCACCATAAACAAGCCACTTGGTCCTTAGTATTTCTTAAATACTTCAGGATGGTTTTAACAACCTTCCAGTGATTCTCCCCTGGATCAGATTGGTATCTACTCACTACCCCTAGTGAGTATGCCACATCTGGTTGTGTACATGTCATGGCGCACATGATAGATCCCACTGTCGAAGCATATAGAATTTTACCCATACACTCTCTCTCTTGAGGTGTTGTTGGACAATCCCTCTTCGAGAGAGAAATTCCATGGCCTATCGGAAGATAGTCTTTCTTGAAATTCTCCATGCTGAACCTCTTCAGTATAGTATCAATGTACGTGGATTGAGATAAACCAAGCAACCTTTTGGATCTATCCCTATAGATCCTCATCCCTAGGATGTAAGAAGCTTCTCCTAGATCCTTCATGGAGAACTGTGACGACAGCCAAATCTTTATTCCCTGTAATGCAGGGACATCATTCCTAATTAAGAGAATGTCATCCACATACAATACAAAAAATACTACTACTGGACCATCAGCCCACTTATAAATGCATGGCTCTTCTCTATTCTTAACGAAGCCATACGTCTTGATCGTCTTATCAAAACGTATGTTCCAACTCCGTGATGTCTGCTTAAATCCATAAATGGACCTCTGTAGCCTGCACACCTTAGACTCATCTGTGGATGTGAATCCTTCAGGTTGTATCATATACACCTCTTCATCCAGCTCTCCATTTAGGAAAGCTGTCTTCACATCCATCTGTCAGATTTTATAGTCCAGATGAGTAGCTAATGCAAGCATAATCCAAATGGATTTGAGCATTGCCACAGGAGAAAATATCTTGTCATAGTCTATACCATAACATTGACGATATCCCTTGGCAACCAGATGGGCTTTATAGGTTTCCACCTTTCCGTCTGCACCCCTTTTCCTCTTGAAGACCCATTTACACCCTATGGGTTTTACTCCTTCGGGTGGGTCAACCAATGTCCACACATCGTTGACCTTCATGGACTCCATTTTGGATTTCATGGCCTCTAGCCATTTCTCAGAGTCGGGTCTCTACATTGCATCCATGTAGGTGATCAGATCCTCATCGTTTTCATCAAGTTCGATAGGATCGTCGTCCCAGACCAAGAAACCATAGTATCTGTCCGGTTGACGTGGTACTCTACCAGATTGCCTTAAGGATGCTTGAACAATGGGCTCCGAATCTGATCTAACCAAATCCGGTTCAGGTTCAGCAACTTGCATCGGATTTTCCACCTGTCGAACTTCGTCAAGTTCGACCTTAGAGGCAACAGTCCCTTCACCAAGGAACTCCTTTTCCAAAAAGATTGCCTTAAGGCTGACAAACACTTTTTGCTCATCAGCTAGGTAGAAGTAATACCCTTTGGTCTCTTTTGGGTACCCTATAAAATTATACTTGTCAGACCTAGGTCCAAGCTTGTCCATAATTAAACGTTTAACATAAGTCGGACACCCCCAAACCCTAAGGTGCGAGAGTACTGGCTTACGTCCTATCCATATCTCATATGGCATTTTGGTTACAGACTTACTCGAAACTCTATTTAGAAGGTAACAATCCGATTCGAGCGCATATCCACAGAGGAAGATCGGCAAACCAGCAAACCCCATCATGGATCGAACCATGTCCAACAAGGTCCGATTCCTCCTTTCAGATACACCATTATGTTGTAGTGTTCCAGGAGGAGTCCACTGAGAGAGAATCCCATTCTCCCCAAGATATGTCAGAAAATTATTGAAAAGGTATTCACCTCCTTGATCAGATCGAAGAGTTTTAATACACTTTTTAGTTTGTTTTTCTACCTTATTTCGAAATAGTTTGAACATTTTAAATGACTCCGACTTATGCTTCATTAAATAGACATACCCATACCTCGATAGGTCGTCTGTGAAGGTTATGAAGTAGAAATATCCACCTCTTGCACTTGAGCTCATGGGTCCACATACATCAGAATATACCAAACCCAAGAGTTCACTGGCTCGCTCACCTTTTTCAGTAAAAGATGATTTGGTCATTTTACCAAGAAGATAGGACTCACAGGTTGGAAGTGATTCACAATCACCTACTTCAAGAATTCCTTCTTGAGCCAACCTGTTTATCCTGTTCTTATTGATATGACCTAGCCTACAGTGCCAAAGGTAGACTTCTGATACGTTATCTATTCTAGGGCATTTACCGAAGGTTTAAACCATATTAACAGGTTATGATAGAAAGTAAATTCTATTATTAAGTTGTCCAACAAATATTGTAACACCATTCAAAATGATATTGCAAATATTTTCTTTTTTAAAAAATTAATAACCGTTCATGGCCAAAAGGCCTACAGAAATAATATTTAATAAAAAGCTAGGACAATAGTGACATTCACTCAGAATTATATTTCGAGAATTGATTACAAGGTTCATGATTCCTAATGCTAGAACTGAAACTTTGCTTTCATCTCCAACGATCAGGAATCTATCACCTTCATCAAATCTCCTACTGATCTGCAGACCCTGCATCGAATTGCAAATATGATAAGGGCTTCCGATATCCAATACCCAGCAGTAGTATCACAAATGAAAAAGTTGCAAGGTGTTATCATATAAGTACCTTGCTTCTTCTTCGGCCTGTTCGGGTCCAGGGAGGCAATGTATAGAGGATAGTTTTTCTTCCAGTGCCCCTGCTTCTTGCAAAAGAAACACTCTGCCTGGCTCTGGTCGGGCTTGCGCTTCTTGGTCTGACCCTGTGCAGACATCCCAGCATGCGGCTGCACCTTTTTATTCTTCTTCTTCTTGTTCTTCTTCCCTTTCTTAAAGGGTTGACGACCAGAAGAAGACCCTCCCACAATATTTACTGACTCCTTATGGAGCTGGTGATCCTTCTCAAAGTTCTACAGCAACCCCAACAAGCCGTGGTAGTTCACTGCAGGCTTTATCATCCGAAAATGAGTAAGGAAGGAGAGGAAGGACTTGGGCAATGAATTAAGGATCGCATCCTTATCGAGCTGCTCGTGCAAGGGAAAGCCCAGTTTACTTAGGCGCTCAATCATTTCGATCATGTACAGTACATGATCAGTAACTGAGGCTCCATCCCTCATCCGAGCATTGAAAATGGCACAACTAGTTTTGTGCCTTTCAACATCGTCAGGCGTGCCAAAGGAGTCGTTCAACATTTGAAGCATCTCCTATGGTTGGGCATTCTCGAATCTACGGCTGAACTCATCATTCATTACCGCCAGCATAATGCATCGAACGGTGGTGCAGTCGTTAAGCCACTTCTGGTAAGTGTCTCGGACCATCCCTCGAGCTTTCAGGGCTGGCTCCTCAGGTGCAGGATCCATTACTACATAAAGGATCCGTTCATGCTCAAGGATGATTTTTAATTTTCGATACCAGCTATCGAAATTAGGTCCCATGAGTTTGTCATTATCTAATAATGACCGGAGGGACAGGGTAGTGGCCATAGCTGCATAAAGAAAAACCAGACCTCTATTAGTACATAAATTATAAATACTAAAGACTTGAACTTTAGTCTAAAGTTTTACTCAGTATTTTTACAAACTGGTAGCCTCAACCTCTAATTCGAGGAATTACTTTAATTCCTTAGTGGGTACTAGAATCCACACAGACTACACACGAGCCCAACTTTGGTTGGTCAACCCATGTGCATCTATGGGTAGGTTCATAACCAGTTGTTTCTCTAAACAACTTCTAGTAATTGATTTTGCCCCAGAACCTAATCAGTAGGCTTTGGCCTCTACTGAAAAGATCTGGTTAGGTCCAACCATTAACATGATTTGATTTGATGAATCGGACCAATAAATGATCAGGCCCGACTTTGGCCGGCCAACCTGACCACCATCAGAAAGACTCAAACCAAATTATCATATTATGAATGATAATTCTATTAGTCAATAAGCACCAGGCCTTTGGGCCTCCAATGATTATTAAACTAATGGACTCATTATCACTCACTTAATGGGAGGCTATGACTTAGTTATCAATATAACTTAAATATTTTTAGGGACCTAATAATTTTTGAGGATTTTATTAAAGGATAGATGAGAAGAAAATATCCAATCAATTTCAATCCTCCCACTGACTTCACCAAGTCAGATTAAAAAAGGATTTAATTAAAGCTGGCATTAGGAGCACCTAAATCAATCAAACTGATTTACCTAATGACATGGGTGAGCCCTAATCACCAAGTGATCTAATCAAAACCTAATTCACCAGGTTGGCCAGGTAAGTGAGATCAGTAGTGGGGATAAGCCATTAACTCGTCAGAGATCGAATCATTGCGAGTAGCTCCCGCTTAAAAACCACTGGTCAAACTGCCAAACTTACCTTAGACACCAATCGGTCCATTAGTTTTAATTTGATCAACTTAGTAAATAGGGTTCCACCGTATAGCCATGAATTAAGTCCATCTTGGTCTAGTTAAAGACATGGATCCATTCAACTACAACTATTGAAGTTGAGTCTAGAGTATCCTTGACCTAATCTAATTCAACTTTTGATTAGATTTGACCAATTACTCTAATTTAGTCCATTTCTTTAAGCTAACCTTAGGTCTAACCCAATTATGCACCTAATCTATCTAACCCATTGACCCACAAGTTTATGCAATTATCTTAGGTCTTAATTCACAATTCTAGACCTACTAGACAATACTTAATTCTTTTAATTAAGTATTTGGGCTGATGGGTCAGGGTTTAACATTTCAAAAATAATTTTTAAATTTGAAAGGTTTTATTTTCTGTTCACCAAATATGTTGACTCATTTCACAAATAGATTAGCACATTTCATAAATAGCAATCCTATTGCTAATTACATAACAGAAAATAACTCAATCAAAATAAATCATGAATATTCTTTTAGATCTAATCTAACACATTCATGATAAATTTCATAATTGAACTTTTACAATTAATTCCTTTCGCTGCTTCATCTGCATGGGATATAATTACAGCGGCATCCCTACCACCATAGGAGATCCCATCGAATGGAAGGAGAGGGCCTTTAAACCCTATTTTTCTCCCATGACCGGATGGCCATGGCAACCAACCCAATTCGATTACCTGCTACTTGGATCAAGTATATCTAAATATACCAATTTTAAAATTTAAATTTTAAATTTCAAATTTCAAATAAATTTCAAATTTTAAAATTTTGAATTTCAAATTTTGAATTTTAAATTTTGAATTTCAAATTTGAAATTTCACCCAAATTTCAAATTTTAAATTTTAAATTTCAAATTTTTGAATTTTGAATTTTGAATTTCAAAATTCAAATTTTAAATTTTGAATTTTAAATTTTTGAATTTTAAATTTCGAACAACTTTCAAAATTCAAATTTTAAATTTTTGAATTTCAAATTTTAAATTTAAACTTTTAGATTACAATATAATCTACGCATGCAAATATATATATCATATCTAAGAACCCGCTCTGATACCATTTGTGGTAAAATTCAGTGCAGGGGTAAAATAGTAATTTTAAAACTTTTTCAAAATTATAATTTTATAAAAAAATATTAATTAATCTAATTAATTAATATAATTTTTTTTTATACTAGGATCTAAATATGATATATAGCATGCATGCATTTAAATTTGAAATTCAAATTTGAACAGTAAACACTTTACTGTAATGTGTTCAGAACACAATACCTTTATACGAATAGTAGATCGCCACAATCTGATCATCGTTGAGAGAGTCTGATCATCGTGATGTAGCCACACGTGTGTCTGATCTCTGCAGATCATCCACATGAAGTTTTTGATCTGATAGACTCCTCATGAGTGCTAGCTCGTTGTAGAGCCCTTTTGACGGCCGATGCTGATCGAACTCCTTCGATCGATGTCTATCGATTCTTCGAACTCTCTGGATCATCAACAAACATGCTTGAGAGGATGTTGAAGATCTCTCTAAGATTTTATAGGCTCACGACACTCGTAGCTCATTTTCTCACTTTTCGAACCCCAGACTAAAACTTTAAGAAACTCACCGAAAATCTTGCACCCACTTTTCTTTTTTTTCTTTCTTTTTCTCTTGGAAGGATATGGACTTCCTTCTCATGCACAAGACTTCTCACGCCCCAAAATTTTTCTCCAAAAATCTTCTTCTTGCACGCCCCACTTTTCTCCTCCTTTTATAACAACGTCAAACGTCTTATCCAAAAGAAAGGATAAAGATGAGTAATTGCACATTTGAATTCAAATCAAATTTTGAATTCAAATGGACACCAACTCATCCCTTATCCACTAAAGGTGTGAGGCGTGGCTTAAATTATGCATGGAGTGATTTCATGAGAAACCTTTTCTCATGTAATAAATGGAGCGTAAAGAAAGAGATAAGGTATAAAAATTAATTGCCCATTCAAATTCAAAATTTGAATGGCCAACCAATCATCCTTATCCATTCATTTGGCACATTAAAGTGGGGCATGGAGAGGGCTTGGCATGAGAAAAAAATTCATGAGAAATTTCTTCTCATGAATTCAAATGGGTGCAATGGAAGTGAGGTGGCGTATGGAGATTAGGTCAAGGTGGTTTCATTATTTAAACCAACCTAATTGAACCAAATAAGTTAGGTCAAATTAGACTAATTTAAACCCAACTTAATTAGATTTAATTAGGCTCAATAAAATTCTAATCAAATCAAAAATTGACTAAGCCCAATTCTTGATCAAATTAAGGACCAAACCATCTCGACGATTAGGTCAACTCTTAACCTAATCGGGTCAAACCCAACTGAATCCAATTCAATTGGACTTGATCTAAAAATAATTACTCAATCAAATTGAGTTAATTAGTCATCAAATCACTAATAAAACCTCTCATAAATATTGATTCCAAATCCGATGGGCAATCGGACATCAGAATTCATCGATATGTAACCCTGATCGAAAAGTCCCAACCAGTGGGACTCTTGACCCCGGTACCCATAATGTGTGGAACTCGTGATCAGAGAATCTTGATTCTCGATCACTGAGTCCCAAATATATAGGATTCTACATCAGCCATCAGATCAGATAGGAACCTCTAATGTGTATGACCCCGCAGGTTCGAACCTAAGCCGGTAGTACAGGAACCAATTCCTGTACTAATTAAAGTAACCATCTAGCAATGGTACCCGACATCTGGATAGGTCGAAAAGTCACAATCGCAACACTCAGAACCTACCTGAATATGGTTATTGTATAATTCATCCTTTTGACCCCTGTGTTTAGGATGACTTAGGGCTAAACTGTCAATCCTGATCAGATCATCCGAATCGTGCTCAACTCAAATAGTCCTGCGACTCCTCACAAGGACTACCCTGGCCAAGGTTTTGCTGAATTGAAACATGACTGTACATAGCTCCTAAACTGGAGTGGTTAATCCTATTTTGACACACGCACCGACAAGTCAAGTACTTGACTACACCCAGCAGCCTTCCGTCACTGAATTAAAAATTCAGGTAGTCCAGTGCCTAAGTGCAGTGAGTTGCTTGCAAGTCACCGTGGCGGTCTCAGGTCGGAGGGATATTTATATCCATATTCTATCGGAGCAAATCTTGACAGCAGAAATAGCTCCGAAGTCGGTCACGTTCAATGCAGATGTACCCTTACATCTCACCTGTATGCCATACCAGTGTCTCCACACTCATTGTTTAAGAGGACAACCAACCTATATGGCACACAACGACTTATGCTTGATAAACGTTATCATCCTTGGTAACAACGTATCATTTAGTCGCGAATAGATTTAAAAACTAAACGACAAATCCTCCTTTGTCGAGTCTAAATAGTCCTAAGGACTTCACCACAACATAGGAGTTCATTAGAAGATGAAATATTTTGTGATGAAAAATATCAAAATAATTTTTATTAATTTATAATTCATGTACAAATATAAAAATGAGCATAACCATCAGCAGGCTGACAATTGACTTTGGGACACTATTCCCAACAATTACAACTATTAAAATTGATCAAGAAAAAAAAATTGATCCAATCAAAATTAATTTTTAATTATATTTGATCAATTACTAGCATGGTCCATTATCAATGATTTCTAACCTTAAGTCTAACCCAGTTAAATGGACTTGACTCAAGCTAACCTATTAACCTATGAATTATGAAATTAATGCCTTAGATCTTTGATTCTCAAATCTAGATCACTAAATTCTCAATTAAGTTTTGGACTGACATGGGTTCGAGTTCGGTGTTTGAAAATAATTTTTAATTTTATAAAATATTTTTACAATCAATCATCTAATGATCAAAATATTAATTTTAGATCTAACATATATTATTTTAAATTTAAAATAAAATTTTAAAATTTTTTTCATTATTCATTATCATAGAAAAGATCATGTAGTACCCCTATATGCCATAAAAATCTCATCGAATAGATCAATAGAGTTGCGAAATCCTGATTTCTTCTATGATCGGATGGCTATGAGGATCTATCCAATCAGATTATTATACTACTTAAATTTTAAATTAATTATTTATATCTAATCTAAATAATTAAAATTATATTTTATAAAGATCAGCACAAACTAGGATAACCTTTGCACTGTAAGGGGTAAACCTTACAGCAGGACAACCTTATATCAGTTTGTGTGATCAGTTCTATAATTAATTTTAGATCTAAATATTATATATCAGATCTAATCTAAATTAAATTATAGATCTAAATGTATGTAATATTAGATTATATGCAAAAAATTTATGTCATAAGAAATCACGCTCTGATGTCAATTGAAGGAAAAAATGGATAGTTCAAAGTATGTATTTTTAAATTTTTTTTACAGTGAAATAATAAAAGATTAAATATTTTAATCTTCTGAATATATTTTAGATCAAATCTAAACTATCATTAAAGATCTATGACATAAAAAAAATTTTATATAAAATCTGATATACAACAGAAAACTGCATCAATCACATCGATGCCTAGAATCTGATCTAACTTTTAGATCACATCGATTGAGTTCAAAACTCATCATCTTTTCATAGATCGATGATCTTCACTACTGGTAGATATGGTACAAAGCTCTTGTTGAAGTCGAGTAGCCACACAGATTGTTTGGCCTCTACAGATCGTCCACTTGAAGCCCTGATCAGATCTTCCTTTGCGGGAGTACTAGCTCGCGTCGAAAGCTCTTGATGGCTAATCCAATCTCCTTTCTTTGGATCTCCCAGACTCTTCTAGATCAAAAGATGAAGCTTTATAAGGAGGTGGTGGTATGGAATATTGAACAAGACTCACTCTTGTATTTTTCTTCTCACAAAATCTAGAGTTGAAACCCTAGACCCTATACCCTATACCTCATGCCCGAGAGGAAGAACACTTCCTCTGTTTCACACGCACGAAAGCCCGACCCACTCTCAACTTTTCATGCCCCAACTCTCAAGTTTATCACATCAAAAATTACTTCTAATCTCACATAAAACTGATCCCCTTTTAAGGGTGGCATCCCATGGAAGATAAGGATAAGAAAAAGGTAGTTTTGGTTCAATTTCAAATATTGATTGATCCTTATCAATTCAAATTAAATTTGAATTAAGTTTTGAACCAAATTTTATTCTCATCTTATAAACTCAGAGAAAGGTCGACCAACATCAGATTGGTGTAAAAAATCTCATGCAAAAATACTTTATGCATAGAGAAAGATGATGGCATAAAGAGAAGAGTCCAACTCAATTTGGACTCTAGATTTTTATTCAAATTCAAATCCATTTGAACTTAAATTTAAATCAACTAATTTTTAATTTAAAAAAAATTAGATGTAGATATTGAAAAGCTTTTGGGTATAAAAAAAATTACGTAAAAAAAAAATTCTTGCGTGAAAAATAAGAGGGTGCAGAGAAAGGAGGCGCAAGGGATTTGAATTCGAATTATTTTCTCATCCAATTAGATTCTTAACCCAACCAAATTAGGTTAGACCCAATTGAATTACTAAATCTAATATAATTAGATAGTAAATAGCTTTAATTAAATTTTAATCAAATCAAAAATTAATCGAGCTCAAATTCTGATTAAATCAGGAATCGAACATCCTTAGCAATTAGGTTATCTCATAACCTAATTGGATTAAACCAAATTGAATCCAATTCAATTAGATTTGATCCAAACCTTAATACTCAATCAAATTGAGCTAATTAGTAATCTAATTACTAATTAATCCTCTTACAATTCACCAACAATTAGTGAATTGATTTATTACAATTTTTGCACAGGATTAATCATCAATCGAATTGACTGTTTTACCCTATAACGATTCTTAATCGTCGATCAGCCATATGATTAGTCAAAAAAATTTTTTGAGTGTGACCCTATAGGTTCGAACCTAAGCTAGTAGTATAAGAATAATCTTTTTATACCAATCAAAGTGACTATCTAGTAATGATACCCGATGTTTGGATAGGTCGAAAGATTGCAAAGCATCATTCAAGAACCTATTGGCATATGGTTACCGTATAATTTATCCCTTTGATCCAAATACTCAAAGTGACCTAGGGTTTAACTGTCAATCCTGATATGATCATCCATATTATATTTCAATTTTTAAAATCTATCATATGGATTATCCTGATCGAGATTTTACTGAATTGAAATACACTGATACATTAACTCTTACTTATTTGGAGGGATCAATTCCATCATGACTTACACACTGACTTCTCAAATACTTGACTATGTCCAAAAATTTTTCATCACTGAATTAAAAATTTAGGTAGTCCGGCACCAAAGTATAGTGAGTTGCTTGTAAGTCACCATGGTGATCTCAGGTCAGAGAGACTTATACCCATATCCTTCATGAGCTACTCTTGATAGCAGAGTGCTCAGTAGTTGGTCACGTTCAGTGAGATGTATTCCTATATCTCACTTACATGCCATGCCAGTGTCTCCACACTCTTTGGTTAAGAAGACAACCAACGTACATGGCACACAACGACCTATACTTGATATAGATATCATCCTAATAATAGTATATTATTTGATCGTGAACTTAAGGTTTAAGGACTAAATGATATATCCTCCTATATCGAATCAAATAGTTCTAAGAACTTCATCACAAAATAGGAGCTCAAAATAAGATGTACACAGTGATAAAAAAACTAAATAATATTTATTAATTTAATAATTCATATATAATTATAATAATAAGCTCAACCATCAACAGATTGATGATTGACTTTAGGACATAATTTCCAACAGGCTTTGCACTCACTGATGAACGATGGGTCAGACTTAACTAAGAAATGTGCCAATAATTATTAGGTAAGGCCATAAGACTTAGAGATCATCGCCGCAACATGCTTGGAGAAGTATCTGGACAAAGAGGTGTCTATGCATTGGTGTACGTATTACCAATAACTGTTAGATGAAGTATCGTACATTGATGGGACCACAATACCCACTAGAACCACTTGTCGTGTTAGGGTTTTCATTTTTCCATCCAAAGAGTGTGAGAGACTCAATAAAATTAGTGAAAGTATTTATTTATTTTTAAAGTCTCTAGAATAAATTTTTATGAGTATAATCATCTAATTAAATCTTTATTCTCTGTGGTTAATTCTGTTATCTTTCAACCCTCTAGCTCGAATCCTAGATATCAATCACTTAACCAAAATTAGTTACATATTCTAGCTCAGAAACCTAAGAATAGTTCTTAGCTTTTTAGAAATTAAGCCATATTCTTAACCAGGTTAGCCCAATGTCATCAGCTTATCCAAGCCATGGTCGATGAGCTATACTTGATAAATGGTTGGATATTGACAATTAGGTTAGATGCTATAAATTAGAGTCCATGGTTGATAAACTTTAATATGTGCATAATGACATGTAGACTACCAACGATATGTTGATTCATTTGCAATAGTTGTGAGATGATCAGAGTCACATAGTGCATGAGATGTATGATGGGTAGTTTGTCCATGATCGTTGTTTAACAATGATCAAAGACATTGAAGAGCTTGAGAAGCTCGACATGACCATGCACAAGGAATTGCTAATAGATTTGATCCTACAATTTCTGATTCCAATGGGTAGTTTGTGAAACTATTATATGAATAAACATTATAGCACCTTAACTGAATTGGTCAATATATTGGTAACTAAAGAAATCTTGAAAAGTTCAGAGGTACATATCTGAAAAACCTAAAGAAGCATAGACATACCTTTGAAAGATATGTTGAGTTGCTCAAATTTGATTTTACGATTTTCTCTTCTTCCAGTTGAGTATTAGACTCTAGTGCATATTACACACTTCAATATAGTATCTAAGGGAAGAAAGAGAGTTAAAGGAAGGTGAAGTGACTATTTCAAATCGACAATAGTGCAAAAGTTGCACTGTGATTGTGGGCACCTAACCTCGATGATTATCATTTTGAATTTAGTTTTCTAACATTTGCATGGTGATGCAAATGTGAACATATTCAAGCAAACAGTGAATGCCATTAGTTTTGAGAAATCTAGAAATCAAATAACCTAAAGTATATAGGTGGTTCCTTAGTTTAGGTTATATAGGAGAAGAAATGATTTACCAACCGAAGAAATATGAGCCTTTGGGCTCATTGACTGTTGAGTCATATCTAGTTTGTGAATTATCTCTTTGAGGATTAATGACCATGCTGTCCTTTGTGGGATAAAAGAATAGGATCGCTGAGATACTTATCCTAATACACTTTGATATGTGCAGTACATTTAATGAGTCATACTAGGAAAGTTATATCTACTTTATTATCTTTATCGATGATCAGCCATGGTATAGGTATATACATAAGATATAAATTTGAAGCCTTTGAAAGGTTCAAAGAATTCAGATATAAAGTAGAGAGACAAATCAAAAAAAAAATCTTAAAGATACTTCGATCAGATCGAGGATGTAATACCAAATAAAAAAATTTACGATTATCTTTAAAAAATGATATAGTTTCATAATAAAATCCTCCTAGTACACCTCAACTTAATGGGGTATCTATGAGGAGGAATGACACTATACTAAATATGGTCCAGTCCATTATGAACTTCACTGATTTAACCTTTGTTTCTTTAGGAACAAGCTTTAATTTTTGAAAAAGTTGGTTCCATCACATCGTATGAGATATGGTATAGTGGACAAGTTAGAAGATAGGTCTTGAGAGCTCATTTATTGGATATCCTAAAAATTTTGGGATGCCACTTACTCTTCCCAGTGGTTCACAATGTGATTGTGACAAATCATGCTGTTTTCTTGAAAATGATGGAAGGATGAACTCAAAAAGAGAGTCTCTAAAGAATAATAAGTCATAGAACCTATAAAATTTTTTCATGATGAGCCAGTACATGTAGTACCTCCTCCATCTTATAGATTTAGTAGGATCTTCCATCCTTCTGAAAGAAACTTATTCTTATAGAGGATTAAGAGAAAGTATTTTTCAAGGGAGATTAAGAACATAGAGATGATCCTAAAATCTACAATGAGATGATATTGGACATCGACCCCGAGAAATAGAAGTGTAAATAGCCCTATTGAATGGATATCTTGGGAAGGTATCTATATATAGTGGCCTATGAATTTTATTTCTAGTGATAAAGATCACACTGCCAAAATTCATTTATGGATTTAAGCAAAAATCTCGGAGTCAGATTAAGTTGTTTTAATGATGTAATCAAATTATTTGATTTCATCAAAAATAAGGAGAAATCATGTGTTTATATGAAGGTCAGTGGGAGGGTCCCATACTGACATCGATTTTGATGTAGTTGCATATAGAATTTTCATCAAAGACTAGTACAAATGTCCTATATTCTGAGAATGAAGGTTTATAAAATAGATCTTGAAAGATATTTGATTTTTTATAGATAAGTATATAGAAGAGGTGCTAAAAGGGTTTCGCATAGAAACCTTCAAGAGAGATCCATTATCCTCTAGGGCATAGGTGTATGCCATGCTATATACTCAGTTTCGTATATCTTGCTATGAGAAGCACTAAGGGTTTATTTTTGATCTTTGAAGAAAGATTAGAGCTAAGAGTGGGAGGATACATTGATGGTAGAATATCTGCATCAGTATGTATTCTTGAGTTATGTTGGATTGGTATGTTGGAAGGGTTCCAAGCAACTGATCAATGGAAGCTGAATATACTGTAGATGTGTAGGATGCATTCTGGTTCTTGTAATAGTTGTAGAACTCGATGTCATAACATCAAATGCCATGACACCATACTGCAAAGATAATGGCCCATAGCCCTTACTAAGGAGCCAAGGTCTCACCAAAAGTCCAAGCACATAGAACAAGGATATACGTGATTGCCTTGAGTAGAAATACATAAAGGTACAGAGAGTAGACTCCATATCGAATATGGTAGACCCAATTCACTTAGCCAGCTAAATACCAAAATCTGTCTTCAGAAGATGGGGCTCAGGTATATAGCAGATTGGCTTTAGTACAAGTGAGAGTTTATTAGATGTGTATCCTAGAAGTCAATCTTGACTGATGCATATATTTCTTAAAAATATATTTTTATACTTATCAAGTAATTTATTTTATTACTAATCATGTTGTATGTGTTCATAATTTATCCTAAAAATTAACTAAGATGATTTTATATATTTTCAAGGTATTGAGAATTTGAGAAATACATCATTAGTGGTTAATTTTTAACTACTTTCGATTGTAGGATCATCACAGAGGATAATGATCAATTTATTTAAGATCGGTACACAGATCACCTTCCTTCTGGATAGATAGGTTTTGAGTCTGTAGTGGAGACACTAGAGTGAAAGTGCAAGTGGTTGTTAGAGAATAATTTACACTGAGTGTGACCAACACGAAAAATTATTTGGATGTTTACTCACTCATCAATGATTTTCTTGATGCTGCAGTGGTGTGACTGATCCTTTGAGCTGCAGTGTGTTGGCTATTCACAGTGAAGCTACTTAGTTTGACTGCACATTCTCTTGGTCTCTAGCCATTCGGATCTTTACTATGTATGTTGGCTATTGTAGGTTCAGCTTCGTTATTTGGAGTAGGATGCACCTAGATAGAATCTATCGATCTTAATAGAAAAAGAGTAGTCCTATGTGATTAGCAAGATCAAGTTCAGAAAGTTTCTGACCACAGCAAGAGTGAATACTGAAAAAAAGTTTTCACGAGATTCACAGGTGAACTGGAGGTGAGCCAATCTTGTATATGACTAACGATGGGATTTGACGAATTTTTCATAACCTCCATCAAGTTGAAACTCATGATAGAAAGACTGAATCACATGATAACTGTACCTAGGAGTTCATACTTTTATTCTACTGAGTTGCTACTATATATTGTTAGATGTCACTAGTGGATTGTGGGACTCATCGGGTGTCATCTTGATGATCGATGATTCTCGAAGGACAGAGTTAAAATTTTTTAACCTATCGAAAGGAGTTTTGATGATATTATGATGGAGATCATAATATATCTCACTATTAGATAGAATGGAACCTATGGGGTCACACACAAAAGAGATTCTTGTCCGATCAAATAGCTGATCGATGATTATGAATCATTGAAGGATAAAATGATCAATATGATTAATGATTAATTTTATGCAAATATTGTAATTAGGTAATTTACTAAGTGTTAGTAAATCATGGGTGGATTAATTAGAAATTAGATTGCTAATTGGCTCAATTAGATTGAGCATTGAGATTTGGATTAGGTCTAATTCAATTAGATTTAGTTTGACTTGGATTGTATTTGATTGGATCAAGCCTAATTGTGAGAGAGATAAATTCTTGATTTGATCAAGATTTTGGTTCAGTCAATTCCTAATTAGATTGAGATTTAATTGAAGAGATTAGATTTCTAATTTAGTTAGATTCCCTTCTCTCCTTAGGTCCAAACCAGATAAGATTTGGTTTGATACAAAATAGGAAACCCAAAATCCCAAAACCCTAGGACTCCTCAACGATTTGGTTTAAGTTATGATCCTTATCCTTTCCTAATATGAATATGATTCAAATCAAAAGGATAAGGTAGGTCATTTCATGATGAGTCATGATCCTTATCCTTTCCTAATATGAATATGATTCAAATCAAAATGATAAGGCAGGGTGTTTCTTAAAAAGTCATGATTATGATTCAAATCAAAAGGATAAGGTAGGGTGTTTCTTGAAAAATCATGATCCTTATCTCCTTGTTTTGAATTTGATTCAAATCTAGATAAGTGTTGAAAAATATGTCCCAAAGTCAATTGTTAGATAATTGTGCTCATCTTGTAAACTATATATGAATTTTTATTAATAAAAGTTATTTGATATTTTCATTACAAATTGACCATCTTTGAACTCTTGTGTTGTAATGAAGTTCTTAGGACTATATATATTAATCGACAAAGAAGGATTTATCGTTAAGTCCTTAAAATTGTTCGTGACCAAATGATATACTATTACTAAGACAATAGCGATATCAAGTGTAGGTCGTTGTGTGCCATATGAATTGGTTGTCCTCTTAATCAAGGAGTGTGGAGATACTATTATGATATGCAAGTGGAATGTAGAAGTACATTCTCATCGAACGTGACCATGTGCTGAGCACTCTGCTATCAAGAGTAGCTTGTGAAGGGTATGGGTATAAGTGTCCCTCTAACCTGAGACCACCACGGTGATTTGTAAGCAACTCACTATACTTTAGTATCAAACTATCTGAGTTTTTAACTTAGTGATGAAAGAATACTAGTTGCAGTTAAGTACTTATCAAGTCAGTGTGTGAGTCAAGATGGAATTGACCCCTCTGCATTGGTAGGAGATATGCATCAGTGTATTTCAATTTAGCAAAATCTTAGCCAAGATAATTCATGAGATAGATTTGAAAGGTTGAAATATAATGTGGTCGACTTAATTAGGGTTGACAGTTAAATCCTAAGTCACTTTGAGCATTTGAGTCAAAGGGATGAATTATATGGTAACCATACGCTAGTAGGTTCTAAAAGGTTGCTTTGCAACACTTCGACCCATCCGGTCGTTGGGTTATCATTGCTAGATGGTTATATCGATTTGTATAAAATATTATTCTTATGCTATCAGCTTAGATTTGAACCTATGGGATCACACGTATTAGAAGATTTGATCAGATCTGATGGCTGAAGAGTCCAATTGGATTGTGACTCTGGTGAAGAGTCCTACTAGGACTAGGACTCTGTGGGAGAGTCCCATTGAGACTGAAACTCTATCATTTAGAGAGAATTAATTAGTAATTAGATTACTAATTGACTCAATTTAATTGAGTAAAGAGCTTTGGAACAAGTCTAATTGAATTAGATTCAGTTCAACTCAGATGGGATTGATATGATCAAATCCGATTATAAGAAAAATTTGACCTAGATTCGATCAGAGTTTGGACTTGGCTAATTTCTAATTGAATTAAAAATTTAATGAGATATTTATATTTTTAATTAGATTAGATTTATTTCTATCAGTGGTTTCAATCTAAATTTGATTTGGATTAGAATTGAATTAGAAATGAAGAGTCTAAGTTAAACTAGGACTCTATCCTTATCTTTTGCGCCACATCTGGATCCATACCAATTTCTCCACGTCTAATTGGATTTGAGTTGTGATTTTTGGCATCATGAGAGAGATTCTAATAAAGGTGGTCAGCTATAGCTGATAAGTCATAATATTATCTCTTGCCTAATTTAAATGCGATCCGAATTAGAGATAAGATGCAGACTAGGAAAGAGTTTTTCGTATATAGTATATTGTTGGAGCCATATTATTTTTTTTCTTATTTTTCTTGAGGAATCCTTTAGTGTGTGAGACTTTAGATTTCTTTTCCACATCTTAATGTTTTTTTTTGGAATTTTTGGGGATTCCAAAAAGGGGTTTTGGCATTGATTCATGGCATTCTTTCTTGGAAAGTCCTAATTCCTAGTCTATAAAAAGGGGACCCCTCTCTTGGACATCCCATGATCAATTTTCTTGCAGATTTTTTATTTTCAGAGCTTCTTCTCCTTTTCCTCTCTTCTTTTTCTAGATCTTCTATTACTTTAGAGTGTCCAAGATGCTTGTAGAAGAAGGAAGAGGTCAGCTATCGAAGTTGTTCACAGACTAGCATCTCCGAGCCCCTGATCTATGTCAGTTTTCACGTAGATTTTTCTATAAAGACCAGATGACTTCATGTGGCTATGAGTGATCTGAGAAATATCCTCTCCAATCATTGGATCAGAGGAGATCAAGATCAAAATTTGTTTGATAATGATCTCTAACTTATTTTGATTCCTATGGTAGATCTTGTTGGGATGCACAGGCAATTTCATGCATGTATTTTGAAATTTTTTTGAAAAAATTATAGCAAAATATAACTACATTAATCAAATTTATCTAACATGCATATGATCTAATCATTAAATCAACCTACTTTAAGATCTATGATATGTTATATTATATATAAAATCTGAAATAATCTGAAGATAAAATCAGCATGCATGCATGTGAGCAGTAGATCACATCTACTTCTAATCTGAGTTCAGAACTCTATATCTAATCATAAATCGATGATCTCCACTACTGAGAGATATGATGGAGAGGATCCTTATTGGTTGCTCGCAGTTGCACATGTATCCGGCCTCTACGAAAAATCCACTCGAAGCTTCGATCAGATCGGTCTTCTCGGGAGTGCTAGCTCGCTCGAAGACCTTCTTCTTGGCCGATTTGGATCTTTTTTTCAAATCTCTAAAATTTTTTTAAAGATTGAAGATGAACTTCTAAATGAGATGAAGAGGTGAAAGAAAGATAGAGAAAAAAATATTTTTTTCTAATTTATTCTCTCCTCCCAATCCCTTAGAACCAAAAATTTGAAATTTAGATTTTTGCACACACCCCAAGAGAGAGGACCCTCCTCTCTATTTTTCATACCATGAACCATGCCCAAACTTCTACCATAAAGAGCTCTCTTCTGGTATCTTACACACACAAAAAAAATCATAAAAGTCCCTTTTATAGGTGTGTAAGGAGGTGGGGTGAAGAGTCCTAATGATCCTAGACTCTTACAGGATTCTGCCTCCCTTCATAATTTTACATCTCAAAATATGCTAAAAGAAATATGAGACACCCCTTCTCATATTTTTTTATAATAAATTAGTTCTCTAGCTGATCTCCTACAAAAAATATCCTCAAAATATTATACATATAAGAAGAAAGAAATTTATTGGCATGGAGAGATTGATCTGGATGAGAATAGATTCTCCTGATAAGAAATATTTTAAAATCTAATTTTTGAATCTTTCTTTTATCAAAACTAAATTAGATTTAGATGTGAGATAGATAAAGAAAATAACTCTTTGGTGTGAAAAAATCTCATAGAAAATAATTTTGTGTGTGGAGATATATGGCGTGCAATCTGGGTTGGCATAGGGAGAAGAGTCCTATTCCAATAAGGACTCTAAGTTTCCTTATTTGAATCCAAATCAAATCACATCTGATTTAGTCCAAATAAAATATATAAAATATAATATAATTATGTTAATAAATTTTTAATCAAATTTTAATTAAATTAAAAATTGATTGAATCAAAATCTTGATCAAATCAAAGATAATTCTCCCTTAGTGATTAGATCATCTCATAACCTAATCGGATCAAACCTAATTGAATCTAATTTAATTAGATTTTATTTAATCCTCTTTGCTTAATTAAATTGAGCTAATTAATAATTTAATTATTAATTAATCTTTTATTAATTTACTAACACTTCATGAATTAATTTATTATAACTTTTGCATAAGGTTAATCATCAATCGAATTGATGATTAAGTCCTTGAATGATTCTCAATCGTTGATCAGCCACATAATCAGTCAGAAATTTCTTTTGAGTGTGACCCCATAGATTCGAACCTAAGCCAGTAGTATAAAAATATCTTTCTAAACCAATCGATGTAACTATCTAGCAATGATGACACGATGTCCGGATAGGTCGAATGATGGCGAAGCAACATTCAAGAACCTATTGGCGTATGGTTATCGTATAATTCATCCCTTTAACTCTAATGCTCGAGGATGACCTAAGATTTAACTGTCAATCGTAGATAAGTTATTCACATTATATTTTAATCTTTTTTAAATCCATCACAAAGATTACTCAGACCCCGATTTTACTAAATTGAAATACACTGATGCATATCTCCTACTAATTCGGAGGGTTCAATCCCATCTTGACTCACGCACCAACTTGACAAGTACTTGACTGCACTCAAAAATTTTTTGTCACTGAATTAAAAACTCAGTTAGTTCCATCACTGAATTAGAAACTCAGTTAGTCTGACATCAAAGTACAGTAAGTTGCTTGTAAGTCATCGTAGTGACTCAGATCGGAGAGACACTTATACCCATACCCTTCACAAGCTACCCTTGACAGCAGAGTGCTTCACAGTTGATCATGTTCAGTGATGATGTACTCCTATATCTCACCTGTATGTCATATCAATATCTTCATATCATTTGATTATGAGGACGATCAATGCATATGGCACACAACGACCAACACTTGATATCATTATTGTCCTAGTAATAGCGATCATTTAGTCGCGAACCAATTTAAGGACTACACGATAAATCCTCCTTTATTAATTAAAATAGTCCTAAGGACTTTATCACAACATAAGAGTTTGTTAGAAGATGTATCCTTATGATGAAAAATATCAAATAACTTTTATTATTTATCAATTCATATGCATTTATAATTAGCACAATCGTCAAATGATTAGCTTTAAGATACAGTTTCCAACAACTCCCACTTGGACTAAAGCCAATCAGTATAGTATCATATACCCATCTTCGATTTATCATCTTAGAACTCTTAAATATCGAGGCTTTAGTAAATGGGTTGGTCAAGTTCTCCTTTCTGTCGATCTTCTAAAGATTGGCATCACCTTAACAGATTTCTCGAATAAGATGGTAGCGATGCAAAATACCTAGTAAGCTAATGAAACTTTGGCTCTTTGGCATGAGCTATGGCTCCGGTGCTGTACAATATAGCTAGACCATCATCGGAGGGTGCCACTCCTAGCTTGCTAGTGAACCTATACAATCACATAGCTTCTTTGTAAGCATCGAATGCTGCCATGCATTCTACCTCGCAATTTGAACTTGGCTATATTTTTCTACTTGGAACCTTTCTAGCAGATTGCTCCATTATTTAAGGTAAGGATGTATTCCGATACATTCTTGCTATTATTATCTCCAACTAAAAATTAGAGTCATACTCCATAAGTTTTAAGTCAGATTCTCCATAACCGAGTCACCGATCTTTAGTATTTCTCAAATATTTAAGGATGATCTTTTAGTGATTCTCACTCGGATCTTGCAAGTATCCACTCACTACCCTAGTGAGTATACCCCATATTTGGTCTCATATATGGTGTAATGATAGAATAAATTCTATTCATAAACACCCTATGTATGTTGGACTGGGAAAACTTAAGTAGCCTCTTAGATCTATCTCTATAGATCTTCATCCCTAGGATGAGAGATGCTTTTTCTAAGTCCTTTATGGAGAACTATGATAATAGCAAAATCTTTATTCCCTGTAATATAAGGAATGTCATTCTCAATTAAGAGAATTTCATTCATACACAAAATAAGAAATACACTCACAAAACTATTAACCCATTTGTATTTGCAGAGTTCTTCTTCATTCTCAACGAAGCCATGCGTTTTGATCACTTATCAAAATACATATTCCAACTCCAAAATATTTAGCATTGCCATAAGAAAAAATATCTCATTATGGTCAATACCATAATGTTGACAATATTCTTAGGCAACCAGACAAACTTTGTAGGTCTCCACCTTCTCATCTGTACTACTCTGATCCTATTGAAAATCCACTTACACTCTATGGGTTTTACCCTTTGAGTGAATCAACGAATGTCCATACACTGTTGATCTTTATGGACTTCATTTTGAACTCTATGGCTATAGCCATTAATCACAGTCAGACCTCTGCATAGCATCCATATAGGTGATCAGATCCTTATTGTTCTCATCGAGTTCAACAGGATCACATCCCAGAACTAAATACCAAAGTATCTATCCGACAGACATGGTACTCTATCGGATCTTTTTAATGGTGCCTCTATAATGAGTTTCGGATTTGATCTAATCAAATCTGATCCTATGAGTTCACTAAATTTTATCGATTCTTCTATCTATCGAACTTCATAAGTTTCACATTAAATGCATCAGTATCTTTACCAAGGTACTCCTTTTTTTGAAAGGAATGCTGAACAACTCTTGTTCTTTAGCATGGTAGAAGTTATCCCCTAGATCCTTTGGGGTTATCCTATAAAATAATATATATATAGGATCAAGATCCAAACTAATCTGTTTGTAAATGCTTGACATAAAATAAACACTCCCAAACCTTAAGGTAAGAGAATATCAGCTTACGTCTAGTCCATATCTCATATGGAGTCTTTGCAACTGATTAATTCGAAATTCAGTTCAGAATATAACAAGCAGTCTTAGGAGCATAACCTTAAAAAAAGAGATCAGCAGACTTTTAAACCCGATCATAGATCGAACTATGTCTAACAAAGTCGATTCCAATAGAAGAGAATCCTATTCTCTTCCAGATATATCAATAACTTACTGAAAATACATTCTCCTCTTTGGTCTGACCAAAGAATTTCAATACTCTTTCAAGTTTATTTCTCTACCTTATTATAGACTTATTTGAATATTTCAAATAAATCAAATTTATGGCAAACATGTTCGTAGATCTTATACATCAGTATGTTTCAGATTCAAAACATCATTGACTTGTTTATCTTTTTTAGTAAAAGGTGACTTGATCATCTTACTAAAGAGATAGGATTAATGGTTAACTATGATTCACAATCATTGACTTTGAGAATTATCTCCTGTTGATCTTATTCTTGTTTAATGACCAAGCTTAAATTGTCAAAGATAGACATTTGTGATATTATCTACTTTGAAAAGTTTGTTTGATTGTGTACAATATACTAATAGGCTGTGACTATTCATAAATATTTTTTTTCAGTTGTCCATATGATTTTGACATCATTTATAAAGGTATCATAAAAATTATTAGATAATAGTGACAATCACTAAAATGATATTGTTAGAATTGAAAACAGGCTCGATAATTCCTAAAATCAGGATTGAAACATAACTTCCAACTTTAATGTTCAGAAAGCTCTTACTGTTTTCAATCTTTCTACTATCTTGAAGTCATTGCAACAATTTGCATAGACTTCTAATATTCAAAACCCAGGTAATAGTGTCACAGATAGAGAAATCATAAAGTGTTATCATATAAATATCTTGTTCAGCAATTCTTTGCTAATTTCACTTCTTTTGTCTGTTCAGATCAAGAGACTCTGCCAGACTAGGTTAATCTTAGACTCTTTTATCAGTTCGGACTTATTAGTCCAAGCATGACTCTTTTGCACCTTTCTTTTTTTTCTTTCTCAAAGAATTGTTGTTCTACTAAAGATACATCTTCAGAGGTGCAAAAAGAACTCTTTCAATATTTGAAGGATTTTTTCCAACTAAGCATCATCGAATTTACAACTAAATTCATAATTTTGATTGCTCTCAACAATACCACATGGTAATATGATCATTTGGCCGCTTCTAATAAGTACCTTTGATCGCATCATGTGTGTTGGATGTGAAAGCTTCAGGTACTGGATCCATAATCATATTTAGGATCCATTCATGCTCTAAAACTATTTGTAACTTTCGATACCAATTATCGAAGTTGGATCCTATAAGTCAGTCACTTTTAAATAGTGAATGGAGCAATGTACATCTAGCCATAACTAAAAAAAATACTAGACCTCTATGTTTATGAATTGATTGAGCCTAAAAATTTAGACTTTAGTCTAAAAATTTTCTTACTATTTTAGTCAAATTGGTAGCCTCTACCTCCAATTCGAAAAAAATTTTTAGTTCCTTATCGGATACTAGAATCCACACAGACTGCATACAAGTCTGAGGATGGCTCGGTCAATCCATATGCATCTATGAGTAGGTTCTCAACCAATTATTTCTTCAAATAATTTTTAGTAATTAATTTTGCTCCAAATTTTATTTTAGTAGGCGATGGACCTCCACTAAAAATTTTAGTTAGGTCAAACCATTAACATGAACCTACTCAGTATTTCTAACTAATGAATGATCAGGCTCGAGGATGGCTTGGTCAACCCAATCCTCATCAGATAGTACAACAGAGTCATCATATGATGAATGATAATTCCATCATTTAGAGAGAACACCAGACGAATGGCACCTACAATGTCAATCAGAAATAATGGACCCATTATTATTCACCTTAATGAGAGGCTATGATCTAGTTATCCCCATAACTAGCTCATTTTATGGACCTAATAATTTAGAGGATTTAAGAATCAGTTTAGAGAAGAGATGAGAAGAGATCAACCAGGAAACTACATTTCTCCTACTGACTTCACCAAGTTATTGAATTGGATTAAGGTCATGCTGGTCGAACTGGCACCTAGATCAGTCACACTGATCAACCTTAATGGTATGGGTCAACTCGAATCACTTAGCGATCTAATCAAAATATAATTCACCAAATTGATCAGGTAAGTGAGATCGATGGGAGGGTCTACTAAGCTTGCCTTACACACCATCAAAATGGTTAGGTAAGCCACTCCCAATTAAAAATCATCAATCGAAAAATCGAACTTACCTTAGATACCAATTGATTAATTAGTTTCGATTTGACCAATCTAATGATTCAGATTCAACCACTGAACCATAATCAAGGTCTATTTGGTCTAATCAAGAACATGAACTTGACCATCTACAACTATTGTACTGGTTTTAGAGAAATCCTGATTTAATCTAATTCAATATTTGGTTAGATTTAATTAATTTTTTTAATTAGTCTATTAACTCTTTGATTCTAACCTTACGTCTAACCCAATTAAGAGGATCTAATTTGAGCTAACCCATGCCCCATATTTTATGTAAGATTATTAGATCTCAAATCATAATTCTAGATCTAATCAACTCAATACTTAATTCTCAATGAAGTTTTGCATCAATATGGTTAAGGTTATTGTTTGAAATAATTTTATTCTTTTATTTTGTAAATAATTTATAATAAATTTTATGCAAAGATTTTCTATTCTGAAACTGGATCAACTCAATCACTATTG
The DNA here is from genome assembly GCF_000442705.2 of Elaeis guineensis. Taxonomy (NCBI): domain Eukaryota; kingdom Viridiplantae; phylum Streptophyta; class Magnoliopsida; order Arecales; family Arecaceae; genus Elaeis; species Elaeis guineensis. Next base: position 28,115,505 of record NC_026005.2, read on the forward strand.
AGCCGGCTATACAAAGAGACTAGATCGGCTCAATAATTATGCGAGCATGATTCAAGGAGTTTCAGATCTGAAAATTCTTGCATAACACTAAAATAAAATCAATCATAATATTTTTAGATCATATCTAAAATTTTTTATGATTCAATATTTTATTTTTTTATGATTAAAATAATTTTAATCACATAGATTAGATGTCTTACATTTCATATAATTTTGTATCACATACAACAAACCTGGGGTTTCAAAATCTAAAATTTTGCAGAAAAATAAGTTTTCTTTTTTTGTATTATTCTTCATGTGATCTAATCACATCGCACCCCTATACGTCATAAGAGTATCCCATCGAATAAGAAGAGAGAGCCTTTAAACCCTTCTTGCTCCTATGATCAAACGGTCTGGTGATCAACCCAATCCAAGTACTTGCTAATCAGATCATCTAATCTAATCACATATCATATATGCATAAATTTAGATCTAATCTAAATTACTTTAGATCTGATTACAATCTTAGATTATATCTAAATTAGATCATAAACATCACATGTATGATATAAAATCAGATTTTATCAACGATCAGTACAAACTAGGACAATCTTTTCACTGTAAGGGGTAAATCCTACAGGAAGATAATCTTATGTCAGTTTATGCGATCAATCATTAATTAAATTTAGATCAAAATATCACATATCAGATCTAAATAAAATTAAAATTTAGATTTAATATGCACATAAATTATGTCATAAAGAACTTAGGCTCTAATACCATTATTGGAATGCATAGGTGATTTCATGCATGTATTTCAAAATTTTTTTGAAAAAATTATAGCAGAAGATAACTAGATTAATCAAATTAATCTAATATGTATATAATATAATCATCAAATCAATCTACTTTAAGATCTATGACATGTTATGTTGCATATAAAATTTAAAATAATCTGAAGATAAAATCAGTATGTATGCATGTGAGCAGTAGATCACATCTACTTCTAATATGAGTTCAAAACTCCATATCTGATCATGGGTCGATGATCTTCACTACTGAGTGATATGATGGAGAGGATCCTTGTTGGTTGCTCACAATCATACATGTGTTCGACCTCTACGAAAAATCCACTCGAAGCTCCGATTTGATCGATCTTCTCGGGAGTGCTAGCTCGTGTGAAGATCTTCCTCTTGGCTGATCTGAATCTTTTCTTCAAATCTCTGAAACTTTTCTAGAGTTTAAAGATAAACTTTCAGAGGAGATGAAAAGGTGAAAAAAAGATGGAGAAAAAATAATTTTTTTCTAATTTATTCTTTCCTCCCAAATCTTTAGAACCAAAAATCTGAAATTCAGATTTTTGTGCACACCCCAAGAGAGAGGATCCTCCTCTCTATTTTTCATGTCATGAACCATGCCTAAACTTCTACCACATGAAGAGCTCTCTTCTATTATCTTACATACATAAAAAAAACCATAAAAATCCCTTTTTTAGGCATATAAGGAGGTGGGGTGAAGAGTCCTAATGATCCTGGACTCTTATAGAATTCTGCCTCCCTTCATAATTTCACATCCCAAAATATGCCAAAAAAATATGGGACACCCCTTCCCATATTTTTTTATGGTAAATCAGTTCTCAACTAATCTCTCACAAAAAATCTCTTCAAAATGTCTCACATATAAGGAGAAAAAAATTTATTGGTGTGAAAAGATTGATCTGGATGAGAACAGATTCTCCTGATAAAGAATAGTTTGAAATCTAATTTTAAATTTTCTTTTATCAAAACTAAATAAAATTTGGATGTGAGATAGATAAGGAAAAATACTCTTTGGTGTAAAAAAATTTTACACAATAATTTTGTGTGTGGAGATATATGGCGTGCAATCTGGATTGGCATAGGGAGAAGAGTCCTATTCCAATAAGGACTCTAAGTTTTCTTATTTGAATCCAAACCAAATCGTATCTGGTTTAGCCCAAATAAAATATATAAAATTTTATCTAATCATATTCATAAATTTTTAATCAAATTAAGAATTGATTAAATCAAAATCCTGATCAAATTAGAGATAATTCTCCCTTAGCGATTAGATCATCTCATAACCTAATCAAGTCAAATCTAATTGAATCCAATTCAATTAGATTTTATTTAATCCTCTTTGCTTAATCAAATTAAACTAATTAATAATTTAATTACTAATTAATCTTTTATTAATTCACTAACACTTGGTGAATTAATTTATTATAACTTTGGCATAAGGTTGATCATCAATTGAATTGACGATTAAGTCTTTGAACAATTCTCAATCGTTGATCAACCACATGATCAGTCAGAAATTTTTTTTAGGTATGACCCCATAGGTTCGAACCTAAGTCAATAGTACAAGAACACCTTTCTGAATCAATCGATGTAGCCATCTAGCAATGATGACCTAATGTCCGGATAGGTCGAATGATGGTGAAGCAACATTCAAGAACCTATTGGCGTATGGTTACTATATAATCCATCCCTTTAACCCTAATGCTTGAAGATGACAAGAATTTAACTATCAATCCTAGATAAGTCATCCACATGTATTTCAATCTTTTTCAAATCTATCATATGGATTACTTGACAAATACTTGACTGCACCCAGAAATCTTCTATCACTGAATTAAAAACTCAGTTAGTCCGACACCAAAGTATAGTGAGTTACTTCCAAGTCATCGTTGTGATCTCAGGTCGGAGGGACACTTATACCCATACCCTTCGTAAGCTACCCTTGACAGTAGAGTGCTTCACAGTTGGTCACGTTCCGTGATGATGTACTCCTACATCATACCTACATGCCATACCAATATCTCCATATCATTTGGTTATGAGGACAACCAACGTATATGACACACAATGACCTATACTTGATATCGCTATCATCTTAGTAATAGCATATCATTTGATCATGAACTAATTTAAGAACTACGCGATAAATTCTCCTTTATTGATCAAAGTAGTCCTAAGGATTTCATCACAACATAAGGGTTCATTAAAAGATGTATCCTTGTGATGAAAAATATCAAATAACTTTTATTATTTATCAATTCATATACATTTATAATTAGCACAATCATCAAACGATTGGCTTTAGGATATAATTCTCAACAGATCTAATAGTTAGATCTAGAATTTTAATATCAATGAGATCGATGTGATTTTTATTTTTAAATCTAAAGTATATATTTTTCATATCAAAAATCTTGATATGGTAGTCTAAGATTAAATCTTATACATGTGATTAAGATTAAATTATTTAATTTATTATTTTTATTACATAAAATTTTTTAATTGCATGTACTGCGCTACCGCAAATTTCTTTCAACTGGTATCAGAGCCAAGTTATTTTGATATGAATTAATATGACTTTAGATCTGATTTTTTGTTATTAGATCTGATTATTTATGATTTAGATTATATCTAAATTAGTTTATTTTTAGATCTGATTATTATTTATTTAGATTAGATATTCTGAGTAGCAAAGTATTCGGATTGAGTAATCACCAGACCGTCCGATCATAGGAGCAAATAGGGTTTCATGACCCTCTTCTCCCATTCAATGGGGTACTCTTCATAGCATGTAGGGGTGCCACTATGAGGTCCCATGAAAAAGAAAGTGTAAAGAGAAACCTTACTTTCTTACAAATCCTAGATCTTGAAACCCTAGGTGTTATTGTATGTGATGTAAGTTATAAAGATAGTTAGTTACATCTAATCTTGTTTAATCAAAATTATTTTGATCTAAAATTATAAAAAATTTATATTTAATCTAAAAGATTTTATAACTTGATGTAAAAAATTTACATGAAAAATTATTTTCGAAATCTTAACCATGTTGATGCAAAACTTAATTAAGAATTAAGTATCAAGCTGATTGGATCCAGAATTGTGATTTAGATCTAATGATATTGCATAAAACATGGGGCATGGGTTAGCTCAAATCAGGTCCTTCTCTTTAATTGGGTTGGACCTAAGGTTAGAATCAAAAAATTGATTGATCATGTAGAGAAATTGATTAAGTCTAACCAATGTTGAATTAGATTAATCAAAATTTTTCTAGTATAATAGTTATTGATGGTCAAGTCCATATCTTTGATTAAACCAAATAGACCTTGATTGTGGCTCAATGGTTGAATCCGAATCATTAGGTTGGTCAAATCAAAACTAGTTAACCAATTGGTGTCTAAGATAAGTTTGGCATTTTGACTGATGGTTTTTAATTGAGAGTGGCTTAGCTGGCTATTTCGATGGTGTCTAAGGTAAGCTTAGCAGACCCTCCCACCGATCTCACTTATCTGACCAATTTGGTGAACTAGATTTTGATTAGATTGCTAAGTGATTCGAGTTAGCCCATGCCATTAAGGTTGATCAGTGTGACTGATCTAAGTGCTGGTTCAATCAGCATGACCTAACCCGATTCAGTGACTTGGTGAAATCAGTAGGAAGATTATGGTCTACTGATTGATCTTTTCTTCTCTTCTCTCTTCTCTAAATCGATTAAATCCTCTAAATTATTAGGTCCTTAAACTGAGCTGGTTATGGTGATAACTAGATCATAGCCTCCCATTAAGGTGGTGATAATGGATCTATTATTTCTGATTGACATTACAGGTGCCATCCATCTAATGTTCTCTCTAAATGATGGAATTATCATTCATCATATGATGACTCTGATGAACTATCTGATGATGGTTGGGTTGACCGAGCCATCCTCGGACCTAATCACTCATTAGGTAGAATCACTGAGTAGGTTCATGTTAATGGTTTGACCTAACCAAAACTTTCAGTGGAGGCCCATCACCTACTGAAATGAAATCTGGGGCTAAATTAAATACTAGAAGTTATTTGGAGAAACAATTGGTTGAGAACCTACCCATATGTGTATATGGATTGATCGAACCATCCTCGGGCCTATATGTAGTCTGTATGGATTCTAGTACCTGTTAAAGAATTAAGGTAATTCTTCGAATTAGAGGTAGAGGCTATCAATTCATATAAAATAGGAGGACCTTTAGACTAAAGTCCAAGTCTTTAGAATTAATAAATTCATATACTAATTAGATTATGTTCTTTCTTTGTGTGTGCAGATATGGCCTCAAACTTGTCACTCCAATCACTGTTGGATAGTGAGAAGCTTATCGGACCGAATTTCGATAATTGATATCAAAAACTAAAGATTATCCTAAAGTACGAACGGATCCTTTGTGTGATAATAGATCCGTGATGGAACCAGATCTAGGGTTTCAGGATTAGATCTTGAAATTTTTCAAGATCGGATAGTGGAAGACTAAAATAAATCAAAATTTATCTTATAAAATTAGAGAATTTTTAGATCTAAGATTTTATTACATGATTATTACATGGCATTAAATCAGAAATTAAAATATAAAGAGCAAGAACTACATATTAATCATATCAATATGTTTCTATACTACATCTAATGTATGTAAAATATAATAGATCAGATCTATTAGCTTGAAAGTTAGATGTTCTAATTTTGCTGATCCAAACTTGAGTCGTCTACACGAGCCCACGAATCATGATCAGAAGTCCTGGTCCAGGAAATCAGCACAGTATGCTAGTACTGCGCTGATCCTTCTTCGATGGTTGATCAGATGCCTCCTTCTTCTTGATTTGAACTCTTCCAAAGATGAGAAGTAGGAGAAGGAGTTTTAGATGAGACACTCTCAGAAAACTTATAGATGGAGGGAGGGAAGAGATGAACCCAGCAACTCTAGAAGAAGACCCTCTTCTTCTTCTCTTTGCTCTAACCCAGACACCTAGTTTTGTATCTATTAGATCTCCATGCCTCAAGATTCTTTTTTCTTAATTTTCAGATGCCCCAAAGATCTCTCAATGCTCTATGTTTCACAAAAATTTTATAAAGAAATTTATTTTAAATAGAGAGATATGAAGAGTCCTTGTCTAGGTCAAATACCTAGTCAAAAATTATCCAAACAAGGCAAGACAAGGGGTGCCCAACTCTTAGGCATTTCCTCCTTCTTTTTCTGCTATGGACCATCAGCAAAGGGCACATATTATATGTCATAAAAGCCACAAAAATCTCAAAAAAAAAATTGGATAAAATCAGTGTCATAAGGAAAGAGTTTTGATTTTCTAAAACTCTATCTCATAGAATTTGAAATCCAAACTAATTCCTACTTTGGCTTGATCCACAATCACATTCCATATAAGATAGAAAGAGAAAAAAGTTTTGAGCATGCATGAAGACCTGGGAGAGAGGGTTTTGTCACACAAAATAAGAGAGAGTGGGCATGGGATAAGAGAGAGTGGGCGTGGGGGGCTAAGGTGGTGCAAGGTGGAATCCTAGTCTTACTAGGATTCAATCTATGACTTGTTCAAATTTGATTTCTCAAACCAAATCAAACTAAAATAAAATCAACCTAATTAAAATAAATCTTAACCTAATTAAGAGCTTAATTTAATCAGATTAAATTTGATTTAAATTTGATTTAATTTTCTAATCAAATTAGAAATTAGGTTGACCCAAGTCCTATTTGAACTAAGACTAGTTTTTTTTTGTACTTGGCTTATCCAATAAACTAATTAAACTTAATCCAATCAAATCCAAACTAAATATAATTAAATCATATTCAATTAAACTTAATCTCAGTCCATTGACTTAATCAAATTAAGCCAATTAGCAATCAAATTGCTAATCGATCCTCCTGCAATACTTGCACTAGGTTAAATGTCAATCGTATTGATCATTTAACCCTAAAATGATTCTTAATCATTGATCAACCATCCGATTGGATCATGAACTCTAATGTGTGTGACCTCATAGGTTCAAAGATAAGTTAGTAGTATAGAAATAAATTTTTATACCAATCAAAGTGACCATCTAGCAATGGTACCCGACGATCGGATAGGTCGAATGTGTAGAACAACATCCTTAGAACCCATATGGATATAGTTTCCATATAATTCATCCCCTTGACCAAAATGCTCATAGGACACCTCAGAGTTCAATTGTTAACTCTGATCAAGTTATCCACATTATATTTCAAAATATCAAATCCATCTGATGGATTATCCTGGCCAAGGTTTTGCTAAATTGAAATACAGTGACTCATTCTTCTCCAACTCTTGGAGTGGTCAATCTCATCTCGATCGTACTCTGACTTTGCAAGTACTTGACTATATCCAAAAGCCTTCCATCACTGAATTAGAAATTCAGTTAGTCTAGTACCAAAGCACAGTGAGTTGCTTGCAAGTCACTGAGGCGATCTCAGGTCTAAGGGACACTTATACCTATATCCCATCAGAGACATTCTTGACAGTAGAATGCTCTGAAGTTGGTCATGTTCAATGATGATGTACCTTTACATCTTATCTGTATGTCATACTAGTATCTCCACACTCTTTGGTTAAGAGAACAACCAACCCATATGGCCTACAGCGACCTATTCTCGATAGAGGCTGTCATCCTTATTAACAGCCATCATTTGATCGTGAACAGTTTTATGGACTAATCAATAAATCTTCTCTTTATCGAACCTAAATAGTTCTAAGGACTTCATCATAACAACGGAGTTCATTAGAAGATGAAAACTTATGATGAAAATTGGTCCACTATAGGAGTAAGGTGCGCATCAAGATACGATCTATCAATCTTGATAGAGAGGAGTAGTACTATAAGATTTAAGAAGCTAAGTCCATGAATCTGTGGCCACAGTAGAGTGATTGATGGAAAAAAAATTTCATAGACATCACATTTGGACTTAAGCTAATCGAATCTATCATATAATTGATGTTGAGATTTGATGATTTATCCATGACCTGCCATCTAGTCGAGACTCATGATAGAGGGGCTAAATCATATGTTAACTATACCTAGAGGTTAATTTTAGTTCTACTAGGTTGTCACTACATACTGCTAGGTATCACTAGTGGATGTGAGAGCTCACTAGGATTATTCTGGATCGACAATCCTTACTGAGTTAGAGTGAAATTGTTCTGATCCATTGAAAAGAGTTTCAATGATATAATAATAGAGATCATTGTATATCTCACTACCAGATAAAATTGAACCTATGGGGTCACACAACAAAGAGATTAGGCCTAGAATGAGAAATTGAGCTTATGAAGTGTCAATTGGATTTAGAGAAACCCATTGGGTTCATGGTAACCTTGCTAGCACATGGTTGGACCCAATTCTTCTTTCCGTTGGGATTACTTATTTGATAAGTTAATTCTAACTTAATTACCTGCTAATTACTTACATGAATAAGATTCATGAGACTCCAATTATTGGGTGTCTAAGGTTATGGATCACATAAATTAAGGGTGCAAGTCCCTTATGAATCTCCTTGATAGTTATTATGGGGTGCCACTTTGAATTGTTCAATTTGGACATGTCCATTGATTAGAGGGCTCTTAGTTCTCATATAGGGTGTCTCTTGGGTGCAAAAGAGGATGTCTAATTATGGGTGCAAGGGCTCCAATAGTTGGCACCTAATGGGCTTCCTAATGTAAGTTGGATAACCTAAGTTAATAAGAATCTTAATGCAGGTAGGACTTGTATTATATGATTGAATAGGATTCAATCTTTGTGTCTATAAAAGGGGACCTCTCCTAAAGTCCTAAGATCATCCAAGCTTGCCCCTCTCCACCCCAAGAGAACCTCCCACACCCTCTCTTCCTCTCTTTTTCTTTTCTCCTTAGGCGTCCCCACGCCATACTACTTGGGACGTGCGTCCCAAGTTTTGCACATGCCCAAGCTGTTGGGCATCCATTGATTGCTGGTTTCTAGTGCTGATAGCAGCACATAAGTAAGAAAAAAAGATTAGAGAAGAGAAGAAGAAGAAGATCAAGGAGAAAGATCAAACGTTGATCGCATTCCAGACTTCGTTCAGATTCAGCGAGCTGAATTTTAAAAAATCAAAATTCAGATCTTAGAAGGCTATTCCAGGATGACTCGAGTAGATACTCATAGAGGCCGGACACTTGTACGGCTAACAGAAAGCCTCGTCTCTTCCAAATCTAGATTTGAAGAAAGGGATTGCGAAGAAGGTATGTGATTTGATCACAATTTAAATTTCAGCATATGAAATAGATCTATGTAGTTTTATATTTTTATGTATATAAAATTTAGATTAAAATTATTTTAATCTTATTCTTCACTATGGTGTTTAGAAAATTAAGTTTTTGAAACATATATGCATACTTCAAATCTCAAATTTCAACAGTGGTATCAAAGCCACAGGTTTTCATATACGGAATTTTAATATACATATTTTTGAAAAGATTTCAAAATTAATTTTTTTCTTAATACATAAGATGTATGGATGGACTTCAAATCTAAAATTTTTTATAATCTGAATTTTAATTCATATATGTGATATATGATTGCATATTTAGATCATAAATTTATTATTAATCTTATTCATGACTAGCATATGAGATATATGATATCATGCTTAGATCTAAAATTTTATTTAGATCTAATTATACATGCATATATATGATATATATTTGTATGTTAAAATTTAAAAATTATTTTTATATTTTAAAACTTATTTTAATACAAAGAATTTAAATCTGAAATATGATTTTAGAATCTAAAATTTGTGTTTGTGTATGAGAGCTTTGGTTATAAAAAAATCTAAAATTAGATCATGTAATAGGATTACATCTAAAATTTTTTATTTGAGTCATATGGGCCTAATTTAATTAAGTAATTGATCAAATCGAGTCAAGTATTAAATTGAGTTAGATCAACTAAGTTAATAATCATACAATTATTGTTGATCAAATCGATTGAGTCCCATATTTAAAATCGATTAACCTAAGGACCTAATTTGGCTCGTTGGTTTAAGCCCGATACGCTTGAGCTAACCAATTCTGATCAATCGACCTATTGGTGTCTAAGGCAAGTTAATGAGATGTGGTTATTTAATTGGTTCCGTTAGCTGATCTAGCCAATTCATTGGTGTCTAAGGAAGGCAACGGGGAGACCCCCACCGTTCTTCACTTATCTAGCCAATTTGGAAGATTGAGTCTTGAATTAGGTTACTTAGCAATCTGGTTTAGCCCATGCCAGTTAGATCAATCATATGATGACTGATTAGATGAGACCTAAATTCAAATCTCTCCATAAATATTAAGTCCATAGGTCTTCCACCGTTATAGATGTGCGGGCGTGCTCTTGGCATTGATTGTTCTCGGTTGATCACAGTGGTTTAGTTGCATCAGAAACATGTAATCACTCTATTAGCAAATAATTGCTCCAGGATAAGGATGGGGTTGGACCCAATAACTATTAGGTGAGGGACCCAATGACGGTCTTGCACTTGCTTGTAAATAGTGGGTTGGGCTTAACTAAGAAGTATGGGCAATAACTGTTAGGTGAGCCCACATGACTTAGAGACCAAGTTGCTGCAAGATGCTTAGTGAAGCATCTAGGCAAAGAGTTACCTACGCATCGGTGTGCATGTTACCAATAACTGTTAAGTGAGGTGCATGTCATCGGTGGGACCGCAGCACCCACTAGGAATCTTTTATCGTGTCAGGGTTTTCATTTCCTTTTCGGAGAGTGGAGGGATCCGAAAAATTAGTGAGAGTCATTATTTGTATCTTAAAGTCTCTAGAAGTAAATTAAAAAAATTAAGTACAAAAGTCTAACTTGAATCTCTACTCTTGTAGTTAAACCATTATGTCAGCTTCAAACTCTCTAGCTCACATCCTTGAAATCAATCATTTGATCGATAATAATTTCAAAGATTGGCTCAGAAACCTCAAGATTCTCCTGACTTCAAAAAAGTTAAGCCATATTTTCGATCAGGATCCCATTGTGTTGCCAAACCATCCTACTGCTGAGCATAGAGCTGCTTTTGAGAAGTGGACGGATGAAGATAGTCGGATTAAGTGCTATGTGCTGGCGTCTATGTCAAATAAGTTGCAAAGCCAGCACAAGCATATGCCCACTACCCAGGCCATGATTACTCACCTATAAGAGTTATATGGTGAACAGAGCCATACTGCGCACTTCGAAGTATCCAACAGACTCTTTAATCTGAAGATGTGTGAAGGGCAGTCTGTCCATGAGCACTGTATGACAGTGATCAAGGACATTGAGGAGCTTGGGAAGCTCGGGCTGGATATGCAAAAGAAATTGTAGATGGATCTGATTCTTCAATTCCTTATCAGTTTATATAGTCAATTCATCATGAATTTTCATATGAACAAACTTGACTGCACTATTCCCAAACTTGTCAATATGTTGGTCACAATGAAGGGTACCTTGAAGAGTTCAAGGGGCTCTGTTCTTGCTGTGGAGTGGATCTCTTTTTTCAAGAGAAAATCTGTTGGAAGGAAGAAGGCTAAATTCACAAAGAAGCAGAAGAAAAAGAGCAAACCGAAAAAGGATGGTCCAAAGGTGGCTGAGCCAAAAGGAAAGTATTTTCACTATCATGCTGAAAGCCACTGGAGGAGGAACTATCCAAAATACTTGGAGAGCCTAAAGATCAAAAAGGATGATAAATCTTTCGAAGGTGTGATTGTAATTGAATCTAACCTTACAGTTTCTTCTACTTCTAGTTAGGTATTGGACTTTAGCTTGAGTGCTCATATATGTACCTCAATGCAGGGTCTGATAGAAAGTAGGAGGTTCAGGGAAGGTGACATGATCCTTCGAGGCGGCAATGGAGCAAAGATTGCTGTAGAAGCCGTTGGTACTTCCCTCTTTGATTACTGCCTGGCATTAGATTAGATTTGAAAGACTGTTATTATGTTTCTGTAGCTAGTCAGAATTTAATTTTCGTGTCTATGCTAGCACAGAAAGATTTTGAAATTAGTTTCAATAAAGATTTATTTTATTTATTTATGAAATAAATTGGTTGCACGATGTTGCTCCATGAATTAATTTTGATGATTACAATACATTTGAGGGGGTTACTAATGATTTTGGCTTGAAAAAAAATTTATTGCATTTCAGGAGCAAAACCATAATTTTATCAAGTTCTGATTTGAGAGCTTCAAAAGCAAGAACAGAAGATTTATGATCTATTGAAGGTAATTTCATATTTTTTGGATATATTTTTAAAAAAAATCAAGTTTAAAAAAAAGAGTCGACCCTATGAGTCGACTCCTGTCAAAAAAGACTGAACAGCACACTATTTTTGGCTGGCATATCCAAAGGAGACGATCCTATGAGTTGATCTCTATTGCTGTGTAGGCCAAAGATACAGAACAATGATTTTTTGTTCTGCACCATAGAGGTCGACCCTATGAGTCGACCCCTGCGATGAAAAATCTGCGTAACGGCTAGTTTTTTAGCTCATTTTGACCGTATTTAATACTCATTTAATGCACTCTAATGGCTCTATTTTAGTCCAGATTTATCTCTAGCATCTATTGAAGATATAAAGGTACTTGAAGGAGGGAAAAAGATAAGGTTTTAAAGGTTTTTCAAGCATTCATTTCAGCCTTAAGCAAAAAGCTCTCTTTAACCAAAAGAAGCTTTCATTTCAAGCTTACCAACCCCTCAAGAGCTCATTCAAGTCTTCAACAATCTTGAAAAAAATCAGAAAAGCTTCTTTCTTGTTGTGTAAAGTGTATTTAAGATTTTATTTGCTTATTAAAAGAGCTAAACTTATATTTCTTATCATTAACTCTCTTACTCTACATTTGTCTTAATTTTTAGTTTTGGAGAGATTTCAAAACTTAGATAGATTGATCCAAACTTTGAATCGAATTGTATTGGATTGACTTATATCCCAAAAATAAGTGTTCTAGCTTGGGATAGCTAGAGTCGGAGATACCGACGTTGTATTCTTATTGAATACATTTTAATGGATTTAAATTTTCAAATAGGAGCTTGGAGAGTGAATGTAGGTGTAAGGTTGGTACCGAACTACTATAAATCTTGTTTGTTTGTAGTGTGCATACTTGCTCTCTATCTAAATTTTCTTATTTTCTTGTATTCTTGCATCTCATTTCTACACTTAGCTTAAATCACTTACTACACATAACTTGCTTATTATTACTTAATCTTTGTAGTTCTAAATTAACTTTAAATTTTTAAATATTCAATTCATCCCTCCCTCTTGGGTTACATAGCTGAGAGACAAGTGGTATCAGGCTCAGTGCTCTAGCCCTACTTTGATTTAACCATCAAAGAGCTAAAGACCTATGGCAACTCAAGTTAGTGCTTCACTAGCCGAGGGGCAGTCCACAAACCGACCTCCACTTTTCAATGGATCAAATTATACCTATTGAAAAGCTCAGATAAAAATTTTTATTCAAGCTCTTGACTATGATATATGGAGTATCATAGTTAATGGACCACACACACCCACTAAGATAATTGATGGTGTAGAATCAACCAAATCCGAAAGAGAATGGGATGAGATTGACAAGAAAATGGCTCAACTCAATGCTAAAGTCATGAATATTTTATATTGTGCTTTAGATGCTAATGAGTTTAATCATATTTCAACATACATGTCGGCTAAAAAAATATGGGATAGGTTAGAAGTAACTCATGAAGGCACTAATCAAGTTAAAGAATCAAAAATTAATATGCTTGTGTACAAATATGGACTCTTTAAAATAGAGCATGATGAATCAATAACTGAAATATTTACTCACTTTATGGATATTATTAATGGTCTAAAAAGTTTTGGTAAGTTTTATTCAACAGCGATCTTGTGAGAAAGATTCTTAGGTCTTTACCAAGGACTTGAGAGGCAAAAATGACCGCAATCCAAAAAGTCAAAGATCTGAATGTCTTATCCTTGAAGGAGCTTCTAGGATCGCTAATGACATACGAGCTAAGCATGAAACAACATCAAGAAGAAGATATCAAGAAGAAGAGGACAATCGCTCTTAAATCCACTACTCAACTTGATGAGAAATCTGATGAAATAGAAAATGAAGAGCAAAATGAAGAAATAGCCCTCATCACTAGAAAGTTTAAAAGATTTTTAAAAAAAAGAAAATAAGGGATGAGGAAGAGGCCACCTATAAAAGGGGAGCATAGTAAGGAGAAAGATAAGGAGCAGCTCCTTATTTGCTATGAATGTAAGAAGTCGGGGCACTTTAGGTCTGAATGTCCACAATTAAGAAGGATCCCAAGAAGTACAAGAAAAAGACTATGGTGGCTACATGGAGTGACAGTGATGAGTCAAGCTCCTAAGAAGAAAATTCACATGAGCAAGCTAACTTGTGCCTTATGGCACATAAAAATGAGGTAAACGCTGAAACTCCTGATGACTTTACTATTAAAAAACTTCAAGAAGTATTTTATGATCTAGTTGATGATCTAAAAAAGTTAGAGGTAAAGAACAAAGAATTAAAATCAAAGAATCAATCTTTACTAAAAGAAAATGAAATTATTTCAAATAAAAAATTGGTCTTGACACAAGAAAATCTAAACTTGAAAAATGAAATTGCTAAGTTAAAACCTATGGTAGAAAAGTTCACTCTTAGTTCAACTAAACTTCAAATGATACTTGATAATCAAAAGGCCGTTAGAAAAGTTCACTCTTAGTTCAACAAAACTTCAAATGATACTTGATAATCAAAAGGCCATTTATGATAAAGCCGATCTTGGCTACAACTCTTTAAAGAAATAAAAAATTTTGAAAAATATCTATGCGAACTCATCAAGCAACAAGTTTTCAAATATTACTTGCTTTAAATATGGTAAAGTAGGACATAAATCCTATACTTGTTTCTCTAACAAATCTAAAAATTCTAATGTGAAGAAAATATAGGTTTCAAAAGGAACCATTGTAACTAACCAAAAAGGATCCAAGAAAACTTGGGTACCTAAAGTGAAAACTTGATTTTTGCATGCAGATGTGTCTTGCATCCCAAGGAACAAATCAAAAATGATATCTTGATAATGGGTGCTCAAGACACATGATCGATGATGAATCCCAATTCATCACACTTGATGCAAAAGATGGAGGAATGGTCATCTTTGGAGATAATAGCAAAAAAAAAGATCATCGGTATAGGTAACATTGGTATCACTCCCTCCAAGTATATTAAAAATATTTTATTAGTAGATGGTTTGAAACATAATCTATTAAGCATTAGTCAATTCTGTGATAAAGGGTACAAAGTTATTTTTAAATCTTCATTATGCATAGTAACTAGTCCCAATGATGAAGATATTAAATTTGTTAAGCATAGATATGATAATATTTATATGGTAGATTTGAATGATCTTTTTAAGATAAACTTGCAATGCCTAGTAGCTTTGAATGCCAAAATTAATGAGACTAGTTGGCTTTAGCACTGTAGACTTGCACATATTAGCATACATTCACTTTCAAAATTTATTAAAAAAGAATTGATTATCGGTTTATCTAAATTAAATTTTGAAAAGGATAGAAATTATGATGCAGGCCAACTAGATAAACAAACAAAAATTTTATTCCAATCTAAAAATATTGTTTCAACTTCTAGGCCATTAGAATTATTGCACATGGATTTATTTAGACCCACTAGAACTACTAGTTTAGGTGAAAAATGATATGGCTTTGTAATTATTGATGATTTCTCTCGTTTTACATGGATTTTCTTTTTGGCACATAAGGATAAAATTTTTCATGTGTTCTCAAAATTTTATCGAAGAGTTACTAATGAAAAAAGTTTTTCAATTCAAAATATTTGAAGTGATCATGGAACCAAATTTGAAAATCAAGATTTTAAAAAGTTTTGTGATGAAAAAGGCATTGACCATAATTTTTCAACACCTAGGATACCCCAACAAAATGGGATAGTAGAAAGAAAAAATAGAACCCTTGAAGAAATGGTCCGTACCATGCTATGTGAAAGTAACCTCTCCAAATACGTTTGGACGGAAGCAATTAACATGGCATGTTATATTTTAAACTGTGCTTTTATCAGACCAATTCTAAAGAAAACACCCTTTAAGCTTTGGAAAAGAAGAAAACCAAACATTATATTTTTTTCATATTTTTGGTTGCTGATGTTTTATTTTGAACAATGATAAAGAGAGATTAAAAAAATTAGATGCAAAATTCGATGAAGCTATTTTTCTTGATTACTCCTCTTCTAGCAAGACTTTTAGAGTTTTCAACAAAAAAACTTTAGTAGTAGAGGAGTCAATACATATTGTTTTTGATGAAACTAATGATCTTCCTTCAAGGAAGAGTGAAGGTATTGATGATGCAGATCTAGAAGGGATGAAGGAGCTCACCTTAAAAGACTCAACAATTCAAAATGAAGAAGAACATGATAACAAATAAGAGGATGAAGGTAAAGAACAACAAGAACAACCTCAAGGTATAATTAATCTACCCAAAGAATGGAGATATGATCACAATCACCCCAAAGAATTAATCATTGATGATCCTACACATGGAGTAAGAACTCGTTCTTCACTTAGAGATGAATACAATTATTTTGTATTTATTTCTCATTTTGAACCTAAAACCATAGATGAAGCTGAAAAGGATTATAATTGGATAAATACAATGTAAGAGGAACTTAATCAATTCGAAAGAAATAATGTATGGACTTTAGTATCGAGACCTAAAAATTATCCAGTAATTGGCACAAAAATAGGTATATAGGAATAAATTGGATGAACATGGAAATATAATTAGGAATAAAGCAAGATTGGTTGCAAAGAGTTATAATCAAGAAGAAAAAATTGATTTTGATGAGACCTTTGCACCTGTTGCTAGATTAGAAGCAATTAGGCTTTTACTTGCATATGCATGCTTTATGAATTTTAAGTTATTCCAAATGGATGTCAAAAGTACTTTTCTAAATAGTTATATTGCTGAAGAAGTTTATGTAGAACAATCCCCCCAGTTTTGAAAATCATGCTTTTCCTAATCACGTCTTCAAATTAAACAAAGTATTATATGGTTTAAAACAAGCACCTAGGGCTTGGTATAAAAGGTTAAGTAAATTCTTGCTTGATAATGATTTTTCAAGAGAAAATGTAGATACAACCCTTTTCATTAAAAGAAATCATGATGATATTTTAGTTATACAAATCACGTTGATGACATTATATTTGGATCTACTAATGAAACTCTTTATCAAGATTTTGTTAAGCTCATACAGGGGGAGTTCGAGATGAGCATGATGGAAGAACTTACATTCTTCTTCGGACTCCAAATCAAACAAACAAAGGAAAGGATCTCCATCACTCAAAGTAAGTACATAAGAAAACTACTCAAAAGATTTGGAATGGAGGGATCCAAAGCAATTAGTACCTCCATGAGCCCATCATGTAAGCTTGACAAGGATGAAGAAGGTAAAAATGTAGACTCAAAACTTTATAGAGGCATAATTGGTTCATTATTGTATTTAACTGCTAGTAGACCAGATATTATATTTAGTATTTGTCTATGTGTACGCTTTCAATCAAATCCAAAAGAATCATATTTAAATGCAGTTAAAAGAATTTCTAGATATTTAAAAGGTACACAAACTCTAGAATAATGATATTCTAAGGTCTTATCAATTGACTTAATAGGATATTCAGATGTCAATTTTACTGGATGTAGATTAGATAGAAAAAGTACTAGTAAAACTTGCCAATTTCTTGAAGTTAACTTAATCTTTTGGTTTAGCAAAAAGCAAAATTCAATGGCACTATCTACGATCGAGGTCGAATACATTACAGTCGGAAGTTGCTGTACTCAAATCTGATGGATTAAGCAACAACTTGAGGACTTTGGCATCAAACTCAATAAAACTCCCATAAGATGTGACAACACTAGTGCTATTAATCTAACTAAAAATTCAATTCAGCATTCTAGATCAAAGCATATTGAAATTAGACATCATTTCATAAGAGAACATGTACAAAATAATAATATAATTCTTGATTATATTTGTACTGAAAAATAATTGGCTGACATCTTTACCAAGGCCTTAAGTGAAGATAGATTTTATAAAATTAAGAGAAAACTAGGAATTCTTGATCCATTAGCTTAAGTATTTTTTTTGACTCCAAGTTCTTTTTGCTAAAAATTTATTGAACCAATTTTTGAGCTCAATTCTCTTCTCTCCTTTCTTAAAAGCTCAAAACTATCCTTCATATGATCAATCTCATAAATAGACACGCTTCTCTTAAGTTTTAATTTTTTTTGAAATTTTTTCATCATTTTTTTTAATTTTTTTAGTCATGAGTCGATCCATAAGGTCGACCCTAGGGTAAACTTGTAATTTTTATTAAAACTCATCGGGTGCTCTATTTTATTGGAAAATCTCCTTTTGTAAATGAGCCGCCCCTTTGCCTTTCATCTTCCTCATCCCACCGAATAAAAATATCCTCCCTTTCCACTCTCTCAACCGTAAAAATCTCTTAAAATCTCTCTTCCCATTGATTTTTTTCGTTCAAATCGCCCTCTTAGAAACTAAATCCATTTTTCTTTTCTTCCTCGTTTGGGCGAATCAAGCTTACCCTAGCTTCAAACCTTCGTCTCCAAATCGACGGTCCATCTCTCCAAAATCTTTGTTTTTTCTTTAAAATCTTTTTCACTCTACCTCTCATTAGGTCTTCTAAACTGCTTGCAAGTCTCTCTTGTCCGAAATGGCTCCCAAATTGAAGCTACCACAGAGAAGAAAGTCTGTTCGTGGGTTAGAAGATAATATGCGCAGAAAAAGAATGGCAGCTGAGCCCTCACCTGCTCCAACCTCAGTTTCAGATCTTTGATTTTTTGAGGAGGGACATCAGGGGCTCCAGTGAGACTGTCTCTACTCAGATTGGTATCCTGATGCAGTCCTTGATGAGAGCTTTGGAATAATTGGACACCATCAGACTTTCGCTCCTCGCACAGTCCATAGCTTCTCAGGCTCCAGGACCTTCTCGTCCTTCTGCTCATGCCGGTACTTCTACCCATGGTCGAGGCAGACGTGGTCGAGGACATGTCCGTGGCCTTGATCTTGAGACTCCTCATCATATCTCTGACACTTCTGATTCTGATCCCTCTAGCCATGATATCTATTAGATCTAGCATAGTTAATCTTTTATGTCTAGGATCTAGCTTATGATCTTTGTATTTGTTGGCTGTTTGACCAATGGAAAGCTGTATTTTGACTTGACTCTTATGTAATGTGACACTTATGTCATTTTGGATATATATATATATATATATATATATATATATATATATATATATATATATATATATATGCTTTTAACTTCTATGAATGTGGTATCATTTGAATTAATTTTTATGAATGGCATCAATTGAAATATCTTAATTTTGTGATATGAAAAATGTCTGATATATGTATTATGAAATATTATGAATGGCAAGATCCTCTGTATGAGAAAATTAAAATATCTTTTATGATTACCATAGTTAGGGGGAGTCTTTTTTATTTTTCTTTAAAGAAAAAGAAGAGTAGTGATCTTAATTGATGTTGTCAAAAAAGAGGAGTAGAGAAATAAAATCGAGCAATAAGTAAATTTATCAAAAGAAAATAATCTTATAAGCTATTTTAAAAATTAATCTTCAAACTACTCATGATGTATTTTATTCAAATAATTGACTATAATGCTTAAGTGATGCATCTTCATAAATTTAAAATTTTTTATCAATACTTTATATATGTTATATTTTGCTTTTGCTCAAGTATTTTATCATCATCAAAAAGGAAAAGATTGTTGCTCCATGAATTGATTTTGATGATTACAATATATTTGAGGAGATTACTAATAATTTTGGCTTGAAAAAAGATTTATTATATTTCAGGAGTAAAATCATAATTTTACCAAATTCTGATTTGAGAGTTTCAAAAGCAAAAACAGAAGATTTGTGATCTATTGAAGGTAATTTTATATTTTTTGGATATATTTTTTGAGAGAAAATCAAGTTTAAAAAATAGAGTCGACTCATGTCAAAAGGGGCTGAACGGCACGCTATTTTTGGCTGGCACACCCAAAGGGGATGACCCTATGAGTCGATCTCTGTTGCTATACAAGTCAAAGATATAGAACAGTGATTTTCTGTTCTGCACCACAGAGGTCGACCCTATGAGTCGACATCTGTGCAGAGGTCGACCCTATGAGTCGACCTCTGCGACGAAAAATCTTCGTCACGACTAGTTTTTCAGCTCATTTTGGCCGTATTTAATGCTCATTTAATACACTCCAACGGCTCTATTTCAGTCCAGATTTGTCTCTAGCATCTATTGAAGATATAAAGGCACTTGAAGGAGAAAAAAATATAAGGTTTTAAGGTTTTTCAAGTATTTATTTCAGTCTTAAGCAAAAAGTCCTCTTTAACCAAAAGAAGCTTTCATTTCAAGCTCACCAACCTCTTAAGAGCTCATTCAAGTCTTCAACAACCTTGAGAAATATCAGAAAAGCTTCTTCCTTGTTGTGTAAAGTGTATTTAAGATTTTATTTGCTTATTAAAGGAGCTAAACTTGTATTTCTTATCATTAACTCTCTTACTCTACTTTTGTCTTGATTTTTAGTTTTGGAAGGATTTCAAAACTTGGATAGATTGATCCGAACCTTGAATCGAATTGTATTGGTTGGCTTGTACCCAAAAAATAAGTGTTCTAGCTTGAGATAGCTAGAGTCAGAGGTACCAACGTTGTATTCTTGTTGAATATATTTTAGTGGATTTAAATTTTCAAGTAGGAGCTTGGGGAGTGGATGTAGGTGTAAGGTTGGCACCGAACTGTTGGGAATAGTGTCCCAAAGTCAATCATCAGCCTGTTGATGGTTGTGCTCCTTTTGTATATGTACATAAATTATGAATTAATAAAAATTATTTTGGTATTTTTTTTTCATCATAAAATGATTCATCTTCTAATGAACTCTTATGTTATGGTAAAATCTTTAGGACTATTTAGACTCGACAAAGGAGGATTTGTCGTTTAGTCCTTAAATCTGTTCATGACCAAATGATATGTTGCTACCAAGGATGACAACGTTTATCAA
Source organism: Elaeis guineensis (assembly GCF_000442705.2). Taxonomy (NCBI): domain Eukaryota; kingdom Viridiplantae; phylum Streptophyta; class Magnoliopsida; order Arecales; family Arecaceae; genus Elaeis; species Elaeis guineensis. The sequence continues at coordinate 28,136,436 of NC_026005.2, forward strand.
GCATAGGTCGTTATATGCCATATAGGATGGTTGTCCTCTTAACCAAAGAGTGTGTAGACACTGGTATGGCATACAGGTGAGATGTAAGGGTACATCTGTACTGAACGTGACCGACTCCGAAACTATTTCTATTATCAAAATTTATTTCGATGGAATATAGGTATAAATATCCTTCCGATCTGAGACCGCCACGGTGACTTGCAAGCAACTCACTACACTTAAGCACTGGACTACCTGAATTTCTAATTCAGTGACGGAAGGCTGCTAGGTGTAGTCAAGTACTTGACTTGTCGGTGCGTGTGTCAAGATGAGATTGATCACTCTAATTTAGAAGTTGTGTACAGTCGTGTTTCAATTTAGCAAAACCTTGGCCAAGGTAGTCCTAGTGAGGAGTCAAAGGACTGTTTGAGTTGAGCACGATTCGGATGATCTAATCAGGGTTGACAGTTTAACCCTGAGTCATCCTAAACACAGGAGTCAAAAGAATGAATTATACAGTAACCATATTCACGTAGGTTCTGAGTATTATGATTACGACTATTCGACCTATCCGGATATCGGGTACCATTGCTAGATGGTTACTTTGATTAGTACAGGAATTGGTTCCTGTGCTACCGGCTTAGGTTCAAACCTACGGGGTCACACACATTAGAGGTTCCTATCTGATCTGATAGCTGATGAAGAGTCCTTCATATCTGAAATTCTGTGATCGAGAATCAAGATTCTTTGATCATGAATTCTACATATTTTGGATACCGGGGTCAAGAGTCCCACTGATTTATGACTCTTCGATCAGGGTTACATATCGATGAATTCTGATGCCCGATTACCCATCGATTTTGGACTCAATATTTATGAGAGATTTAATTAGTGATTTGATCGCTAATTAACTAAATTTGATTGAGTAATTATTTTTGGATCAAGTCCAATTGAATTGGATTCAGTTGGGTTTGACCCGATTAGGTTAAGAGTTGACCTAATCGTCGAGATGGTTTGGTCCCTGATATGATCAGGGGTTGGGCTTAATCAATTTTTGATTTGATTAAGATTTTATTAAGTTTAATTAAACCTAATTAAGTTGGGTTTAAATTAGTCTAATTGGGCCTAACTTATTTGGTTCAATTAGGTTGGTTTAAATAGGTTGGTTTAAATAATGAAACCACCTTGACCCATTCTCCCTGCGCCACCTCACTTCCACTGCGCCCATTTGAATTCACGAGAAGGAAGTTCTCATGAATTTTTTCTCATGCAAAGCCCTCCTCACACCCTACTTTAATATGCCAAATGAATAGATAAGGATGATTGGTTGGCCATTCAAATTCAAAACAAAGTTTGAATTTGAATGAGCAACCAATCTTAGCGCCTTGACCTTATCCTCTTTTAACGCCCCATTTATTACATGAGAAAATGTTTCTCATGAAATCACTCATGCACAAATTAAGCCACGCCCTCCTCTTCTCACACCCTTAGTGGATAGGGATAAATTGATTTCCATTTGAATTCAAAATTTGATTTGAATTCAAATGTGCAATTACTCATCTTTATCCTCTCACGTGGATAAGACGTTTGTTGTTGTTTTAAAAGGAGGAGAAGAGTTGGGTGTGGGGAATTAAAAAATTTTGGAGAGAAAATTTGGGTGTGAGGAATCCTTATGCATGAGGTGAAGGTCCATATCCTTCCGAGAGAAAAAGAAAGAAAAAAAAAAGGTGTGCAGGGTTTCAGTGAGTTCCTCAGGGTTTCAGCCTGGGGTTAGGGAAGTGAGAAGGTGAGCTACGAGTGTCGTGAGCCCATCAAATTTTAGAAAGATCTTTATCATCCTCTCAAGCACGTCTGATGATGATCCAGAACATCTAAAGAATCGACAGACTTCGATCAAAGGAGTTCGATCAGCATCGACCGTCGAAAGGGCTCTACAACGAGCTAGCACTCGTGAGGAGTCGATCAGATCGAAAACTTCATGTGGACGATCTACAGAGGCCAGACACACTGTGTGACTATATCATGATGATCAGACTCTTCCAATGATGATCAGATTGCGGTGATCTACTACCCGCACAAAGGTATTGTGTTCTGAACACATTACAGTAAAGTGTTTATTGTTCAAATTCAAATTTTAAATTTAAATGCATGCATGCTATATATTATATTTAGATCCTAGTGTAAGATAAATTTATATTAATTAATTAGATTAATTAATATTTTTTCACTGTAAAATCATAATTTTGAAAAAATTTTAAAATTATCATTTTACCCCTGCACTGAATTTTGCTTCAAATGGTATCAAAGCAAGGTTCTAAGATATGATATATATATTTGTATGCATAGATTAAGTTATAATCTAAAAGTTTAAATTTAAAATTTGAAATTCAAAATTTAAAATTTAAATTTTGAAAGTTGTTCGAAATTCAAAATTTAAAATTTGAAATTCAAATTTTGAAATTTAAATTTTAAAATTTGAAATTTGAAATTCAAAATTCAAAAATTTGAAATTCAAAATTTAAAATTTGATAGAAATTTCAAATATAAAATTCAAAATTTGAAATTCAAAATTTGAAATTCAAAATTTTGAAATTTGAAATTTGAAATTTGTTTGAAATTTGAAATTTAAAATTTAAAATTTGAAATTTAAAATTTGAAATTTAAATTTTAAAATTGATATATTTAGATATACTTGATCCAAGTAGCAAGTAATCAAATTGGGTTGGTTGCCATGGCCATTCGGTCATAGGAGAAAAGTAGGGTTTAAAGGTCCTCTCCTCCCATTCGATGGGGTCTCCTATGGTGGTTAGAGTGCCACTGCAATTATATCCCATGCAGATGAAACAGCAAAAAAAATTAATTGTATAGGTTCAATTGTGAAATTTATTATGAATATGTTAGATTAGATCTAAAGAAATATTCATGATTTATTTTGATTGAGTTATTTTCTATTATATAATTAGCAATAAGATTGCTATTTATGAAATGTGCTGATCTATTTGTGAAATAAGTCAACATATTTGATGAACAGAAAATAAAACCTTTCAAATTTGAAAATTATTTTTGAAATGCCAAATCCTGACCCATCAGCCCAACTACTTAATTAAAAAAAAATTAAGTATTGTCTAGTAGATCTAGAATTATGAATTAAGACCTAAGACAATTGCATAAACTTATGGGTCAATGGGTTAGATGAGTTAGACCTAAGGTTAGCTTAAAGAAATGGACTAAATTAGAGTAATTGATCAAATCTAATCAAAAGTTGAATTAGATTAGGTCAAGGATACTCTAGACTCAACTCCAATAGTTGTAGTTGAATGGGTCCATGTCTTTAACTAGACCAAGATGGACTTAATTCATGGCTACGCGGTGGAACCCTATTTACTTAGTTGATCAAATTAAAACTAATGAACCGGTTGGTGTCTAAGGTAAGTATGGCAGTTTGACCAGTGGTTTTTAAGCGGGAGCTACTCGCAGTGATTCAATCTCTGACAAGTTAATGGCTTATCCCCACCACTGATCTTACTTACCTGGCCAACCTGGTGAATTAGGTTTTGATTAGATCACTTGGTGATTAGAGCTCACCCATGTCATTAGGTAAATCAGTGTGACTGATTTAGGTTCTCCTAATGCCAGCTTTAATTAAATCCTTTTTTAATCTGACTTGGTGAAGTCAGTGGGAGGATTGAAATTGGCTGGATATGATATTTTCTTCTCATCTATCCTTTAATAAAATCCTCAAAATTATTAGGTCCCTAAAATGATTAAGTTATAGTGATAACTAAGTCATAGGCTCCCATTAAGTGAGTGATAATCAGTCCATTAGTTTAATAATCATTGGAGGCCCAAAGGCCTGGTGCTTATTGACTAATAGAATTATCATTCATAATATGATAATTTGGTTTGAGTCTTTCTGATGGTGGTCAGGTTGGCCGGTCAAAGTCGGACTTGATCATTTATTGGTCCGATTCATCAAATCAAGTCATATTAATGGTTGGACCTAACCAGATCTTTTTAGTGGAGGCCAAAGCCTACTGATTAGGTTCTGGGGTAAAATCAATTATTAGAAGTTGTTTAGAGAAACAACTGGTTATGAATCTACCCATAGATGCACATGGGTTGACCAACCAAAGTTGGGCTCATGTGTAGTCTGTGTGGATTCTAGTACCCACTAAGGAATTAAAGTAATTCCTTGAATTGGAGGTTGAGGCTATCAGTTCATAAAAATACTAGGAAAAACTTTAAACTAAAGTCCAAGTCTTTAGTATTAATAATTTATGTACTAATATAGGTTTGGTTTTCTTTTATGCAACTATGGCTACTACCCTTTCACTCTGATCATTATTAGATAATGACAAGCTCATGGGACCTAATTTCGATAGCTGGTATCGAAAATTAAAAATCGTCCTTGAGCATGAGCGGATCCTTTATGTAGTAACGGATCCGACACCTGAGAAGCCAGCCCCAAATGCTAGAGGGGTGGTCCGAGACACTTACCAGAAGTGGCTCAACGACCACACCACCGTTCGGTGCATTATGCTGGCGGCAATGAATGATGAGTTCAGCCGCAGGTTCGAGAATGCCCAACTACGGGAGATGCTTCAAATGTTGAACGACTCCTTTGGCATGCCTGACGATGTTGAAAGGCACAAAACTAGTTGTGCCATTTTCAATGCTCGGATGAGGGATGGAGCCTCAGTCACTGATCATGTACTGTACATGATCGAAATGATTGAGCTCCTAAGTAAACTGGGCTTTCCCCTGCACGAGCAGCTCGATAAGGATGCGATCCTTAATTCTCTACCCAAGTCCTACCTTCCCTTCCTTACTCATTTTCGAATGACAAAGCTTGCAGTGAACTACCACGGCTTGTTGGGGTTGCTGCAGAACTTTGAGAAGGACCACCAGTTCCATAAGGAGTCAGTAAATATTGTGGGAGGGTCTTCTTCTGGTCGTCGACCCTTTAAGAAAGGGAAGAAGAACAAGAAGAAGAAGAATAAGAAGGTGCAGCCGCATGCTGGGATGTCTGCACAGGGTCAGACCAAGAAGCGCAAGCCCGACCAGAGCCAGACGGAGTGCTTCTTTTGCAAGAAGCAGGGGCATTGGAAGAGGAACTGTCCTCTATACATTGCCTCACTAGATCGGAACAGGCCAAAGAAGAAGCAAGGTACTTATATGATAATACCTTGCAACTTTTTCATTTGTGATACTATTGCCTGGGTATTGGATACCGGAAGCCCTTATCATATTTGCAATTCGATGAAGGGTCTGCAGGTCAGTAGGAGATTTGATGAAGGTGAGAGATTCCTAAACGTTGGAGATGGAAGCAAAGTTCTAGTTCTAGCATTAGGAATCATGAACTGTGTAATCAATTCTCGAAATATAATTCTGAGTGAATGTCACTATTGTCTAAGCTTTTTATTAAATATTATTTTTGTAGGCCTTTTGGCCATGAACGGTTATCAATTTTTAATAAAAGAAAATGTTTGCAATATCATTTTGAATGGTGTTACAATATTTGTTGGACAACTTAATAATGAAATTTACTTTCTATCACAACCTGTTAATGTGGTTCAAACCTCCGGTAAACACTCTAGAATAGATAATGTGTCAGAAGTCTACCTTTGGCACTGTAGGCTAGGTCATATCAATAAGAACAGGATAAACAGGTTGGCTCAAGAAGAAATTCTTGAAATAGGTGATTGTGAATCACTTCCAACCTGTGGTCCTGTCTTCTTGGTAAAATGACCAAGTCATCTTTTACTGGAAAAGGTGAGCGAGCCAGTGAACTCTTGGCTCTGGTACATTCTGATGTATGTGGACCCATGAGCTCAAGTGCAAGAGGTAAATATTTCTACTTCATAACCTTCACAGACGACCTATCGAGGTATGGGTATGTCTATTTAATGAAGCATAAGTCGGAGTCATTTGAAATGTTTAAACTATTCCGAAATGAGGTAGAAAAATAAACTGAAAAGTGTATTAAAACTCTTCGATCTGATCGAGGAGGTGAATACCTTTCCAATGATTTTCTGACATATCTTGGGGAGAATGGAATTCTCTCTCAGTGGACACCTCCTGGAACACCACAGCATAATGGTGTGTCTGAAAGGAGGAATCGGATCTTGTTGGACATGGTTCGATCGATGATGGGATTTGCTGATCTGTCGATCTTCCTTTGGGGATATAAACTCGATTCGGCTTGTTACCTTCTAAATAGAGTTTCGAGTAAGTCTGTAACCAAAACGTCATATGAGATATGGATAGGACGTAAACCAGTACTCTCGCACCTTAGAGTTTGGGGGTGACCGGCTTATGTTAAACGTTTAATTACAAACAAGCTTGGACCTAGGTCTGACAAGTGTAATTTTATAGGATACCCAAAAGAGACCAAAGGGTATTACTTCTACCTAGCTGATGAGCAAAAAGTGTTTGTCAGCCTTAACGCAATCTTTTTGGAAAGAAAGTTTCTTGGTGAAGGGACTGTTGCCTCTAAGGTTGAACTTGACGAAATTCGGCAGGTGAAAAATCCGACGTAAGTTGCTGAACCTGAACCGGATTTGATTAGATCAGATCTGGAGCCCTTTGTTCAAGCACCCTTAAGGCGATCTGGTAGAGTACTACGTCAACCGGATAGATACTATGGTTTCTTGGTCCGGAACGATGATTCTATCGAACTTGATGAAAACGATGAGGATCCGATCACCTACATGGATGCAATGCAGAGACCCGACTCTGAGAATTGGCTAGAGGCCATAAAATCCAAAATGGAGTCCATGAAGGTCAATGATGTGTGGACATTGGTTGACCCACCCGAAGGAGTAAAACCCATAGGGTGTAAGTGGGTCTTCAAGAGGAAGAGGGGCGCAGACGAAAAGATGGAAACCTATAAAGCCCGTCTGGTTGCCAAGGGATATCATCAACATTATGGTATAGACTATGACGAGACGTTTTCTCCTATGGCAATGCTCAAATCCATTCGAATTATGCTTGCGATAGCTGCCCATCTGGACTATAAAATCTGACAGATGGATGTGAAGATAGCTTTTCTAAATGGAGAGCTGGACGAAGAGGTGTATATGATACAACCTGAAGGATTCACATCCATAGATGAGTCTAAGGTGTGCAGGCTACAGAGGTCCATTTATGGACTTAAGTAGGCATCCCGGAGTTGGAACATACGTTTTGATAGGACGATCAAGACGTATGGCTTCGTTAAGAATGGAAAAGAGCCCTGCATTTATAAGTGGGCTAATGGTCCAGTAGTAGTATTTCTTGTATTGTATGTGGATGACATTCTCTTAATCGAAAATGATGTCCCTACATTACAGAGAATAAAGATTTGACTATCGTCATAATTCTCCATGAAGGATCTGGGAGAAGCTTCCTACATCCTAGGGATGAGGATCTATAGGGATAGATCTAAAAGGCTGCTTGGCTTATCCCAGTCCACGTACATTGATACTATGCTAAAAAGGTTCAGCATGGAGAATTTCAAGAAAGACTATCTACCGATAGGCCATGGAATTTCTCTCTCGAAGAGGAATTGTCTGACAACACCTCAAGAGAAAGAACGTATGGGTAGAATTCCATATGCTTCGACAGTGGGATCTATTATGTATGCCATGATATGTACACGACCAGATGTGGCATACTCACTAGGGGTAGTGAGTAGAAACCAATCTGATCTAGGAGAGAATCACTGGAAGGTTGTTAAAACCATCCTGAAGTATTTAAGAAATACTAAGGACTAGTGGCTTGTTTATGGTGAATCGAACTTGAGACTTATAGGGTTTACAGACTCTAGTTTTCAGTCTGATCATGATGACAGTAAAAGTATGTCGGGATTTATTTTTACCCTTTATGGTGGGGCTATCTGCTGGAAGAGTTCCAAGCAGTACACAGTGGCTAATTCAGTTTGCGAGGCGGAGTATGTCGCTGCATCAGATGCTGCCAAAGAAGCGGTGTGGCTAAGGAAGTTCATCACTGAGCTCAGAGTAGCACCCTCCCTTATTGGTCCAGTTTTCCTCTACTGTGATAGCTCTAGAGCCATTGCTCAGGCGAAGGAACTGAAAGCACACCAGCGGACGAAGTATATTCTGTGCCGCTACCATCTCATCCAAAAAATTATGGATCGAGGTGACGTCGACCTTCAGAAGATCGATGGAAAAGAGAACCTGGCCGACCCATTCACTAAAGCCATTGCAGTGAAGGAGTTCGACAACTACAAGTCGAAGATGGGTATTAGATACTGCATCGATTGGCTTTAGGCCAAGGGGAGATTGTTGGGAATAGTGTCCCAAAGCCAATCGTTAGTCTGTTGATGGTTGTGCTCCTTTTGTATATGTACATAAATTATGAATTAATAAAAATTATTTTGATATTTTTTTTTCATCACAAAATATTTCATTTTCTAATGAACTCCTATGTTGTGGTGAAGTCCTTAGGACTATTTAGACTCGACAAAGAAGGATTTATCGTTTAGTCCTTAAATCTGTTCGCGACCAAATGATATGTTGCTACCAAGGATGACAATGTTTATCAAGCATAGGTCGTTGTGTGCCATATAGGATAGTTGTCCTCTTAACCAAAGAGTGTGTAGACACTGGTATGGCATACAGGTGAGATGTAAGGGTACATCCGCACTGAACATGACCGACTCCAAAATTATTTCTACTGTCAAGATTTGCTCCGATGGAATATGGGTATAAATATCCTTCCGACCTGAGACTGCCACGGTGACTTGCAAGCAACTCACTGCACTTAGGCATTAGACTACCTGAATTTCTAATTCAGTGACGGAAGGCTGCTGGGTGTAGTTGTTGGGTGGATGTCTGGCCAGGACACCACCTCCCAAGATTTTTTCAGTACCACACGATGCAGCAGGAAGAAAGAAGAAACAAAATAAAAGAAAAACAATCAAAATACGTGGATCAGCCACAAAAGGGCTCGCCTCCACGGGGCATGCAAATTTCACTATGAAAAAGAAATTTTACAAGAGGAGACCTCACCCTCAACCCTTGTACACCCAATTCTCTCTCACCTGAAGTTTCCCTCACAAAAGCTTTCTCTCTCTTGAAGACCCCCCTGAACCCCTGAAGTGCCTGACGACCGCTGTCCAGGAGCCTCCTGCTCCTTCTCTCTAAGTGCTTACGCCTCTCTCTCTTCAATCGGGTTTGTACGGGCTTCGTACGGTGCAAGAATCTGAACCACACCCTCCTCTGTTTCACGCACAGGCCCTTTTAAAGGGTTAAAAAATTTGATTAGAGAAGGAATAGGAGTCCTAAACAAAGCTAGATAACCCCTGGACCGTCGGATCAAGATCGAGAACCACCCACGCCCTCAGATCGTGCTCCGATCCATGGAATAGTATCGTGGACCGTGAGAAACGCGTGGGAAACGCCCACGCGGTCCACAGGCCCAGCCGTGGACCGCCCGATCTACGGTGGACCGGAGAACAGGGCCAGCAGGCCGCCTGGGCCGGCCCACTCCCGTGCGTGGGCCTGCGAGCGCCTGGGCCGCGTGCCCGGCTGGGCCGCGCGCCAGCCTGGGCCGCGCGCCCGGCTGGGCCGCCCGCCCGCGTGGGTCGTGCATCCCACGCGGGCCTCGGTCGCGTGTCCTGCACGCCGCCGCCTGCGGCCGCACCGCTGCCACCCGCCACCGGTCGTCGGTGGTCCTCTGCCACCTCGAATCTCGTGCTGACTTCAAAAGCTCGTATCTCCTCCATCCGAGCTCCATTTCAGGTGATCTTGGTCTCGTTGGACTACATTTTTCGCTATGAACCTCGTTGTGGGCTTAATGTGGGCTGATTCTCAAGGCATCAAATCCTAACAATCTCTACCTCGACTCGATATTCGGCCTTCTCCAAACTCCAAGAGCTTCTGGATCTCCTCGCCCCCATGCCCTGGGGTTATCGCCTGTTGATCATGGATGGGCAAACATGGGAGTCGAGCCAGGCTGGTCGATCCCATCTCCGTCATATGCTGTGCTCCTCCTGACCTGAGACCTGCTCGGGGCATCATCCTGCGAAAATAGAAATCTCACCTTGCGACGTCGCCTCTCGTCCTCCCGAGTCTCCTGTCTCGTGCCCAATCCGCCTCCTGGAGCTCCACCTCGCTTTGGGCTCCACCTGGCTCTCGAAGCTCCACCTCGCACTGGGCTCCCTGTCAGGTAATAATGTCCTCTGCTCCCCTTCTTCCCCTCCAGCACAATCCTATCACCGTGTAACACCCTCAGAATTTCTCCACCAGCTACCGTCCTGTAGTCTCTCGAATCCAGTATGCTAAGTGAGATAAGATTTCGTCTGAAATCGGGTATGTATCGGACCTCCCCCAATCTTCTCACTGCACCGTCATGTGTTCTCTAGCTGACCGTCCTAATGCCTCTGATCGCACAGCTCGATCCATCCGGCAGATATACAGTGCCCTCACTGTTCTCCAGGGAGTCAAACTGCTCCTCTCTGCAACATACATGATAGGGGCATGCAGAATCTGATATCCACTGCTAGGAAGAAGTAGATACCTCATCAGATATCTCCAGGACATCTCCATCTAAATCGCTGCCAGCCGTCACTACAGCAGCCACCGTCCAATTTTTAAATTGAGGACAATCTCTGGCTAGATGCCCCAACTCCTCACACTGGTAACACCTGATTTTGCTCAAGTCCCTCCTGGACTTAGACCGTCCTCATTGCAATCTCCTGTCACTCTGTCTACCGCCTCCTACTCTTCCAGAAGCTACCAAAGTTGAGCTACCGCCACCTGAGCTTGAAGCTGGGTTCTCCCTCCTGAGAACCTCGTTCTGGAGTATCGCCGTGGTGACCTCGTCCATCTTGATAGTGCTCTCCCCACTAGAAGAGCAGTCACCAAGGACTCGTACGAAGGAAGAAGCGACGCCAGCAAAATCAGTGCCCTGGTCTTCTCCTCAACGTTCTCGCCAACGCTGAGAAGGTCGGTGAGGATCTTTTGGAAGTGGCTCAAATGCTCCTGCACGCTCTATCCCTCAGTCATCTGCAGTTGGTAGAACTGCCTCCAGAGGAAAAGAGTGTTGGTGAGAGACTTCGCCATGTACAACTCCTCGAGCTTCGACCACAGCACTGTCGGGGAAGTCTCGCTTAGCATATGGATCACCACCTCATCCGCTAGGTACATGCGGATGGTACTCACCACCTACATCTGTAGCCATTTCTAATCCCACATCTCCATGGTGGTTGGCTTCTCATCGCACAAGAGAGCATCGATCAACCCCTGTTGGATGAGCACGTCCTTCACCCTTGCCTGCCACAAGGAGAAATTGCTCTTACCATCGAACTTGTTGATCTCCATCTTGATTGTTCCTGTCTTCTCCATCTTCAGTCTTGCTCACCACCACTGCAATCTGTGTCTTTGTACTGCCTTGCTCTGATACCACTTGTTGGGTGGATGTCTGGCCAGGACACCACCTCCCAAGATCTTTTCAGTATCACGCGATGCAGCAGGAAGAAAGAAGAAACAAAACAAAAGAAAAATAATCAAAATACGTGGATCAACCATAAAAGGGCTTGCCTCCACAGGGCATGCAAACTTCACTATGAAAAAGAAATTTTACAAGAGGAGACCTCACCCTCAACCCTTGTACACCCAATTCTCTCTCACCTAAAATTCCTCTCACAAAAGCTCTCTCTCTCTTGAAGACCCCCCTGAACCCCTGAGTGCCTGGCGACCGCTGTCCAGGAGCCTCTTGCTCCTTCTCTCTAAGCGCTTCCACCTCTCTCTCTTCAATCGGGTTCGTACAGGCTTCGTACGGCACAAGAATCTGAACCACACCCTCCTCTGTTTCATGCATAGGCCCTTTTAAAGGGTTAAAAAACTTGATTAGAGAAGGATTAGGAGTCCTAAACAAAGCCAGATAACACCTGGACCATCAGATCAAGACCGAGAGCCACCCACGCACTCAGGTCATGCTTCGATCCACGGAATAGTGCCGTGGACAGCGAGAAATGCGTGAGAAATGCCCACGCGGTCCACAGGCCCAGCTGTGGACCGCCCGATCCACCGTGGACCGGAGAACAGGGCCAGCAGGCCGCTTGGGCCGGCCCGCTCCCGCGTGCGGGCCTGCGCGCACCTGGGCCGCGTGCCAGCCTGGGCCGCACGCCCGACTAGGCCGCCCGCCCGCGTGGGTTGCACGTCCTGTGCGGGCCTAGGTCGCACGTCCCGTGCGCCGCCGCCTGCGGCCGCACCGCTGCCGCTTGCCACCGGTCGTCGGTGGTCCTCCACCACCTCGAATCTCATGCTGACTTTAAAAGCTTGTATCTCCTCCATCCGAGCTCCGTTTCAAGTGATCTTGATCTTGTTGGACTCCATTTTTCATCGCGAATCTCGTTGTGGGCTCAATATGGGCAGAATCTTGAGGCATCAAATCCTAACAGTAGTCAAGTACTTGACTTGTCGGTGTGTGTGTCAAGATGGGATTGACCACTCTAATTTAGGAGCTGTGTACAGTCGTGTTTCAATTTAGTAAAATCTTGGCCAAGGTAGTCCTAGTGAGGAGTGACAGGACTGTTTGAGTTGAGCATGATTCGGATGATCTGATCAGGGTTGACAGTTTAACCCTGAGTCATCCTAAACATAGGGGTCAAAAGGATGAATTATACAGTAACCATATTCACGTAGGTTCTAAGTATTGTGATTGCGACTATTCGACCTATCCGGACATCGGATACCATTGCTAGATGGTCACTTTGATTAGTACAGAAATTAGTTTCTGTGCTACCGACTTAGGTTCGAACTTGCGGGGTCACATACATTAGAGGTTCCTATCTGATCTGATGGCTGATGAAGAGTCCTAATGCTCGTGGACTATGAGTCCTACGTGTCTGAGACTCTGTGATCAAGAATCAGGATTCTCTGATCATGATTCCCACACATTTTGGGTATTGAGGACAAGAGTCCCATTGGTTTGGGACTCTTCGATCAGGGTTACATATCGATGAATTCTAATGCCCGATTACCCATTGGATTTGGACTCAATATTTATGAGAGATTTAATTAGTGATTTGATCACTAATTAACTCAATTTGATTGAGTAATTATTTTTGGATCAAGTCCAATTGAATTAGATTCAGTTGGATTTGACCCGATTAGGTTAAGAGTTGACCTAATCGTCGTGATGGTTTGGTCCCTGATTTGATCAGGGGTTGGGCTTAATCAATTCCTGATTTGATTAGAATTTTATTGAGCCTAATTAAGCCTAATTTAGTTGGGTTTAAATTAGTCTAATTGGGCCTAACTTATTTGGTTCAATTAGGTTGGTTTAAATAATGAAACCACCTTGACCCATTCTCCCTGCGCCACCTCACTTCCACTGCGCCCATTTGAATTCACGAGAAGGAAGTTCTCATAAATTTTTTCTCACACAAAGCCCTCCTCACACCCTACTTTAATACGCCAAATGAGTGGATAAGGATGATTGGTTGGTCATTCAAATTCAAAACAAAGTTTGAATTTGAATGAGCAACCAATCTTAGTGCCTTTACCTTATCCTCTTTTAATGCCCCATTTATTACATGAGAAAATATTTCTCATGAAATTACTCACACACAAATTAAGCCATGCCCTCCTCTTCTCATGCCCTTAGTGGATAGGGATAAATTGGTTTCCATTTGAATTCAAAATTTGATTTGAATTCAAATATGTAATTACTCATCTTTATCCTCTCACGTGGATAAGATGTTTGTTGTTGTTTTAAAAGGAGGAGAAGAGTTGGGCGTGGGGAATTGAAAAATTTTGGAGAGAAAATCTGGTTGTGAGGAATCCTTGTGCATGAGGTGAAGGTCCATATACTTTCGAGAGAAAAAGAAAAGAAAAAAAAAAAAGGTGCGCAGGGTTTCTGTGAGTTCTTCAGGGTTTCAGCCTGGGGTTAGAGAAGTGAGAAGGTGAGCTACGAGTGTCGTGAGCCCACCAAATTTTAGAGAGATCTTCATCATCCTCTCAAGCACATCTGCTGATGATCCAGAGCAATCAAAAAATCGACAGATTTCGATCGAAAGAGTTCGATCAGCATCGGCCGTCGAAAGGGCTCTACAACGAGCTAGCACTCGTGAGGAGTCGATCGGATCGAGAACTTCATGTGGATGATCTACAAAAGGCCAGACACGCTGTGTGCCTACATCGCGATGATCAGACTCTTCCAACGGTGATCAGATTGCGGTGATCTACTATCCGCACAAAGGTATTATGTTCTGAACACATTACAGTAAAGTGTTTATTATTCAAATTCGAATTTCAAATTTAAATGCATGCATGCTATATATCATATTTAGATCCTAGTGTAGGATAAATTTATGTTAATTAATTAGATTAATTAATATTTTTTTATTATAAAATCATAATTTTAAAAAAGTTTTAAAATTATCATTTTATCCCTGCATTGAATTTCGCTTCACGAACTACTATAAATCTTGTTTGTTTGTGGTGTGCATACTTGCTCTCTATCTAAATTTTCTTATTTTCTTGTATTCTTGTATCTCATTTCTATACTTAGCTTAAATCACTTACTACACATAACTTGCTTATTATTACTTAATCCTTGTGGTTCTAAATTAACTTTAAATTTTTAAAAATCCAATTCATCCTTTCCTCTTGAGTTGCATAGCTGGACAACACATGAGATCTTTTAATTGACAATCTTTATTACTTTCATGTTGATGCGAATGTGAACCTAAACAAGTAAATAGTGAGTACCATAGGTTAAAAGAGACCCAGAGATGAAATTAACTAGAAGTACTTGTGCACCATAGACTAGGCCATATTGGAGAGGACAGGATAAACAAATTGAAACATGATGAGATCCTTGGCTCTCTTTATCCAGAGCTATATCCAGCTTGTGAATCTTGCCTTTGAGAAAAAATGGCTAAGTTACCTTTTGTAGGACATGAGGAAAGGGCTATAGAGTTACTTACCCTGGTACACACCGATGTGTGTGGGCCATTTGATGTGTAGGCCAGAGATGGTTACACCTACTTCATTACCTTTATCGATGATGTTGCCCAGCTATGCAACCCAAGAGGAGGGGTGAATTGGATTTTAAAAAATTTAAGCTTAACTAATTACTTATGAAAAGTATTTGTTAAAAGCTTGATGAATGAGGAGAAGGACTTTAGTTCAAGATTAATTACCTAAAGCAAGAATGCAAAGATATAATAAAGAAATAGAGAGAAACAATAAAGCACACCACAAACACAAGGATTTATAGTGATTCGGTGCCAACCTTGCACCTACATCCACTCCCCAAGCTCCTACTTGGGAATTCCAATCCACTATACTTGTATTCAACCCGAATACAAACGTCAAAAACTCCGACACTAGCTATCCCAAGCTAGTCCACTTGTTTTTCGGGTACAAGCCAACTCAAAATACTCTGATTTCAGGTTCGGATCAACCTTTCCTTGTTTTGGAAACCCTCCAAAAACAAGAACAATTACTCACAAAGAGTAAGACAGTTTAGAGCATAAATAAGTACAAGAATAGCTCCTTAAATGAGCGAATAAAATATTAAATACACTTTACTCAAATAAAGAAGCCCCTTGTGGATTTCCTCAAGGTGGATGAAGAGTTGAATGAACGTTTGAGGAGAAGGTGATTTTTGATTGAAGACTTCTTGAAGGCTTTGAAAGAGCTCTTGATCAAGGTTGAAAAGTTGGCTTGAAAAACCCTCTCTTTGAATGCTCTTGAAAGCCCTTTTGAACACTCTTGCTTTTCTCTTTCAAAATCTCTTGTATGTCTTTTGTGTATATTGTAGATCTCTTGTATCTCTCGTGTATATTGTGGATCCCCCTTTGTTTTTCACATTTTGAAACCTTTTATAGCTTTAAGAAACAAGGAAAAACATTTTAGGCAGAAAAAGAGCCGTTAGAGCATTTTAAGGGAGCATTAAAGGCAACTAAAATGGGCAAAAAACTAGCCGTTGCGGACAATTTCCGTCGCAGGGGTCGACTCATGAGTCGATTCATGCTTCAGGGGTCAACTCATGAGTCGACTTCTGTTGCAACAGCCAGAAATGTTGGTTTCTGGATTTTTTGGCCCAAACCAGCAGAGGTCGACTCATGAGTCGACTCATGCCTTGTGGGTCGACTCATGAGTCGACTCACAGGTCGTGCCAAGCCAAAAAACCAGCATGCCAAGGGAAATTTTAGCGTGCCAATCAGTTCATTGTGCCATGAGTTGACTCATGAGTCGACTCATGCACTTCAAACATTCATAACTTCAAAAATATAAGTCCAAAAATAATGAAATTTTCATCAATAGATTACAAATCATTTGTTCTACCAAATGATACTATCAAATCAGAATTTTAGTAAAATTATGATTTTGTCCCTGAAGAGCATAAAGACTTTTTCAAATAAAAATATTTGTATCCCTTCAATCTGCTTTGTAATCATCAAAATCAATTTAGGAGCAACAGATGATTTATCTAGGTACGGATATGTGTATCTAATGAAACATAAGTCTGAGATCTTTGAAAAGTTCAAAGAGTTCAGGCATGAAGTAGAGAAGCAGATGGGTAAATCAATTAAGATTTTTCGATCTGATCGAGGAGGTAAATATCTTAGTCAAAAATTTTTGAGATGTCTTAAAAACAATGACATAGTCTCTCAATGGACCCCTCCTAAAATATCTCAGCTCAATGAAGTATTCGAAAGGAGGAATAAAACTCTATTGGATGTGATCCGGTCCATGATGAGCTTCACTGATCTACCCTTATTTCTTTGGGGATATGCCTTGTTAACTACCATTCACTTATTGAATAGGGTTCCTTCAAAGTCCATTCCTACTACACCATATGAGATATGGTTTGGTAAGAAGTCGAGTCTGGATTATCTTAAGATTTGGGGATGTCTGGCCTATGTCAAGAGACAAATGGTAAAAAAGTTAGAGAATAGATCTATTATAGCTCATTTTATAGAGTATCCAAAAAAATCTATGGGATACTATTTCTACTTTCCATAAGATCACAATGTGATTGTGAGTCGAAATATCGTATTCCTAGAAAAATAGTTTATAGTCAGCGTGAAGGCATTGACTATCAAAAAACCTTCTCATCCGTAGCTATACTGAAATCCATCCATACTCTGCTTGCTGTTGCGGCTTATTACGATTATAAAATCTGACAGATAGATGTGAAAACTATCTTTCTGAATAGATATCTTGAAGAAGATATTTATATGGAGCAGCCTATAGGTTTCACATCCGGTGATGGTGATCATAGAGTCTGCAAGCTGCAAAGGTTCATATACAGATTAAAGTAGACTTCTCAGAGTTGGAACCATCATTTTGATGAGGCAATCAAATCATTTGATTTCATCAAAAATGAAGAGGAATCTTGTGTATATAAGAGGGTCGGTGGGAGTGCGATCACCTTCCTCGTATTGTACGTGGATGATATTCTCCTCATTGGAAATGATATTCCCATGCTGACCATGGTCAAAAGATGGTTGTCCAAGAAATTCTCCATGAAAAATCTAGAGGAAGCATCCTATATTCTCGAAATAAAGGTTTATAGGGATAGATCTAAACGGATGCTTGACCTGTCATAAAAGCTGTACATAGAGAAGGTGCTGAAGAGGTTCCGCATAAAAAACTCCAAGAGAGGTCTTTTACCTCTTAGGCATGGTATTCATCTCTCCAAGATGATGTGTCCGACTACATCTGAGGAGATTCAGCGCATGAGTAGGATTCCTTATGCTTCAATAATAGGAAGTCTTGTGAATGCCATACTATGTTCTCGACCTGATATTGTCCTTGCTGTGAGTGTCATGAGTAGGTATCAGTCGAATCCAGATGAGGAGCACTGGATAGCTGTGAAAAATATTCTTAAGTATTTAAGAAAGACTAAGGATCCATTCTTGATCTTCGGAGGTGATTCTGAGTTGTGATTCAAGGGTGTATTCTTGTTCAATTTACTAGAAGGGCTCTGAGTAATCAATCAATGGAGGCTGAGTGTGCTATAGATGTGTAGAATAAATTCTGATTTTAATGTTAGTTGTAGAACTGGATGTCATGCCATGACACAGTACTACAAAGATAATGGCACCATAGCCCTTGCTAAGGAGCCAAGGTCTCATCAAAAATTCAAACACATAAAGCACCGATATATGCGACTACCTCATACCGAGGTGCGAAGAGTAGACTCTGCGAATAATGTGGCAGACCCACTGACTAAGTAGCTGAGCCAACCGAAAATGGAAGTCTACCTTGAAAAGATGGGACTTAGATTTATGGCCAATTGACTTTAGTCCAAGTGGGAGATTGTTAGATGTATGTCCTAGAAGCCAATATGGCTGACATATTGTAATTAATCTAAGATATAATTTTATACTTAATATATTGATATGATCAATAAAAAGATAAATTCTTTTTTATTCAAGTATAATGTGTCCTTGAATCACCTATGGAATTAATTTCAATACATACTCTCAAGGTGTTGAGAATTAGAGGCATGTATTTAATTCCTAAAGGCTCTCGATCATAGGATCATCATAAGAATGATGATAGATCTGGATAGACTAGCGCATAAATTATTTTCTTCAGGATAGATGGGTCTCTAATCTACTATGTAGAGATATATGATGACGAGTGCAGGTGGTTGCTAGAGAACAACTAGCACTGAGCATGACCATACGAGAGATCACTTGAATTTCTATTCAATCATCAGTAATTGTCTTGATGCTGTAGTTGTGTGACTGATCCTTTGACTTGAGATGATACTACTACTCGCAGTGAAGCTGCTGGAGTTTGATTGACACATAAACCTGATCTCAATGAGCCCTTGTAGTGGATATTGGTGATAGTTGATCCACTATAGGAGTAGGGTACATATCAAGATAGGATCTATCAACCTTGATAGAGAGAAGTAGTTCTATGAGATTTAAAAAGCTAAGTCCATGAACCTGTGGCCACAGTAGAGTGATTGATGGAAAAGAGTTTTCATAGACATCACATCTGGACTTGAGCTAATCGAATCTATCATATGACTGATGTTGAGGTTTGACGAATTATCCATGACACATGTCATCTAGTCGGGACTTATGATAGAGGGACTGAATCATATGTTAACTACACCTAGAGATTCATTTCAGTTCTACTGAATTGTCACTAGATATTGCTAGGTGTCATTGATGAATTGTGAGAGCTCACTAGGATTGTTCCAGATCGACAATCCTTGCTGAGTTAGAGTAGAATTATTTTGACCTATTGAAAAGAGTTTCAATGATATAATGATAGAGATCATTGTATATCTCACTTTTAGATAGAATTGAATCTATGGGGTCACACAATAAAGAAATTAGGCCTGAAATAAGAAATTGAGCTTATGAAGTATCAATTGAATTTAGAGAAATCCATTGGATTCATGGTAACCTTGCTAGAACATGGTTGGACCCAATTCCTCTTTTCATTGAGATTACTTATTTGATAAGTTAATTCTAACTTAATTATCTGCTAATTACCTACATGAATAAGATTCATGAAACTCCAATTGTTAGGTGTCTAAGATTATGGATCACATAAATTAAGGATGCAAGTCCCTTATGAATCTTCTTGATAGTTATTATAGGGCGCCATTTTGAATTGTTCAATTTAGGTATGTCCATTGATTAGAGAGCCTTTAGTTCTTATATGGGATGTCTCTTGAGTGCAAAAAAGGATGTCTAATTATGGGTGCAAGGGCTCCAATAGTTGGCACCTAATGGACTTCATAATGTAAGTTGGATAACTTAAGTTAATAGAAATTCTAATGCAAGTAGGACTTATATTATATGATTAAATAGGATTCAATCTTTGTGCCTATAAAATGGGACCTCTCTTAAGGTCCTAAGATCATCCAAGTCAGCCCCTCTCCACCCCTAAAGAACCTCCCATGCCCTCTCTTCCTCCCTTTTTCTCTTCTCCTTAGGCATCCCCATGCCATACTACTTGGGACGTAAGTCCCAAGTTTTGCACATGCCCAAGCTGTTGGGCATCCATTGATTGTTGGTTTCTAGTGCTAGTAGCAGCACATAAGTAAGAAAAAAAGATTAGAGAAGAGAAGAAGAAGAAAATCAAGGAGAAAGATCAAATGTTGATCGCGATCCAAGCTTTGTTCAGATTCAGCAGATTGAATTTTGGAGAATCAAAATTCAGATCTTAGAGGACTGTTCCAGGCCGATCCCGAGTAGATACTCATAGAGATCGGATACTTGTGCAGCTAACAGAGAGTCTCATCTCTTTCAGATCCAGATTTGAAGAAAAAGATTGCGAAAAAGATTGCGAAAAAGGTATGTGATTTGATCACAATTTAAATTTCAGCATATATCAATTTCAGCATATGAAATAGATTTATGTGATTTTATATTTTTATGCATGTAAAATTTAGATTAAAATTATTTTAATCTTATTCTCTGCTACGGTGCTAAGAAAATTAAGTTTTTGAAACACATATACATGTTTCAAACTCCAAATTCCAACAATAACACCTTGTAACTTCTCTCTTATAGATATAATGACCTGGGTATTGAATACTGGAAGCCCTATTCATATTTACAATTCATTGCAGGATCTTCAGATCACTAGGAGATTTGGAGAAGGTGAGAGATTTCTAAATGTTGGAGATGAAAGATCAGTTTCAATTCTAACTTTAGAAATCATCAAGCTTGTATTCGTGTCTCAGTATATTATTCTTAATGAGTGTCATTACTGTCCTAGTTTTTTTTAAAATATTATTTCTGTAGGCCTTTTGGCCAATTCAAATTATGAAATATCAATATAGAAAAATTTTTGTGATATCATTTTGAATGATGTTATAATTTTATGTGGACAGTTAAACAATGGTATCTATATTGTATCTAGACCTAATGTAACGTACATTTCAAATAAACATCCTAGAATAGATGATGTCGCAGATACCTACCTTTGGCATTGTAGACTAGGTCATATCAATAAGAATAGGATAAACAGATTGGCTCAAGAAGAAATTCTTGATAAACACGATTATGAATCGTTACCTACCTGTGAGTCTTGTTTGCTTAGAAAGATGACCAAGTCACCTTTTACTGAAAAAGATGAACGAGCTAGTGATATACTGGATCTGATACATACCAATGTATATGGACCCATGAGCACATATGCCAGAGGAGGGTATAGCTACTTCATTACATTCACAGGTGATCTATCTAGGTATGGGTATGTCTACTTGATGAAACATAAGTCTGAATCATTTGAAATGTTCAAATAGTTCCGTAATGAAGTAGAGAAACAAACTGAAAAGAGTATTAAAATTTTTCAATCTGACCGAGGAGGTGAATACTTTTTCAGTGAATTTCTGACATATCTATGAGAGAATAGGATTCTCTCCTAATAGATCCCTCCAAAGATACCACAGTATAATGGCATCTCAGAAAGGAAGAATCAAACCTTATTGGACATGGTTCGGTCCATGATGGGGTTTGTAACTCTGTCGATCTCTTTTTGGAGATATACACTTGAAATAGCCTGTCTTGTGTTCAATAATGTTCCAAGTAAGTCAGTTAGTAAGACACCATATGAGATATGGTCAGGACGTAGGTCGAACTTCTCTTACTTTAGGGTCTGGGGATGTCCAACTTATGTTAAATGATTACAAACTGATAAGCTTAGTCCTAAGTCTGATAAGTATAATTTTGTAGGGTATTCCAAAAAAATAAGGGGATATTACTTTTATCTTCCTGCTGAACAAAAATTATTTGTCAGCAGTAAGGCACATTTTTTATAAAAGAAATTCCTTAGTGAAGAAATAAGTACCTCTAAAATCAAGCTTGATGAAGTTTGATAGATAGAAGAACCGACACCAATGATTGAATCTGAACCGAATTTGATGAGATCAAATCTAGAGCCCAATGAACAAACATCCTTAAGGTGATCCGATAGAGTACCATACAGCCGAACAGATACTTGGTTTCTTGGTCTGGGATGGGGATCCTATCGAACTCGATAAGAATGATGAGGATCCGATCACCTACATGAATGCAATACAGAGATCCGACTCTGATAAATGGCTTGAAGCTATGAGATCCAAAATGGAGTCCATGAAGGTCAACAATGTATGGACATTAGTTGACCCATCTGAAGGGATAAAGCCCATAGGGTGTAAGTGGGGCTTCAAGAGGAAGAGGGCCACAGATGGAAAGGTGGAGACCTATAAAGTTTATTTGGTTGCTAAGAATTATTGTCAGTGTTATAGTATTAACTATGATGAGATATTTTCTCTTGTGGCAATACTCAAATCTATTTGGATCATGCTTGCGATAGCAGCATATTTGAACTATAAAGTTTGACAAATGGATGTGAAGACAGCTTTCCTAAATGGAGAGCTGAATGAAGAGGTATATATGATATAATCTGAAGAGTTCATATCCACAGATGAGTCCAAGGTATGCAAGCTTTAGAGATCCATTTACGGATTGAAGTAAACATCTCGGAGCTGGAACATATATTTTGATAAGGTGATCAGAACGTATGGCTTCGTTAGGAATGGAGAGAAACCTTGCATATGTAAGTGGGCAAATGATTCGATAATTGTATTTCTTATGTTGTATGTGGATGATATTTTCTTAATTAAAATGATGTCCCTGCATTACAGAGAATAAAAGTGTGATTATCGTCATAATTCTCCATGAAAGATCTGGGAGAAGCAGCCTACATCCTAGGGATGAAGATCTATAGGGATAGATCTAAGAGGCTGCTCGGGCTCTCCCAATCTACGTACATAGATACTATACTGAAATGATTCAACATGAAAAATTTTAAGAAAGGCTATCTTCCGATAGGCCAAAGAATTTCTCTTTCGAAAGGAGATTGTTTGACAACTTCTCAAGAGAGAGAGAGCGTACGAGTAGAGTTCCATATACTTCGACAGTGGGTTTTATTATGTACGTCATGATATGTATGAGATCAGATGTAGCATACTCATTAGAGATAGTGAGTAGATACCAGTCTGATCCAGAAGAAAATCACTGGAAGGTCGTAAAGACTATTTTTAAGTATTTAAGAAATACTAAGGATCAATGGCTTGTGTATGGTGAAACTGACTTGAAACTTATGAGATTCACCGACTTCAGCTTTTAGTCAGATCATGATGATAGTAAGAATGTGTTGGATTATATTTTTATCCTAAATGATGGAGCAATATGCTAAAAAAGTTCTAAGTAGAATCTGTGGCAGACTCTACTTGTGAAGCAGAGTATATCGCGGCATCCGATGCTACAAAAGAAGCTATATAGTTATGAAAGTTCATCAGTGAGCTCGGAGTGGAATCCTCCATTGATGGCCCTATCTTGTTATACTGTGACAATACTGGAGTCATTGCTCAAGCTAAGGAGCCGAGATCCCATCAACGCACCAAACATATTGGGAGCCGTTATCATCTTATCCAAAAGATCATGGATCGAGATGATGTCGACTTTCAGAAGATCGATGGAAAGAAAAACCTAGCCGATCTATTTACTAAAGCTCTCAAAATCAAGGAGTTTGATGATCATAAATCGAAGATGGGTATATGATACTGTACCGATTAGCTTTAGTCCAAGTGGGAGTTGTTAGGAAATGTATCCCAAAATTAATCGTTAGACGATTGTGCTCATCTTGTAAATTATATATAAATTTTTATTAATAAAAATTATTTGATATTTTTATTATAAATTAATTATCTTTGAACTCCTGTGTTGTAATAAAGTCGTCAGGACTATATATATTAATCAACAAAGGAGGATTTATCGTTAAGTCTTTAAAATGATCATAACTAAATGATACGCTATTACTAGGATGATAGTGATATCAAATGTAGGTCGTTGTGTGCCATATGAGTTGATTATCCTCTTAATTAAAGAATATGGAGATATTATTATGGCATGCAGATGGAATATAGAAGTACATTCATATCGAACGTGATCATATGTCGAGCACTCTGCTGTTAAGAGTAGCTTGTGAAGGATATGGATATAAGTATCCCTCCGATCTGAGACCATCACGATAACTTGTAAGCAACTCACTGTACTTTAGTATCAGACTATCTGAGTTTCTAACTTAGTGACGGAAAGATACTAGGTACAGTCAAGTACTTATCAAGTCGGTGTGTGAGTCGAGATGGAATTGATCCCTCTGAATTGGTAGGAGATATGCATTAGTGTATTTCAATTTAGCAAAATCTTGACTAGGATAATCTATGAGATAAATTTGAAAGATTGAAATATAATGTGATCGACTTAATTAGGGTTGATAGTTAAATTCTAAGTCACTATGAGCATTTGGGTCAAAGAGATGAATTATACGATAACCATACGCCCATAGGTTCTAGAAAGTTGCTTTGCAACACTTCAACCCATTCGATCGTCGGATCATCATTGCTAGATAGTTACATCGATTGGTAGAGGAAGTTGTTCTTATACTACCGGTTTAGATTCGAACCTATGAGGTCACACGCATTAGAAGATTTGGTCAGATCTAATGGCTGAAGAGTCCAATTGGATTGAAACTTTGGTGAAGAGTCCTACTTGGACTAGGACTCTGTGGGAGAGTCTCATTGAGATTGAAACTTTATCATTTATAAAGAATTAATTAGTAATTAGATTACTAATTGACTTAATTTGATTGAGTAAAGAGCTTTGAAATAAGCCTAATTGAATTAGATTCAGTTCGACTCAGATTGGGATTGATATGATCAAACTCGATTACAAAAAAAATTTGATCCTGATTTGATCAGAATTTGGCCTCAGCTAATTCTTAATTGGGTTAGAAATTTGATGAGATATTTAAATTTTTAATTAGATTAGATTCATTTCTATCAGTGGTTTCAATCCAAATTTGATTTGGATTAGAATTGAATTAGAAATAAAGAGTCTAAGTCAGACTATGACTCTATCTTTATCTTTCGCACCACATCTGGATCCATGCCAATTTCTCCATGCCTAATTGAATTTGGGTTGTGATTTTTGGCATCATGAGAGAGGATCTAATAAGGGTGGTCGGCTATAGCTGATGAGTCATAATATTATCTCTTGCCTAATTTGAATGCGATCTAAATTATAGATAAGATGCAGACTAGAAAAGAGATTTTTCATATATGGTATATTGTTGGAGTCATATTTTTTTTTTCTTATTTTTCTTGAGGAATCCTTTATCATGTGAGACTTTAAATTTTTTCTCTATATTTTAATAATTTTTTTGAAATTTTTGAGGATGCCAAAAAAAGATTTTGGCATTGATTCATGGCATCCTTTCTTGGAAAGTCCTAATTCCTAGTTTATAAAAAGGGGTCCCCTCTCTTGGACGTCCCATGATCAATTCTCTTATAGATTTTTTATTTTCAAAGTCTCTTCTCCTCCTCCTCTCTTCTTCCTCCAGATCTCCTATCACTTTGGAGTGTCCAAGGTGTTGGAAATAGTGTCCTAAAGTCAATCGTCAGCCTGTTGACAGTTGTACTTATTTTTGTATTTATACATGAATTATGAATTAATAAAAATTATTTTAGCATTTTTCATCATAAAATGTTTCATCTTCTAATGAACTCCTATATTGTGGTGAAGTCCTTAGGACTATTTAGACTCGATAAAGGAGGATTTATCATTTAGTCCTTAAATCTATTCGCGATCAAATGATACGTTGTTACCAAGGACGACAACGTTTATCAAGCATAGGTCATTGTGTACCATATAGGTTGGTTATCCTCTTAACCAATGAGTGTGGAGACACTGGTATAGCATATAGATGAGATGTAAGGGTACATCTGCACTGAACGTGACCGACTCCAGAGCTATTTCTGCTGTCAAGATTTGCTCTAATAGAATATGGGTATAAATATCCCTCCGATCTGAGACCGCCACGGTGACTTGTAAGTAACTCACTGCACTTAGGCACTGGACTACCTGAATTTTTAATTCAGTGACGGAAGGCTGCTGGGTGTAGTCAAGTATTTGACTTGTCGGTGCGTGTATCAAGATGGGATTGACCACTCCAGTTTAGGAACTGTGTACAGTCGTATTTCAATTTAGCAAAACCTTATTCAGGATAGTCCTTATGAGGAGTCACAGGACTGTTTGAGTTGAGCACGATTCGGATGATCTGATCAGGGTTGACAGTTTAACCCTGAGTCGTCCTAAACACAGGGGTCAAAAGGATGAATTATACAGTAACCATATTCATGTAGGTTCTGAGTGTTGCGATTGTGACTCTTCGACCTATCCAGACATCGGGTACCATTGCTAGATGGTCACTTTGATTAGTACAGGAATTGGTTCCTGTGCTACCGGCTTAGGTTCGAACCTGCGGGGTCACACACATTAGAGGTTCCTATCTGATCTGATGGCTGATGTAGAATCCTACATATTTGGGACTCAGTGATCGAGAATCAAGATTCTCTGATCACGAGTTCCACACATTATGGGTACTGGGGTCAAGAGTCCCACTGGTTGGGACTTTTCGATTAGGGTTACATATCGATGAATTCTGATGCCTGATTGCCCATCGAATTTGGATTCAGTATTTATGAGAGTTTTAATTAGTAATTTGATCATTAATTAACTCAATTTGATTGAATAATTATTTTTGGATCAAGTCCAATTGAATTAGATTCAGTTGGGTTTGATCCGATTAGGTTAAGAGTTGACCTAATCGTCGAGATGGTTTGATCTCTGATTTGATCAGGGGTTGGGCTTAATCAATTCCTGATTTGATTAGGATTTTATTGAGCCTAATTAAACTTAATTTAGTTGGGTTTAAATTAGTTTAATTGGACCTAACTTATTTGGTTCAATTAGGTTGGTTTAAATAATTAAACCACCTTGACCCAATCTCCATGCGCCACCTCACTTCCATTGCACCCATTTGAATTCATGAGAAGGAAGTTCTCATGAATTTTTTCCTCATGCCAAGCCCTCTCCACATCTCACTTTAATGTGCCATATGAATGGATAAGGATGATTGGTTGGCCATTCAAATTCAAAATAAAGTTTGAATTTGAATGGGCAATCAATCTTTGCACCTTATCCTTTTTTTTTTGCCCCATTTATTACATGAGAAAAGATTTTTCATGAAATCACTCCATGCATAATTTAAGCCACGTCTCATGCCTTTAGTGGATAAGGAATGAGTTGGTATCCATTTGAATTCAAAATTTGATTTGAATTCAAATGTGCAATTACTCATCTTTATCTTTTCTTTTGGATAAGATATTTGACGTTGTTATAAAAGGAGGAGAAGAGTGGAGCGTGCAAGAAGAAGAATTTTGGAGAAAAATTTTGGGGTGTGAGAAGTCTTGTGCGTGAGAAGAAAGTCCATATCCTTCCAAGAGAAAAAGAAAGAAAAGAAAGAAAAGTGGGTGCAAGATTTTCGGTGAGTTCCCTAGAGTTTTAGCCTGGGGTTCGGGAAGTGAGAAAGTGAGCTACGAGTGTCGTGAGCCTACAAAATTTCAGAGAGATCTTCAACATCCTCTCAAGCACGTCTGTTGACGATCCAGAGTATCTAAAGAATCGATAGACATCGATCGAAGGAGTTCGATCAGCATCGACCGTCAAAAGGGCTCTACAATGAGCTAGCACTCGTAAGGAGTCGATCAGATCGGGAGCTTCATGTGGACGATCCGCAGAGATCAGACATACTGTGTGATTGTATCACGATGATCAGACTCTCCCGACGGTGATCAGATTGCGGCGATCTACTACCCGCACAAAGGTATTGTGTTCTAAACACATTACAGTAAAGTGTTTACTGTTCGAATTTGAATTTCAAATTTAAATGAATGCATGCTATATATCATATTTAGATCCTAGTGTAAGATAAATTCATATTAATTAATTAGATTAATTAATAATTTTTACTGTAAAATAATAATTTTGAAAAAGTTTTAAAATTATCATTTTATCCCTACACTGAATTTTCCCACAAATGGTATCAGAGCGGATTTTTAGATATGATATATATATTTGCATGCGTAGATTAACTTGTAATCTAAAAGTTTAAATTTAAAATTTAAAATTTAAAATTTAAAATTTGAATTTTGAATGTTATTCAAAATTTAAAATTCAAAAAATTTAAAATTTAAATTTTAAAATTTGAAATTCTAAATTCAAAATTCAAAAATTTAAAATTCAAATTTTGAAATTTGAAATTTGGTTGAAATTTCAAATTTGAAATTCAAAATTTAAAATTTAAAATTTGAAATTCAAAATTTGAAATTCAAAATTTGAAATTCAAAATTTGAAATTTAAAATTTGAAATTTATTTGAAATTTGAAATTTAAAATTTAAAATTTGAAATTTAAAATTTAAATTTTAAAATTGATATATTTAGATATACTTGATCCAAGTAGCAAGTAATCGAATTGGGTTGGTTGCCATGGCCGTCCGGTCATAGGAGAAAAGCAAGATTTAAAGGCCCTCTCCTCCCATTCGGTGGGGTCTCCTATGGCGGTAGGGGTGCCGCTGCAATTATATCCCATGCAGATGAAGCAGCGAAAGAAATTAATTGTAAAAGGTTCAATTATGAAATTTATCATGAATGTGTTAGATTAGATTTAAAAGAATATTCATGATTTATTTTCTGTTATGTAATTAGCAATAGGATTGCTATTTATGAAATATGCTGATCTATTTGTGAAATGAGTCAACATATTTGGTGAACAGAAAATAAAACCTTTCAAATTTAAAAATTATTTTCGAAATGTCAAACCCTGACCCATTAGCCCAAATACTTAATTAAAAGAATTAAGTGTTGTCTAGTAGGTCTAGAATTGTGAATTAAGACCTAAGACAATTGCATAAACTTGTGGGTCAATGGATTAGATGGATTAGGTCCATAATTGGGTTAGACCTAAGGTTAGCTTAAAGAAATGGACTAAATTAGAATAATTGGTCAAATCTAATCAAAAGTTAAATTAGATTAGGTCAAGGATACTCTAGACTCAACTCCAATAGTTGTAGTTGAATGGGTCCATATCTTTAACTAGACCAAGATGGACTTAATTCATGACTACGCGGTGGAACCCTATTTACTAAGTTGATCAAATTAAAACTAATGAACCGGTTGGTGTCTAAGGTAAGTTTGGCAGTTTGACCAG
Organism: Elaeis guineensis; assembly: GCF_000442705.2. Taxonomy (NCBI): domain Eukaryota; kingdom Viridiplantae; phylum Streptophyta; class Magnoliopsida; order Arecales; family Arecaceae; genus Elaeis; species Elaeis guineensis. Next base: position 28,165,512 of record NC_026005.2, read on the forward strand.
TGGTTTTTAAGTGGGAGCTACTCGCAGTGATTCGATCTCTGACGAGTTAATGGCTTATCCCTACCACTGATCTCACTTACCTGGCCAACCTGGTAAATTAGGTTTTGATTAGATCACTTGGTGATTAGGGCTCACCCATGTCATTAGGTAAATCAGTTTGACTGATTTAGGTGCTCCTAATGCCAGCTTTAATTAAATCCTTTTTAATCTGACTTGGTGAAGTCAGTGGGAGGATTGAAATTGGCTGGATATTTTTTCTTCTCATCTATCCTTTAATAAAATCCTCAAAAATTATTAGGTCCCTAAAAATGATTAAGTTATATTGATAACTAAGTCATAGCCTCCCATTAAGTGAGTGATAATAAGTCCATTAAGTTAATAATCATTGGAGGCCCAAAGGCCTGGTGCTTATTGACTAATCAAATTATCATTCATAATATGATAATTTGGTTTGAGTCTTTCTGATGGTGGTCAGGTTGGCCGGCCAAAGTCGGGCCTGATCATTTATTGGTCTGATTCACAAAATCAAATCATGTTAATGGTTGGACCTAACCAGATCTTTTTAGTGGAGGCCAAAGCCTACTGATTAGGTTCTGGGGCAAAATCAATTACTAGAAGTTGTTTAGAGAAACAACTGGTTATGAACCTACCCATAGATGCACATGGGTTGACCAACCAAAGTTGGGCTCGTGTGTAGTCTGTGTGGATTCTAGTACCCACTAAGGAATTAAAGTAATTCCTCGAATTGGAGGTTGAGGCTACCAGTTCGTAAAAATACTGGAAGAAACTTTAGATTAAAGTCCAAATCTTTAGTATTTATAATTTATGTACTAATAGAGGTCTGATTTTTCTTTATGCAGCTATGGCCACTACTCTGTCGCTCCGATCATTATTAGATAATGACAAGCTCATGGGACCTAATTTCGATAGCTGGTATCAAAAATTAAAAATCATCCTTGAGCATGAATGGATTCTTTATGTAGTAACGGATCTAGCACCTGAGGAGCCAGCCCCGAACGCTAGAGGGACGGTCTGAGATACTTATCAGAAGTGGCTCAACGACCGCACCACCGTTCGGTGCATTATGCTAGCGGCAATGAATGATGAGTTCAGCCGCAGGTTCGAGAACGCCCAACCACAGGAGATGCTTCAAATGTTGAATGACTCCTTTGGCATGCCTGATGACGTTGAAAGGCACAAAACTAGTTGTGCCATTTTCAATGCTCGGATGAGGGATGGAGCCTCAGTCACTGATCATATACTGTACATGATCGAAATAATTGAGCATCTAAGTAAACTAGGCTTTCCCTTGCATGAGTAGCTCGGTAAGGATGCGATCCTTAATTCATTGCCCAAGTCCTTCCTCCCCTTCCTTACTCATTTTCGGATGACAAAGCCTGCAGTGAACTACCACGGCTTCTTGGGGTTGTTGCAGAACTTTGAGAATGATCACCAGCTCTATAAGGAGTCAGTGAATGTTATGGGAGGGTCTTCTTCTAGTCGTCGACCCTTTAAGAAAGGGAAGAAGAAGAACAAGAAGAAGAAGAATAAGAAGGTGCAGCTACATACTGGGACGTCTGCACAGGGTCAGACCAAGAAGTGCAAGCTCGATCAGAGCCAGACGGAGTTCTTCTTTTGCAAGAAGCAGGGGCACTGGAAGAGGAACTGTCCTCTATACATTGCCTCCCTAGACCCGAATAGGCCGAAGAAGAAGCAAGGTACTTATATGATAACACTTTGCAACTTTTTCATTTGTGATACTACTGCCTGGGTATTGGATACCGGAAGCCCTTATCATATTTGCAATTCGATGCAGGATCTGCAGGTCAGTAGGAGATTTGATGAAGGCGATAGATTCCTGAATGTTGGAGATGGAAGTAAAGTTCCAGTTCTAGCATTAGGAATCATGAACCTTGTAATCAATTCTCGAAATATAATTCTGAGTGAATGTCACTATTGTCCAAGCTTTTTATTAAATATTATTTCTGTAGGCCTTTTGGCCATGAACGGTTATCAATTTTTAATAAAAAGAAATGTTTGCAATATCATTTTGAATGGTGTTACAATGTTTGTTGGATAACTTAATAATGGAATTTACTTTCTATCACAACCTGTTAATGTGGTTCAAACCTTCAGTAAACGTCCTAGAATAGATAATGTGTCAGAAGTCTACCTTTAGCACTGTAGGCTAGGTCATATCAATAAGAACAGGATAAACAGGTTGGCTCAAGAAGGAATTCTTGAAGTAGGTGATTGTGAATCACTTCCAACCTGTGAGTCCTGTCATCTTGGTAAAATGACCAAATCATCTTTTACTGAAAAAGATGAGCGAGCCAGTGAACTCTTGGGTCTGATACATTCTGATGTATGTGGACCCATAAGCTCAAGTGCAAGAGGTGGATATTTCTACTTCATAATCTTCACAGATGACCTATCGAGGTATGGGTATGTCTATTTAATGAAGCATAAATCGGAGTCATTTGAAATGTTCAAACTATTCCGAAATGAGGTAGAAAAATAAACTAGAAAGTGTATTAAAACTCTTCGATCTAATCGAGGAGGTGAATACCTTTCCAATAATTTTCTGACATATCTTGGGGAGAATGGGATTCTCTCTCAGTGGACTCCTCCGGGAACACCACAACATAATGGTGTGTCTGAAAGGAGGAATCGGACCTTGTTAGACATGGTTCGATTCATGATGGGGTTTGCTGGTCTGTCGATCTCCCTCTGGGGATATGCGCTCGAATCGGCTTATTACCTTCTAAATAGAGTTTCGAGTAAATCTGTAACAAAAATGCCATATGAGATATGGATAGGATGTAAGCCAGTACTCTCGCACCTTAGGGTTTGGGGATGTCCGACTTATGTTAAACATTTAATTACAGATAAGCTTGGACCTAGGTCTAACAAGTGTAATTTTATAGGATACCCAAAAGAGACCAAAGGGTATTACTTCTACCTAGCTGATGAGCAAAAAGTGTGTCAGTCTTAAGGCAATCTTTTTTGAAAAGGAGTTCCTTGGTGAAGGGACTGTTGCCTCTAAGATCGAACTTGACGAAGTTCGGCAGGTGAAAAAACTGACACAAGTTGCTGAACCTGAATCGGATTTGGTTAGATTAGATCCGGAGCCCATTGTTCAAGCATCCTTAAGGCGATCTGGTAGAGTACCACGTCAACCAGATAGATACTATGGTTTCTTGGTCCGGAATGGCGATCCTATCGAACTTGATGAAAATGATGAGGATCTGTCACCTACATGGATGCAATGCAGAGATCCGACTCTGAGAAATGACTGGAGGCCATGAAATCCGAAATGGAGTCTATGAAGGTCAACGATGTGTGGACATTGGTTGACCCACCCGAAGGAGTAAAATCCATAGGGTGTAAGTGGATCTTCAAGAGGAAGAGAGGCACAGACGGAAAGGTGAAAACCTATAAAGACCGTTTGGTTGTCAAGGGATATCGTTAATGTTATGGTATAGACTATGACGAGATATTTTCTCCTGTGGCAATGCTCAAATCCATTCGGATTATGCTTGCGATAGCTGCCCATCTGGACTATGAAATCTGGCAGATGGATGTGAAGACAGCTTTCCTAAATGGAGAGTTGGATGAACAGGTGTATATGATACAACCTGAAGGATTCACATCCACAGATGAGTCTAAGGTGTGCAGGCTACAGAGGTCCATTTATGGACTTAAGCAGGCATCACGGAGTTGGAACATACGTTTTGATAAGACGATCAAGACATATGGATTCGTTAAGAACGGAGAAGAGCCATGCATTTATAAGTGGGCTAATGGTCCAGTAGTAGTATTTCTTGTATTGTATGTGGATGACATTCTCTTAATCGGGAATGATGTCCCTGCATTACAGGGAATAAAGATTTGACTGTCGTCACAGTTCTCCATGAAGGATCTGGGAGAAGCTTCCTACATCCTAGGGATGAGGATCTATAGGGATAGATCTAAAAGGTTGCTTGATTTATCTCAATCCACGTACATTGATACTATGCTGAAGAGGTTCAGCATGGAGAATTCTAAGAAAGGCTATATTTCGATAGGCCATGAAATTTCTCTCTCAAAGAGGGATTGTCCGACAACACCTCAAGAGAGAGAGCGTATGGGTAGGATTCCATATGCTTTGACAGTGGGATCTATCATGTATGCCATGACATGTACACGACCAGATGTGGCATACTCACTAAGGGTAGTGAGTAGATACCAATATGATCCAAGGGAGAATCACTGGAAGGTTGTTAAAACCATCCTGAAGTATTTGAGAAATACTAAGGACCAGTGGCTTGTTTATGGCGAATCGAACTTGAGACTTATAGGGTTTATAGACTCTAATTTCCAGTCTGATCACGATGACAGCAAAAGTGTGTCGAAATTTATTTTTACCCTTAATGGTGGGGCTATCTGCTGGAAAAGTTTCAAACAGCACACAGTGGCTGAAGCATATTCTGCGCCGCTACCATCTCATTCGAAAAATTATGGATCGAGATGACATCGATCTTTAGAAGATCGACGGAAAGGAGAACCTGACTGACCCATTCACTAAAGCCATTGCAGTGAAGGAGTTCAACAACTACAAGTCGAAGATGGATATTAGATACTGCACCGATTGGTTTTAGGCCAAGTGAAATATTATTGGGAATAGTGTCCCAAAGCCAATCGTCAGCCTATTGACGGTTGTGCTTATTTTTGTATTTATACATAAATTATGAATTAATAAAAATTATTTTGATATTTTTCATCACAAAATGTTTCATCTTCTAATAAACTCCTATGTTGTGGTGAAGTCCTTAGGACTATTTAGACTCGACAAAGGAGGATTTATCGTTTAGTCCTTAAATCTGTTCACGATCAAATGATACGTTGTTACCGAGGATGACAACGTTTATCAAGCATAGGTCGTTGTGTGCCATATAGGTTGGTTGTCCTCTTAACCAATGAGTGTGGAGACACTGGTATGGCATACAGATGAGATGTAAGGATACATCTGCACTGAACGTGACCGACTCCGGAGCTATTTCTACTGTCAAGATTTACTCTGATGGAATATGGGTATAAATATCCCTCCGACCTGAGACCGCCACGGTGACTTGCAAGTAACTCACTGTACTTAGGCACTGGACTACCTGAATTTTTAATTCAGTGACGGAAGGCTGCTGGGTGTAGTCAAGTACTTGACTTGTCGGTGCGTGTGTCAAGATGGGATTGACCACTCCAGTTTAAGAGCTATGTACAGTCGTGTTTCAATTTAGCAAAATTTTGGCTAGGGTAGTCCTTGTGAGGAGTCACAGGACTGTTTGAGTTGAGCACGATTCGGATGATCTGATCAGGATTGACAGTTTAATCCTGAGTCATCCTAAACACAGGGGTCAAAAGGATAAATTATACAGTAACCATATTCATATAGGTTCTGAGTGTTGAGATTGTGACTCTTCGACCTATCCGGACATCGGGTACCATTGCTAGATGGTCACTTCGATTAGTACAGGAATTGGTTCCTGTGCTACCGGCTTAGGTTCGAACCTACGGGATCACACACATTAGAGGTTCCTATCTGATCTGATGGCTGATGTAGAATTCTACATGTTTGGGACTCAGTGATCGAGAATCAGGATTCTCTGATCATGAGTTCCACACATTATGGGTACCGGGGTCAAGAGTCCCACTGGTTGGGACTTTTCGATCAGGATTACATATCGATGAATTCTGATGCCTGATTGCCCATCAGATTTGGACTCAGTATTTATGAGAGGTTTAATTAGTGATTTGATCGCTAATTAACTCAATTTGATTGAGTAATTATTTTTGGATCAGTCCAATTGAATTAGATTCAGTTGGGTTTGACCCGATTAGGTTAAGAGTTGACCTAATCTTCAAGATGGTTTGGTCCCTGATTTGATCAGGGGTTGGGCTTAATCAATTTTTGATTTGATTAAGATTTTATTGAGCCTAATTAAGTCTAATTTAGTTAGGTTTAAATTAGTCTAATTGGACTTAACTTATTTGGTTCAATTAGGTTGGTTTAAATAATTAAACCACCTTGACCCAATCTCCATGCGCCACCTCACTTCCATTGCACCCATTTGAATTCATGAGAAGAAACTTCTCATGAATTTTTTTCTCACGCCAAGCCCTCTCCACACCCCACTTTAATGTGCCATATGAATGGATAAGGATGATTGATTGGCCATTCAAATTCAAAATAAAGTTTGAATTTGAATGGGCAATCAATCTTTGCACCTTATCCCTTTTTTTCGTCCCATTTATTACATGAGAAAAGATTTCTCATGAAATCACTCCATGCATAATTTAAGCCACGTCTCACGCCTTTAGTGGATAAGGGATGAGTTGGTGTCTATTTGAATTCAAAATTTGATTTGAATTCAAATGTGCAATTACTCATCTTTATCTTTTCTTTTGGATAAGACGTTTGACATTGTCATAAAAGGAGGAGAAGAGTGGGGTGTGCAAGAAGAAGATTTTTGAAAAAAATTCTGAGACGTGAGAAGTCTTGTGCGTGAGAAGGAAGTCCATATCTTTCCAAGAGAAAAAGAAAGAAAAGAAAGAAAAGTGGGTGCAAGGTTTCCGGTGAGTTCCCTAGAGTTTTAGCCTGGGGTTCGAAAAGTGAGAAAGTGAGCTACGAGTGTCATGAGCTCACAAAATTTTAGGAAGATCTTCAACATCCTCTCAAGCATGTCTGTTGATGATCCAGAGCATTCGAAAAATCGACAGACATCGATTGAAGGAGTTCGATCAGCATCGACCGTCAAAAGGGGTCTACAATGAGCTAGCACTCGTGAGGAGTCGATCAGATCGGAAGCTTCATGTGGATGATCCGTAGAGGCTAGACACGCTGTGTGGCTGCATCGTGACAATCAGACTCTCCCGACGGTGATCAGATTGCGGTGATCTACTATCCGCACAAAGGTATGTGTTCTGAACATATTACAGTAAAGTATTTACTATTTGAATTTGAATTTCAAATTTAAATGAATGCATGTTATATATCATATTTAGATCCTAGTGTAGGATAAATTTATGTTAATTAATTAGATTAATTAATAATTTTCACTGTAAAATAGTGATTTTGAAAAAATTTTAAAATTATCATTTTACCCCTGCATTAAATTTTTCCACACAAGGTACTTGTAGAAGAAGAAAGAGGTCAGCTGTCGAAGTTGTTCACAGACTAGCATCTTCGAGATCCTGATTTGTGCTAGTCTTCGCATGAATTTTTTTATAGAGGCTAAATGACTTCGTGTAGCTATAAGCAACTTGAGGAATATCCTTTCCAACTGTTGGATCAGAGAAGATCAAGATCAAAATTTATTTGGTAACGATCTCTAACTTATTTTGATTCCTATGGTAGATCAATAGTTAGATCTACAATTTCAGCATCGATGAGATCGATATAATTTTTATTTTCAGATCTAAAGTACATATTTTTTATATCAAAGATTTTGATGTGGTAGTCTAAGATTAGATCTTATATATGTGATTAGGATTAAATTATTTAATCTATTATTTTTACTGTACAAAATTTTTTAATTGTATATACTGTACTACCGTAAATTTTTTTCAATAAGGAGATAAGAAGGAAACCAATCAGGGATTTTATGAAAACTTTTGGTGGTGCCCCCTCCTCCAAACCCTAATCCCTAGGCCCTCTTATAAAAAGGGTTCAATACTTGGATGCCTTAAGTAAAAGAAAAATGAGAAAAAAATTAGTCTTTTTTCTTCCTCCTCCCATTCTTTCTAGTTCTCGAAAGAGTCTGTAAGATCTGTGAGAGAACAACCTTACTCATCAAAGACAAGTCTTCTACAAGGGAGCTAGTTTTTCGATGAAGATACCTACCTCTGATTGGAATGAGTCCTCATATGGATACCTGTGGAGGTTGAGCGTGTGCATGGCTAAAGAAACCTGTTCAGATCTACAATCATCGACAGCGGTGTAGATCGATTCACACAAAGGTATTGAGATTCGATCACAATATTTTTTTTATTTTTTAGATTATGTGCATATCATAAATCTAAGGGCTTGGATAGTATAGATTAGATCTATTGCTTATGGGGTTAAAGGGGTTTAACCTAGATCTATTTTCTACTGTAATCAAAAATTATTTTGAAATTCATACATGTAATCTACCCAATTTCTAACAAATAGTCATATTAGCGACGACGATATTTTTCATCGCTAATAAAGATATTTAGTGACAAGATTTTCTCAGATTGATTATTATGATGAAATTAGCAATGGTGACATTATTAAGGACGGTTGGTGGACTATTAGCGATAGCAAATAGCCGTCGCTAATAGTCCGAATTTTTATGGTGATAGTACATGACTAAATGATATATATTTAATAGCTTACTAATATATATTATAAATTTTTTTATATATATAGCAGTAATCTAATTCATTTCTATAGATAAATTGATATATAGTTTATTTCTGAACATAATATTCACTGATACATAGTATATGGTTAGTTAATGCACACTTAGAAAAATATTTATTTGATATCCTAATGCATAACTTTGAGTAAATTAATATATAATTTTTAAAATATTACGCTCATCAGTACATAATATATGATCAAATAATATACACTTAATGTCTTACTGACATATAGTATAAGCTCTTTTGATATATACTGAATAGTGACTCAATATATATCTATAAATGAATTGATATATAATTTTTCATACATGGTGTTCACGAGTATAAAGTATATAATCAGTTGATATCTACCTAGTAAAATATTCATCCAACATTCCAATATACTCTTCTAGATAAGTCAATATATAGTTTCTAGAATATTATGCTTATCAGTATATATTATATAGCCAAATGATATATACTTGATGACTTACTGATATGTATTAGAAACTTTCTTGATATATATCCAACAATGATCCGATATATATTTATAGGTAAATCGATATATAGTTGTCTGAATATGGTGTTCACCGATACACAGTACATGATCTCTTAATACACATCTAACAAATCATTTATTCGATATCTCAGTATACACCTCTAGATAAATTGATATATAATTTTTAAAATATGATAGTTACCTATATACAATACATAGTCAAATGATATATAGTAGATGGCTCATACAAGTTCATAGGTATGTATTGGCTAATTTATTATTAGAAAATAGATCGATGCTTTCATATTTGTAGGAAGAGAAAAGATTCGAAGATGAGAAAGATTTAAGAAAGATGAAAGGATATGAATGATCTCTCTTCGTATATGTTCTTTCTTAACATGTTAAGTTTTTATTTTTTTAACTTATGGGATTGATAAACTCTTGTTAGTAAGAGCCCCACTCCATATGATTTTTGTTTTGTATTTGAGAGCTCCCATTATTAGTATATTTCATGCTATGACCTACAATTGTAATCATGATCATAGAAATATCTATCATCATTTTATAAATATCACTATCTCATATATGTTCATAACAACTATAAGGTCTTCTTAGTCGAATTCCCAATAAAAAACTGTTTGTTAAAAGACTAATCTTCAAGGGACATAATAATTAGCAATTATTTAAGTTACATTTTTTTTCTTCTCAAATTATTGGAAAGGACCAACACTTCTTTTTCTTCTTCTTCTTTTATTAATTTTTTCCATCTAAATTATAAAAATTGCAACTTTCCATTCGAAGATAGAACGGTCTCAATCTCATGCATTCATTAGATTGGTTAGTCATAGAGACAAAATTAAACATAGTTCCCGTCCATCTTAGCCATGAGTTTTTGAGAGTAGAAATCAAAGGGTTTATAGAAATTCTCACAGATATTTTAAAAATATATTTTTTAAAAAAAATATATAAGTAGAAAAGGGATCACATATCAGGCTTACAATGGACCGTCCATTAATAAAAAAATTATATTAGATATAGATATTGAAAATTTAAAAAATTTATTTTTATTTGAATTATAGAATTTTATTTAGCCTCTAAAATCTTATTTTTATATAAATTCTTATTAATATTTTCAATTATCTATATAAATTCATGATTATATTAATAAAAAATATAATTTATATGGCTGAGAATACTTTTTCATTACTTTCTTCTCTCCTCTCCTCCGCGCTTCTTATCTCCTCCTATCTCTATCTTCTTCTGCCTTTCAAACCATAAAAAGCGGTGCATGGGAGAACGACGTACCTGGAAGCGCCCACCCTTGGAAGGCGTTTCGGGGAACGGGAGGAGAGAGCACCAAGGTGCTGCAACGGTGCGGATCGATAGAGAGACCGGGAGCTGCAACGCTGGTTAACAAACTCTCCCGGAGGGTGCCAACGGCTCGGGGCCCACAGGAGCTAGAGCATAACAGCCTTCGTCGAAAATGTTGGTGGGGTCCGTCGCTGTCGTTGAGGTAAGAGCGAACGCCCACTGGAGTAACGGTGATAATTTATAAGGGCAGTTTAGTCATTTCGAAGGCATAGAGACCAATCATTGCAGAGTTGAAGAGCTGGAGGATACATCCGCCATTTGAAGAAACGAGAGGCCTATTCTTGTCGGAATGCGAAGAGGAATAAAATATCACGTTCCATTTGACCGCATACAAATTCCGTGAGAGAAGCATCCCTCTGCTGTCCTCCGACATCTCATCGTCAATTGCGTGCAGGTACGAACGTTGAAGATGTTTCTTCTCTCTTTCCCGAACCGACGGCAGATCGATGGGTTCGCTTATGAATTTATATGCGGCTAACGTGGGTTCTATGCTAAAAGTCGGTCGCGATCTGGGAATAAAAAGGGCATCGCCTTTTAAAACTGCCTGCTGCCTCCAACCCGCTTTTACGCGACTCCTACGATCATCGATCTCTCCCTCCCCCCCTCCTCTCTCTCTCTCTCGCGTCTTCTGGTTCTAGTCGAGAAGGTGAGCTCCTGATATTTCCTCCTCTTCTTATCAATCCTCTCGTGACCCAATATCTCGTCGTGATTGCGTCTTTCGATGTTATCTAGCGTCTCCGCTCCCTAAGTTTTCGATTGATTGCGTGTTTCCTTTTAGATTTTAGGGTTTTTTCCTTGCCCTTTCTTTTCAGTGCACGAGCAAGCTTAATTATTTGGTGAGGATGTTCAGGATTCATGGTTAACTTCTTCTTGGAATTCTAGATATTCCAAAATGAATTATGTGTTGCCCTTTATAGATTTTGGATGTGATATGGTTGCCGATTTTTTTTTCCTTTTTTTTTAAAGGAAATGACGTGGATTATGTGGATAGTCTGATCTCATTATGAGTAGCGTTTGGTTTGTCCTATTCAATTGTTGTTATCGGATTGATTGATGTTCTTCTTTGCTGAAATTGTATTCCTGGATGCTGATTAGACACATGAACATATTGAAACATTTTAATTTTTTTAAAATCTTTTTTTGTCTTTACAAATAGAGGATGTATTTCGAGTGTTACGGACGCGGGTTAAGTTCGAGCTCGAAACAATTAGCTGGTTATCTTGCTTCAGCATGCCAAAACATAATCTCTGCCCCGCAACCTCAACATCTAATACCCTCCACTCATTTCTTTGTGAGATGCCCTAGTTTTCAGTGTATGCATCAGATTATGCCCTGTCAAATTGCTTACCGCTGTTTGAGCTGTCGTCACTGAAATGACAACCTACAGATCCCAGCTTCAAGAACAGATCTTTTTGCCTTCTCAGATTACATTTGTTTGATTGTTTCTAATGCACTGTTATGTCCTGCTCCAAGAAAATGAAAACAAAAGAGGACGTGAAAAGTCTTTTGAAATTCAAAGATTTTCGGTGTTTTTATTCTTGCAGCTTGGAGCTCATTTTCTTTTTTGTACTCATTCTTTGATGTCAGAGCACTACTTTTGGCATCCCCATAAAAGCTATGCACAATCTTTGTTAACTTTGGTATAATGATTGTGTACCATTTCCTAATTTCTACATTTTTTTTGTTGCATGTTTTTGCGTAGAACTATGATTAATCTTTTTAAGATAAAGGGCCAGAAGAGAGAAGATGCTGCAAATGCCAATGGAAGGGCTCCTGTGAAGAAGCAAAGTGCAGGGGAATTGCGCCTTCATAAAGGTTTGTTTGCACTTGAAAATGATATTTTATTGTTGTGGCTATTTTAGCTCCTTATTTCTTTAGCATTAATTCTATTTTGACAAGTGAAATTAGTGCCTCCTGGGATGGACTGTGCAAGAACTCCTTTCTGTAAGTTGGTCCATGCTGTAAGGTCGTCTTGTATTTTTCTCGATTCTTGCATATAACTTATTAGTGGAAGCAGACATCAAGCAATGGAATGTTAAATAATGTAATAAATGGACATATTCGAATAAGGAAATCCCTTGGTTATTGATTATTTCATTTTTTTTTTAATCCTTTCTTTTATTTCTTGCTAAGCTTCCATTTATGCTCTATTGTCTCCATTCTCTGTCAATTATATCCAGTGAGAAGCATGGTTTTTAGCTCTCATACTGCAATGTATAAAGTTAGAAAAATAAGGAGTTTAAGACTTTGTGTTTACTATTTTAATATAATATAAATTGTGTTCTATATTTGCAATTCTTTTCTTATAATACCATTAAATTTCTGTTTCATAAGCATTTCTCTCTTTTTTGTTTTGATAATTATCGATCAGGATCTTTTTTTGATAGTTGGTATTGGCATTTCATATTTTGCAGATATTGGTGAGCTTAACCTACCTAAAACCACTAGTATATCATTTCCCAATGGAAAGGATGATCTGATGAACTTTGAAATCAGCATTCGACCTGATGAGGGATATTATCAGTAAGCGATCATTTTCCATTTACCAGCCATCTCTAGAAACTCCTATTTGTTCTAGTAATTGCATTTTGTGTAATTTGTAATATTACTTTCCATAGTTTCCACAAGTTAAATTTGCTCAAGTTTCAAGTTGAATGTAATAGTAGATGTTAACGACCTGCTTGGAATAGCTTTCTCTTTCTGCTTTTGCTAGCAAAATTCAAGGAAGAAAAATGAACTGCACTAAACAACATATGCGATAAATTTTCCTTTTTTAAATTGTTTGTAAAATCTTTGGACCATTTGGGAGCAAAGGTTTATTGCTTTCAAAAAAAAGAAAAGAGCGAAAATTTAGAGAAACGGGTAATGGAAGCTTTGTGCAAATGCTGTCTTCCACATCATTCTTTGCATGATATTTCTCTGATTTGTGGAGAAACAAAAACACAAAAACAGCAACAATGCCAAAAGGTCATAAGTTTTCAAATTTGTTTTGAGAAATTATATATTTTTTTTCTAATCGACATGCTTTTTTTTTTTTACATATTTTGTCGAAGACTTTATCCTCTGTCTCTGATGTAACCTAACCACCTATTTTTCAGAGGTGGTACATTTATTTTCACCTTCCAGGTTTCTCCTTCTTATCCTCATGAACCACCGAAAGTCAAGTGCAAGACAAAGGTACAAACTTGATGTTGATATTTACTTCTTGTACTTATTGTTTTAAAGTAGTTTTTTACTATTTCAAATACTTCCTGATTTTGTGAATATTTAATTAATGTTTAATCCAGGTCTACCATCCAAATATTGACTTGGAGGGAAATGTGTGCCTTAACATTCTGCGTGAAGACTGGAAACCTGTCCTCAACATAAACACTGTTATTTATGGCTTGAATCTTCTTTTCACGGTACTACTTCCATTTCATTTATATGGGTGCTCATGAATTTTCTAACTTGGTCCAGACAATGGATATGGTTTATATAAATAAATGCCGCAGCACATGTAATTATATAAATATTATAGCATTCATTGACTTCATTCAGGTAGTCTTGTTTGGCCATAAGGATATATCTTGATAGTAATTGCTTGCTGTATAACTTTTTGCCTATATTTCCAGTTGCTTTCCTTCTTGCCTAAGACAGACCTTTTTAGCATTGTTCTATTCGTGGTCAACTAATGAAACAACCATCCATTAGTTCTCATTCCTTATACTTAATATCGCGGCTTACACTGTTGCACTAAAATCCAATTATGTAATTCTTGAATCATCTCTTGTTAGTTCTCCTTCTGGTTGCTTATATGGTGATTCTTTATTTTGATTCCTTGTGAGGTCTTCATCTATTCATATTTCTCTACACAGCAGATAGTGAAGTCTAATAAAGTGATCATGAGTATTATATTTTCTGGACGGGTGACAATAAGTTCTCTTGACCATAAAGGATGTTTATAGATATGTATGCTTTACAAGTGGGTTAGGTCATTGCACAGCAAGGGATGGGTGAAAACTTTAGTTTTTAACAATTAACACTGTATACATTATGGTATTGATAGTGTATAGGAGTCACCATCCCATGGCTGCATCACTTCCAAACTCAGTCCCATCTAACTCTGCTCCATTTCTTGCTTTAATGGTATTTTACATTTGGACTATTTCTAGCTGCTACATATAATGCATGTGGTTGTTAAAAGATTTTAGATTTTGGATAATTTAACTAAAATCTAAATTTTTTGAAAAGACCTGAAAATAATAACCTCATAATTAACTAATATCAAATGCATTGTATATCACCTTTGTCTCTTGGTTTAGAGGTATTTGGGTCAAGATTTTTTTTTTTTTCCTCAGAAAGTTCTTAAGGTCTCTTCTTTTATAAAAGTCTAGTATGTTTTAACTCTTCCAAAATTGAAGTCTAATCAGTGTTCTGGAATTAAAAAATTGGGAAACTTGGTCGCTTTTGTATGTTTTAAGGATGTAGGGAATAGTTATTTGTATCCCCAGTACATATTTTTGTATAAACTTCAGTTGCAGAAAGCATGGGAATAACAGAGGCCTACATGCAGTGATGTCTATTGCAAATGTTCTAGATAATAGCCGCTTGACATTTTTTTTGGGCAAATTGCAGCTATTGGATTTAGCTAGTAACATTTATACTTCAACAATACATTTACCAAATTTTTACATTCAGTTTTTTTCCCCTTCTCCAAGAATAATGACAAAGTTTAGTAGAATCTTCATATGTTCTGCATATCAGATGATTGAACCAGGGAATTTTAAAATTTTGGGAGAAATCAATCTTAGGAGATTTTTGTTATAAAGAAGTGATGGGAATTCATAGAGGAGTTTCTTGGGAGCTGATGGATGAATATGAGGGTTGGGAAGTAGAAAGGGACCAAAAAATGAGTTCAAGAGCAGATGAATCTGTTTATCAAGTGAGAAGCTTTTAGAGGATTTGAGTAAAAGATGGACCACTTAAGGGCGAGTGTGTGAAGTGATTTTGGTGTCCTGGATCAAGTGTAGATGATAATGTGCACGCTGAGTAGATCATAATGGATGGGGTTAAGGACTATGCTATAATTAAAGGCACTCTCTCTATATGGGGATTTTACTGGAAGAGGATACTTGCAGGCCATCATCTTCTAATCATCATATGAAAGGTTGATACTATGTTTGACACCTGCCATGTGATATTGCCACATGATCTCGCTTTGATGCTTAGTTGGAACCTAGCACAATAGTGCTTCATCAAAATTATCTTTTCCTCCTTTATAGATGAATTTGATCACATCTATAGATCCACCGTGGAAGATACTGCATCTATATGAACATGGGGATGTTACATGAGGGCCTAGGTTGCCTTATCCATCCTTTACAAATGCCTTTCTCCTTTAGTTCATTCTTCTAAATTTTATTTATCACTTAAAAAGAATTGATAGAATCTTTGCTGGCTTGTTTTAAAAAATAAAATTAAAAAAAAAAAAGATATGATGAATGGAGCTTATTTTTCACAGTTTGTTATAAGATGTTACCTTATTTAACCTTTCTCATTATATATGCAGCAACCCAATGATGAGGACCCCCTGAATCATGATGCAGCGGCTGTTCTCCGTGACAACCCCAAGTTGTTTGAGAGCAATGTGAGAAGGGCAATGGCTGGAGGTTATGTGGGTCAGATCTACTTCCCCAGGTGCGCATAATAAAAAGCTGGCAGATTGGAGTGCTTGTATTTACTCATCTTCCGTTTAACGGTCCTTGAGCTCTGAATTCCGTCATAAATTGTTGTTCTTGTCTTTGGGGCTGCTGCAATCTGGTTCAGGGTGTAAATACCTTTGAAACCGTGTAATCATCCAAGAAGGGGATTTATTAGCTGCTGTAATGTGTGAAACATAAACTGGATTGGGACTACAGCATATTGTAAATTTGTGGAAGGGCCTGGCACTCTTCGCGAACATGGATTGGGAATTTTTTCTTATATTTCACTCCATCGATTAGTCTAACCTGAACGATATCTTTGTTAACAGTTTGTTCATTAGATCTTCTGGTCGGTATGATGATCTATATATATTTCATCATTGAAGGCTGTTGGAACCGATTAATGGTGATTGAGTGGCAGCTAATTTTATGGTCAAAACAGCTGAATGATAATGTTTGGATGTATGTTTTGTGCTCTAGGCACCGAACTTGCATGGTTTCTGTGACTAGGCTTTCTTGGATGTTTGGCTTGGATTCCAGGCTTTTTACGTTAGTGCAGTCATATGCTTTATGCACCATATGTGTTGAACCAAAAGTTCCTGCTCAGAAAGCTTCTACCGATCCTTGTAATGCTTTTTTTTATAATTGATAAGAGTGCAGTATTTAGTGGTCTAGGTCGGTCACTTGAAGCCGGTACTATTTTGCCTGTCAGCATAAGCTCTTTTTTCGGAAAAATTATTGGTTGAATTAGATTCAGTACGTCATTTTTGGGCTAGTTCACCAAATTTTGACATATTGATAAGAAAAAAAAAATCATCAATCTATGGAAAGAGAAAAAAAATAATTAACCATGATTTTAATCAATTGCGGCCTTATCTTTTCCGTATCTGTCTGGTGGGGTGAAGTTGTTGTCAGACACTTCGCCTTCCTCGAGTAGGTTGCTGCCCTTTGATAGGAATCCTTCAGAGCCTCAGATCCCTCCTGCATTCGGATTGTGGTCTAAAGGACTGCATGGACATCTTCTATGCTCGGCCTCGTCGAGTTTCCCCTCCTCAATACTCAAGGCCAGGGCTTGAAACCCGCCGCCCGCATCAGCTCGCTCTCCTCCCTTCCCCTCCGAAGAATCAGGCTAAAGTGATCAATACGGGCACTGTGGGTGGATGATGCAAGTATTCTAGTTGCTAAAGCTTATGAACTCGAGCTAGTGGCCTCCAGCCAAGAGGCTACGTTGGTAGAGAGCGCGATGAGAAGGGAAAAGGCTTGCTGGTCGATGGCCTTTGTCCTTGGCGTTGCCCATTTTCTCTCTCCCTCTTCTTCCTCCGATTTGATCTTTTCCTTCCTCTCTCTCCACACCTCCTCCACTCACGATTGTGATGAGCTATTGCCATGGCCAGCAATATCATCGCCGTGTCGGCAGGAAGTGCAATGAGAAGGGAAAAGACTCGTCGATTGATGGCCTGATCCTTCCTCTTTCTCAGCTTCGACGGTTGTGGCAAAGGCATCGCCCCTTCTCTATCTCTTCCCTCTCTCTCTCTCTTTCCTTGTGTTTGATCTTTTCCTCTTTTCTCTATCTCTCCTCTCCTTCCTTGATGGCTGTGACCTGAGATGCTGCCGTGGCTGGTGACACCATTGCTACCATGTTGCATCACAACCCCTCTATATGTTCGCTCCCCTGACTTCTGCTGGCTTAAACAAAAAAAGTCACGATTAGTTATTTTAGGAGGGAAGATAAAAATCATGATTAATTTTTTATTTTTTTCGATGTTTTATATTTTTTTCTTTTGATGTATTAGATTTTGATTGAATTGGTCCAAAAATAACATGCTGGATCTGATTTAACCAATAATTTTTTTTTTTTTGAACTATTGACACAGATTTTTATTTTAAGGTCGGATGAGCTAGAGTTGGGCGGCGACAGTAGATCAGCGACGGTCAGACGGTGATGGTAGGACTTGCAAGAAAAATTTCTAACCAGAGGTGGCTATGTTAGAGACCCTTCGACGCTCAAGTCAGAAATCTAACAACAGAAGCGAACAAGTGAATTTGTTGGAAGAGAGAAGATTTCATACTTGAAGGGTCCCTCTTTATTTATGGGTAGAGGCTAAAGAGCCATGAGAGAAAAGAGAATCAGACGGTTAGTCTTGACTTATCTGGAGAGATATATCCGTTATTCTTCCCTTATCTGAAGAGATTTATTTGTTATTTGCTTTCTGGTGATCAGGGGACTTGAAGTTCCATCAAAGGTTAACCATTCATGTCAGCTCCTTAATGGATTGGCTTCATGTCCTCGAGAACCATGTATGGCCCTTAGGCCCTCTCAAGTTTGGTTAGTCAGTAGTCACCTCATGGTACAAAGGATCCCACCTATTAATTGCATGAACTGTCATTCAGGAGCTGAGAGTATGGGGGGGTTCGTCTTGCTCATGGTTACTCCCATTTTTAAAAGGAATGATGTGATGGAAACGGAGATACCTTCATGTGCTTTGTTAGGTCAGTAGCCGAGCGCGGGTTGGATTTTGGAGAGGAGGTCAATGATCAAGCTCGTGCCAGGTCTCAGATCGGGCCTGATAGGGCTTCATGTCCTCATATGCCTTATGTCTTTGGTTAGTATAAAAATACCTCCAACACTAGCCTCCCTATTTTCGAGTTCGAGTCAGAATTAAATTAGATGAAGGGAGTACTCCAGCTTTACCGAAGACATACTGAGAGAATCTTTACTCGAGTGACATCTTTCGCTCCACTTATCTGGAGATAAGGAACGACGTAAGGTTGATGTCATCGTGGCTTTCGCTCCACTTGCTCGGGGGCAAAGAGCACTATAATGGACAGTTGGCTTGTTGAAGAGTGAGGGGCCTTTTTCATGTATTGTTGACTTGCTGAAGAGCGAGGGCCTCCTTTATGGGCCATTGACTCCCTGAAGAGCAAGGGATCTCTTTTGTGGGCTGTTGACTGACTGAAGAGTGAGGGATCTTTTTTTCTCATATAACTAAGATCTTTATTGGCTCTATTAGTTGAAAAGCGAAGGACCATCAGAGGCACTGTTTACTAAAAGGTGAAGAGCCATCAGGGGCGCTATGCACCAAAAGATGAAGGACCATCAGAGGTGCTGTTCACCAAAAGATGGAGGGCCATCAGAGATCCTTGCAGGTTAGCCCCCGTATCCTAGTTATCAAGGTTTTTTGCCCGCATTGATCAGGTTAGTGAGCATTGGGGGTCCTCATAGGTTAGCCCCCACTTTCCGCATGACTAAGGTCTTTATGGGCATTGACTCGCTGACAGACGAGTATGATCTTAGTCATCAAGATCTTGAGTTATGGATCTGCACATAAAAAATGAGAGAACTCATAGGATTGACTCCGACAAGAGCTTCTGATTTTCAAGTCAAGTTGAGCTCTGGAGTAAAGAAAATAACGGATGATTAGAGTAGTGTTATCCTATTTTAGCTAGTTTACTTCACTTCAGCTTCTAGGAGTTCGACTTTAGGAGGTTGACTCCAGGAGCTCAGCTTTGGGAGATTGACTTTGGGAGGTCAGCGACCTCAATATAGTCTTCACTTTCGGTTCAATCTTAATCTTTATCTTGGCTCCACTTTTGGTTTCACCTCGGCCTGCCCTTTAGTTTCACTTTGGCTTGAATGTTCAAAGACCCGTGGTCCTATAAAAAGAAAGGGGAATAGAATAATAGATGGGAGCTGGAATGCCTCTTACCATGAGATCCCTTTGATTCTGCTCAACCTTTATCTATTCTTTGCCTCGGCTTGATGTACCCTCTTCTTAGTTCGACCTTAAATTTTAGCTTGGCTCGATCTTGAGTTTTGCCTCGATTTGGCCTTGTTTTTATCTTGGATTGACCTTGATCTTATCTCGGGTGGGTTGGATCTTTATCTCGGATTATTTTGATCTTTTCTTTGGCTTAGGTGCTCAAAGACTCATTATTCTTGGAGTTGATCTTGGACTTGAGCTTTGCCACAGTTTGGGTTTGTTTTTACTTCGGATTAGTCTGATTTTGGGCTCTGATTGGCCTTGTTTTGAGTTTTGGTTGGTCTGGATCTAAAGATGGATTGGTCTGGATTTGAGCTCTGGTCAGCCTTTATCTAAGCTTTGGTTGGCCTGGATCTGAGGTCGGGTCAGCCTAGATCTGAGCTCTGGTTGGCCTAGATCTAAGCTCTGATTGACCTTTATCTGCTCTGGTTAGCCTTGTTCTGGGCTCTGATCAGCTTTGATTTTTTCCTCTGCTCAGATTTGATTTTTCTTCAGCTCGACCTTGATTTTTGCCTCAACTTGAACTTGATTTCTCCTCAGATTGGTATGATCTCACCTTGGTTTGGCCTTGAGCTTGACCTCAGATTGGTTATGAGCTTGACCTTGAATTGATATGATCTCCCTCAGATTGGTATGATCTCACCTTGGATTGGCCTTGAGCGGATTGATCTCAGATTTGTATGATCTCTACCTCGGATTTGTATAATCTCACCTCGGATCTATATGGTCTCACCTTGGATCTGCTTTGAGCTTGACCTTGGATGGATCTTGAGCTTGACCTCAGATTTGCATGATCTCACCTCAGATTTGCATGATCTCACCTTGGATCTACTTTGAGCTTGCCCTTGGATGGGTCTTAAGTTTGACCTTG
This sequence comes from Elaeis guineensis, assembly GCF_000442705.2. NCBI lineage: Eukaryota > Viridiplantae > Streptophyta > Magnoliopsida > Arecales > Arecaceae > Elaeis > Elaeis guineensis. The sequence continues at coordinate 28,186,098 of NC_026005.2, forward strand.
GATTTGTATGATCTCCACCTCGAATTTGTATGATCTCACCTTGGATTTGCATGGTTTCACCTTGGATCTGCATGATCTCACCTCGGATCTGCTTTGAGCTTAATCTTGGATGGATCTTGAGCTTGACCTTGGATCTATATGATCTCACGTCGGATTTACATGATCTCATCTCGGATCTACTTTGAGCTTGTCCTTGGATGGATTTTGAGTTTGACCTCGAATTTGTATGATCTCCACCTCGGATTTGTATGATCTTGTTAGAAAATATGTCTTAAAGCCAATCATCTAGATTGTAGATGATTGTGCTCTATACAAGTATATGAATTATAAAATAATAAATATTATCTGGTAGATTCATCATAAGGAATACATCTTCCAAAATAGAACTCGTATGTTATGATGAAGTCCTTAGAACTACTACTAAAATGATAAAGAAAGATTTATCATATGGTTCTTAAATCATGCTCACAATCAAATGATACAATTGTTACAAGAATGATAATTGTATCAAGTGTAGGTCGTTGTATGCCACATTAGTTGGTTGTCCTCTTAACCAAGACGTATGGTGACACGGATATAGCATATGAGTGATATGTAGGAGTATATTTTACTGAGCGTGATCACTTCCAGAGCACTCTGCTGTCAAGGGTTGCTCTGATGGGATATGGATATAAGTGTTCCTCTGAACTAAGGCTGCCTCAGTGACTTGCAAGCAACTCACTGTGCTTTGGTGTCGGACTACCCAAATTTTTAATTTGATGATGGAAGATTTTTGGGTACGGTTAAATACTTGTGAAGTTTGAGTGCGAGTCAAGATGAGATTGACTGCTCCAAGTAAAATTGAAGATGATGTATCACTGTGTTTCAATTCAGCAAAACTTTAGCCAAAGTAGTCCTAGTAAGGAGTCACAGAATTTTTAAAGTTGAGATACAATATGGATCACTCATCTTGAGTTGACAGTTTAACCCAAAGTCGTCTTTGAGCATTAAGTATCAAAGGGATGAATTATATGGTAACTATATCCACATGGGTTCTAGAGTGTTGTTAGGCATACATTCGGCCTATCCGGACGTTAGATCCCATTGCTAGATAGTTACATCGATTAGTACAAGAATTATTCTTGTGCTACTGGCTTAGATTCGAACCTATGGGGTCACACATATAGAAGTACCTGTCTGATTAAATGGCTGATCAATGATTATGAATCGTTGAAGGGTTTAATTATCAATTTAATTGATGATTAATCTTTTGTAAAGGTTGTAATAAATAATTTACTAATGGTTGATAAATTAGAAGAATAATTAATTAATAATTTGATTGTTAATTAGCTAAATTTGATTGAGCAATAGAGATTGGATTAGATCTAATTGAATTGAATTTAATTAGATTAGCTTTGGATTGATTAAATGCAACCCTATTGAATAACAGGGCTTGTTCCAATTGATCTCAGGGATGCATGAATATGATTCAATTATTTTTATAAAGACTTGGATTGGATCTAACCTTATTGGATAATAGACTTGATTGGATCAAGCCCTATTATCAAAGCTTCCCTGATATCCATCAAGAATCAATTCTTGGATGAATAAAATTTTAATCTAACTAAATACAAATTTGATTGGAGCTTAATAATTGAGCTAGGATCCAATTAGTTAGTTTGTTATAACTAATTTTTAAGTTAGTTAGGATTGGATCCAAGAATTAGTTAGAATTTGATCAAGATCTTGAATCCTATTTAGAATAGGACTAAACCCAAATCAACCCATGTGATATTTAATCTCCACGCCACAACCCTTTCACCGTGAGAAATCCTCATGCCCCATGAACAAGTGCCGCACCTCTCTCCTCTCTTCCTTCTGTGAAAAAGGAGGCATCCCTCCCATCTTCTTGTCGCCCAAAAATAAGGAGGGGGCGTCCAAGAGTTGGATGCCCCAACATCCCTCATGCCAACATCCTCTTTCTCCTCTTCGTCTTAGAGATTTTTGTGAGGCTTTGCTTGCTAATTTTTAAATATCAAAAAGAGACTTCTTTGCTGGTTATACAGCAAAAAATTAGAGAAAAAAATTCTTCCCAAAGAGAGAAAGATCAAGGAAGAAGATGGGTCTTCATTTTTGTGTGCAGCCTTGAAGAAGAAGAAATTTTTCTTTCAGTTTTTTTTTCTATTTTTTTTCAAGATAAAAATCAGATTAGATCTGATTTTTAACTTAAAAATTTAGATGAAAAATACCAAAAAAATTTGATTAGATGTTTGGGACTTCCTGGAGTTCTAGATTAAGGAGAAAAAGGGAGAAGAAGAGAGAAGAAGGGTTCTTCTCTTGGATCTCTCCTTTGGATTCTTTTAGGGCTCAAGATCTCTTATGATTTTTGACATAAAAAATTATATTAGATCTAATTTTTATCATAAAAAATTAGAGAAGAAAAGTTCTTCTCAAAGACGTGAAAGGAAGAGAGAAAGATTCTCTCTTATGCGTGAAAAAATTGAGAAGAAATAGTTCTTCTCTTGATCTCTATTGTAGAGATTAGATACATGGATTCAGGAAGAAAAAGAGAGGATCTCCTTATTCTTCATTTTCATCATGTTTCTCTTAGATCAGCCAAAGGATGGTGTCTTCGTGAGCTAGCACTTTTAAGGAGATCGATCAGCACAAGGGCTTCGTGTGGATATCCGTAGAGGCCGGATGTGTGTGCGGCTGTCAAGCATCATGAAAAATCATCTATCACAGATTTCAGATGTGATAATCTACTATCCACATTCAGGTATGAAGTTATAAATTTAATTAATATTTAGGTATGATCTAAATATAAATTAGATATGTTCTATACTTGCTGAATTTTAGATTTCAGATGTGTATACATACATATTAGTTTATGTCACAGATACTGTATGGTGATTTAGATTTAATCTATGCATACATTGTAGATTAAGTTGTTTAATCTATGTATGTTCTACTATAAATTTTTAAAAATGCATGCACATCACCCACTATGCTTCCCTTCAAATAGTATCAAAGCTAGGTTCATTATGACATGAACATATATGCATGTAGAGTTGAAATCTAGATTTAGCAATGCATGAGATGTGTTATGTTCTGATTTTAGATATGATCTAATGTAAAATTATATCTAATATAATTTAGATTAGATCTAAATTTTTGCATATATAATATGTGAATTAGATTAGATGTTCTGAGTAGTAAAGTACTTAGATTAGATAATCACCAGGCTGTCCGGTCATACGAGTAAGTAGAGTTACATGACCCTCTCTTTCCATTCAATGGGGTGCTCTTCATGGCATGTAGGGGTGCCACTATGAGGTCCCATGTAGAAGAAAGTGAAAGAAGAAAACTTACTTTTCTACAAAATCCTAAATGTTAAAATCTTAGGATTTGTTGTATGTGATACAAAGCATGAATTGTTTGAAAAGTAAAATATCTAATCTGTATGATTAAAATTATTTTAATCATAAAAATAAAATTTAAAATTATAAAATATTTATATATGATCTAAAGTTTGTTATGATTGATTTTATTTCAATTTATGTGGGAATTTTTATATCTGAAACTATATGATACTTGTTGGCATGTCAACTGAGCTGATTAGTTTTGAACTAAGTCGACCCAGTCCTCTGATTTAATCAGTTCAGTGTTGACTGATCCGATCCAATTGACTCAGGTCGAACAGTAATGGTTATTGTTTATGATCAGTTAGTCGATCGAGTATCAGACTTAGTCGATGCACTGAAGTGAGCCAACCTAGTTCAAAGGTGAGCCAATCTAGTTTTTAGATCAGAAAAATTTTACATAAAATTAATGTAAAATTATTTTATAAAATTAAAATTATTTCAATTAATAATTTTAATCCATGTTAATACTATACTTAATTAAAAATTAAAAAAATATATTTTAGATCTAGAATTGTGATTAAAGATCTAATGACATTACATAAAATATGGGGCATGGGTTAGCTCAAATCAGGTCCTTTTAATTGGGTTAGACCTAAGATTAGAATCAAAGACCTAATGGACTAAAAAGAGTAGTTGATCAAATCTAACAAATAGTTGATTTAGATTAGGTCAAGAGTACTCTAGATCGAATACAATAGTTGTAGAAGATCGAGTCCATATCTTTGATTAAATCAAATGGATCTTGATTGGGACTCAATGGTTAAGCCCAAGTTATTAGGCTGATTAGATCACTAGGTGACTTGAGTTGACCTATGTCATTAAGGTTAATCAGTATAACTGATTAGGTGCCTTAGACTGACTTGTCTCTAGTCCTTCTCATGATTTGGTGAAATCAGTGGAAGGATTTACGACATGCTGGTTGGACCTGCTACTCACTAGTCATTTTCATGACTTGATAAAGTCAGTGGAAGAATTTATGACTTGTAGGTCAACTGATATCCTATAAAATATATTAACCAAATCTTCTAAATTATTAGGTCCATAAAATGAGCTAGTTATGGAGATAACTAGATCATAGCCTCCCATTAAGATGCATAATAATGAGTCCAATATTCTAAATAAGCATTGGAGGTGCCACATGTCTGGTGTCTATTACGTATTGAAATTATCATTCATCATATGACCATCTTATTGTACTTTCAGATCAATGCTCAAGTTGGTCGAGCCACACTCGGATCTGGATATTCATTTTGTTGGATACACTTGATGTTGTCATGTTAATGGTTGAACCTAACCAAAATTTTTAGTGGAGGCACCACACGCCTGCTGAAGGGATACCTGGGATAAAATCTGATTGTTAGAAATTATTTGAAGAAATAATTGGTTATGAACCTACCCGTGGATGCATTAGAGTTGGTCGAGCCACACTCGGATCTGAATGTAGTCTATGTGGATTCTAGTACCTGCTAAAGAATTAAAATAATTTTTTGGATTGGAGGTAGAGGCTATCAATTCGTATAAAATAGTGAGAGAACCTTTAGACTAAAGTCTAAGTCTTTAGGCTTAGAATAGTTCATATACTAATAGGTCAATTATTTTTTTTTTGAAAATGGCTAGAATATTATTGCTCTGTTCACTGTTAGACAGTGAAAATGTTATCAAACTTAACTTCAATAGCCAGTATTAGAAGTTGAATATAGTTTTTGAGCAAATTGATTAAGAAGTCTCAGGCTAACCTAAACAGACTTAAAAAAAAAATCAGTAAATGGTTGCTGGTCAAGATAGTTATATGATAACTCCTTAAAGTTTTTCTATTGATAATACTACTATCAGGGTATAGGATACCGACAGTATAAGTCATATTTACAAATAGTTGTAAAAGACTTCAGGATAGTAGAAGGTTTGAAGATGATAAGAGACTCCTAAATGTAAGAGATGAAAGTCTGTTCCAGTCTTAATATTAGAAATCATCGAACTTGTTTTCAATCCTAAAGATGTCATTTTAAGTGATTGTCACTATTATCTAATCTTATTGATGGTGTCAATAAGAATGATTATTGTGATATCATTGTGAATGATACTGCAATAATATGTGGATAATTGAAAATAACATAAACTCAATACCATAGCCTGTTAGTATAAAGTATATTTTTAACTAGCACCCTAGATTAGATAATGTTATTGAAGCCTGCTTTTGGTATAGTTGACTTATTCATTTTTTATTGAAAAGGGTGAACGAGCCAGTGATGTTTTGAGTTTCATACATATTGATGTATTTGCACTCATGAACATAAGTACCAGAAGAGAGCTTTACTGCTTCATTAAAATCTCTGACGACCAATCTTGACACGAGTGTGTCTTGCTTATGAAGCATAAATCCAAATCAATTCAAATGTTCAAACGATTCTGTAATGAGGTAGAAAAATAAACTGCAAAGAGTATTAAAACTCATCGGTTAGATCGATGAAGTGAATACCTTTATAGTAAGTTTGGACATATTTTGGAGAAAATTAGATTCTTTATTAATGGACCTCTTTTGGGACATCACTATTTAAAAAGAATGTTTGAAAGGAGGAATTAAACCTTATTAGACATGGTTCGATCCATTGTGGGATTTGCTGATCTGCCTGAGGTTATGTTTTAGAGACTACTTGATAGGTGCTCAAGAACATTCTGAGCAAATCGATCATCAAAAACTCCATATGGGATATGGACTTAGGTAATTCAATACTCACTTACCTTAAGTTTGGGGTGTCGAACTTACATGAAATATTCACAAACCGACTAGCTTGGATCTTGATTTGATAAATATTATTTTAGAGATATTTCTTCTACCTTCCTGATGGACATGAGATGTTCATGAATCTTAAGGCATTCTTTTTGAAAAAGAAGTTCCTTGGTGAAGGAACTGATACCGTTAAGAGCAAGCTTGATAAAGCTTGATAAGTAGAGGAACCAACTCTGATACAAACCAGCAGAACCAGAGTTGATTAGATCAATTTTGAAGTCCAATGTAAAGGCATCCTTGAGTAGATATGGTAGAGTACCATATTAGCCGAATAGATACTTCAGTTTCTAGGTTCAGGATGGAGATTTGATCTTCCATACGGATGCAATACAGAGATCTAACTTTGAGAAGTGGTTTGGAGTTATTAAATCTGAAATGAAGTCCATGAAGATTGACGATGTATGGATATTTGTGGATTCACCTGAAGGGGTAAGATCCATAAGGTGTGAGTAAATTTTAGATGGATAAGAGGTGCAGATAGAAAGGTGGAGACCTATTAATTCTGTCTGATTGTCAAAAAATTCATCAAAGTTATAGTGTTGACTATGATGAGAAGTTTTCTTTATGGCAATCCTCAAGTCCATTTGGATTGAATCAAACTTTTTGAAGTTGGAATATACGTTTTGAATGTATGGTTTCATTGAGAACAAAGCAGAATCCTGTATGTACAAATGGGCTATTAATTCTGTAAAAGTATTCTTTGTGTTGTTTGGATGAAATTCACTTAATCAAGAATGACGTCCCTATATTATAGAGAATAAAAGCTTGGTTGTCATCTCTATTCTCTATAAAAAATTTGGAAGGTTATGAGAACCATTTTTAAGTATTTATGAAATACTAAGGACCAATGACTCATTTATGGAGAGTCTGACTAAAAATTTGGAGAATGTTAATTCTAATTTCTAGTCGAATCAAAATGATAAAGTTGTGTCAGATTATATTTTTATCCTAAAATGATGAGCGACATGCTGGAAAGATTTCATACAGTATTTAGTAGCCAATTTTATTTGTGATACGAAATTTTTTATGGCATTTGATATTGATAAAGAAGTTATTTGGTTATGAAAGTTTATTAGCGAGCTTAGAGAGGCACCCTCCATTGATAGTCCAGTACTTCTGTATTGACAGCACTACTGGAGCCATAGCTCAAGCAAAAGAATTGATGTTCCATCTAAGAATCAAATACTTTCTGCATTGCAATCACCTTATTTGATAGGATTGAAATAAAGTCGACCTTAGGAAGATCGATCGAAAGGAGAACTTGACCGACCCATTGACCAGAGCAATCGGATCTAAAGATTTCAATGATTTAAAATAAAAGATGGGTATTTGATACCGATCTGATTGGCTTTAGTCCAAGTGAGAGTTATTGAAAAATATATCCTAAAGTCAATCATCTAGGTTGTAGATGATTATGCTCTATACAAGTATATAAATTATAAAATGATAAATGTTATCTGACAGATTTATCATAAGGAATACATCTTCCAAAATAGAACTCATATATTATGATGAAGTCCTTAAACTACTACCAAAATGATAAAGGAGGATTTATCATATAGTTCTTAAATCATGCTCGTGATCAAATGATACAATTGTTACAAGGACGATAATTGTATCGAGTGTAGGTCGTTGTGTACCATATTAGTTGGTTATCCTCTTAATCAAGATGTGTGGTGACATGAAAATGGCGTATGGATGATATGTTGGAGCACATTTCATTGAGCGTGACCACTTGTGGAGCACTCTACTGTCAAAAGTTGCTCTGATAGGAAATGGGTATAAGTATCCCTCTGACTTGAGGCTGCTTCGGTGACTTGCAAGCAACTCACTATGCTTTGGTGCCGGACTATCCAAATTTTTAATTCGATGATGGAAGATTTTTAGGTACAGTTAAGTATTTGTGAAGTCTGAGTGTGAGTCAAGATGGGATTGACTACTCCAAGTAAAATTGGAGATGATGCATCATTGTATTTCAATTCAGCAAAATTTTAGCCAAAGTAGTCTTAGTGAGGAGTCACAAAATTTTTAAGATTGAGATACAATGTGGACCACTCATCTTGGGTTGACAGTTTAATCCAAAGTCATCCTTGAGCATCAAATGTCAAAGAAATAAATTATATGGTAACTATATCCACATGGGTTCTAGAGTGTTGCTAGGCATACATTCAGTCTATCCGGATATCGAGTTCTATTGCTAGATGGTTACATCAATTAGTACAAGAATTATTCTTGTGCTACCAGCTTAGGTTAGAACATATGAGGTCACACACATAGAAGTATCTGTCTGATCAAATGACTGATCAACGATTATAAATTGTTGAAGAGTTTAATTGATAATTAATCCTTTGCAAATATTATAATAAATAATTTATTAATGATTAATAAATTAAAAAATAATTAATTAATAATTTGATTATTAATTGACTAAATTTGATTGAGCAATGGAGATTGGATTAGATCTAATTGAATTAGATTTAATTAGATTGATTTTGAATTGATTGGATGCATCCCTATTGAAAATAGGACTTGTTCCAATTGATCTCAGGGATGCATGAATATGATTTAATTATTTTTATATAGACTTTGATTGGATCTAATCCTATTGGATAATAGGCTTGATTGGATCAAGTCTTATTATCAAATAGCTTTTCTGATATCCATCAAGAATCAATCCCTAGATCAATGGGGTTTTAATCTAACTAATTACAAATTTGATTGGAGCCTAATAATTGGGCTAGGATCCAATTAGTTAGTTTGTTATAACTCATTTCTAAGTTAGTTAGGATTGGATCCAAGAATTAGTTAGAATTTAACCAAGATCTTGAATCCTATTTAGAATAGGACTAAACCCAAACCAACCCATGTGATATTTAATCTCCACGCTACAACCCTTTCACCATGAGTGAGAAATCTTCATGCTCTATGAAGAAGTGCCGCGCCCCTCTCCTCTCTTCCTTTTGTGAAAAAAGAGGCATCCCTCCCTTCTTCTTGTCACCCAAAAATAAGGAGGGGGCATCCAAGAGTTGGATGCCCCAACATTCCTCACACCAACATCCTCTTTCTCCTCTTTTTCTTAGAGATTTTTATGAGGCTTTGCTTGCTTATTTTTGAGCATCAAAAAGAGGCTTCTCTGCTGGTTATAGAATAGAAAATTGAAGAAAAAAAATTCTTCCCAAAGAAAGAAAGATCAAGGAAGAAGATGGGTCTTCTTTCTTGTGCACAGCCTTGAAGAAGAATGAGTTCTTCTTTCAGTTTTTTTTAAATTTTTTTTAAGATAAAAATCAGATTAGATCTAATTTTTAACAAAAAAATTTAGAAGAGAAATGTCAGAAAAATCTGGTTGGACGTTTGGAGCTTCCTGGAGTTCTAGATCAAGGAGAAGAAGAGAGAAGAATGGTTCTTCTCTTGGGTCTCTCCTTTGGATTCTTTTAGGACTCAAGATCTCCTATGATTTTTAGCATGAAAAATTAGATTAGATCTAATTTTTATCATAAAAAATTAGAGAAAAAAAGTTCTTTTAAAATGCATGAAAGGAAGAGAGAAAGATTCTCTCTTATGCGTGGAAAAATTAAGAAGAAAGGGTTCTTCTCTTGATCTCTATTATAGAAATCAGATGTATGGATCCAGAAAGAAAAGAAAAAGATCTCTTTATTCTTCATCTTTATCATGTTCCTCTTAGATCAGCCAAAGAATGGTGTCTTCACGAGCTAGCACTCTCGAGGAGATCGATCAGCACAAGGACTTCGTGTGGATACCCATAGAGGCCGGACACGTATGCGGCTATCAAGCATCATGAAAAATTATCTATCATGAATTTTAGATGCGGTGATCTGCTATCCACACTCAGGTATGAAGTTATGAATTCAATTAATATTTAGATATGATTTAAATATAAATTAGATTTATTCTATACTTGCTGAATTTTAGATTTTAGATGTGTATACATGCATATTAGTTTATGTCATAGATCCTGTATGATGATTTAGATTTGATCTATGTATGCATTGTAGATTAAATTATTTAATCTATGTATGTTCTACTGTAAATTTTTAAAAATACATGCACATCATCCATCACGCTTCCCTTCAGATCTTACCTCAAATTGGTATGATCTTCACCTTGGTTTTGTATGATCTTACCTCAGATTGGTATGATCTTCACCTTGGTTTGGCTTTGAGAGGTTGGCTTATAGAGGTCGGCTTCGATGCCAGCTATGGTCCATGGATCACAGGGTTCGCATGGAGATATGGAGGAGACATCATCCAATGGAGATTGGGCGTGTGTAGAGCAACTTTGATGCTGAGAGGCCTCCACACACGGGATGATGTGGATGAAAGCTTTCGCTGGGTGTCAGACTTGCTCCTGTTCATAAGGCTTTCCAACTGGATTTTGTCTAGCACATCTGAGGCGTTGAGCTTGCAAAGGAAGAACTCTCTCCTAATTTTGATCCTACCAAAAATTCAATGGTACAAATGGAAAAATAAGAATCCATTATGACTAAGAGATTTTCATAATTTCATTCCTTATCTAGATCCTGCGATGTCCTTCCTTGTTTGGATCATCCTTTTCGGATGTTATGATATCCTTCCTCATCTAGATCTTCCTTTCTGACTGAGATTTCTTCCTCATTTGATAGTGCCTTGGGTAGTGTGCCTTGGGCGGTATTTTGCCACAGTCGACATGGTCTTCCTTGTTGGAGTTGACAAAGCCCTCCGCACTAGGGTACAAAAGGGCCATCCAGCCTCTCCCCTTAATCCTGATTTTTGTAGAATTCAAATTTAAATTTTGGATGTGAACAAAGATAAGAAAATGATCCAAAAAATCAAGAGATTCCAGTAATTTTCTTTTTCTTGAAGTCGTAGCCTCCTTCTTCATTGAGAGCCCCCCAATTTTGAGGCCCGCGAGGATGATCCCGGGAGGGGGTGGGGTTAGCCGACATCAATCGATTTATGGATGGTTGGACCATCAGGCTGATTTGGAGGTAGATGATCGGATCTCACCGGCGTCAAAGTAGTGTGATGAAACTCCTTCCGTCAATTGCTCCTTCCTATATATGGGCCAAGGCCCTTCCTCTAGCATCAATCTGTTGATGTAGATTTTTCTTTCGAGATCGGATCAATTGGAGTTGTGCAGGAATGGCAAGTTGACGACAGTCAGACGACAGCGGTAGGACCTATAAGAAAAATTTTTAACTAGAGGTGGCTCCGATGGGGATCCTTCGATGCTCAAATCAGAAATCCAACAATAGAAGAGAAGAAGTGAACATGTTGGAAGAGAGAAGATTTCACACATGGAGGGTCCTTTTTATTTATGGGTAGAGACTGAAGAACTGTACGAGGAAAGAGAATCAGGTGGTTAACCTTGACTTATCTGGAGAGATATGGTCATTATCCTTCCCTTATTTAGAGAGATTTATTTGTTATTTGTTTTTCAGTGATCATGAGATTTGAAATTCTACTGAAGGTTAACCATTCCTGTCAGCTCTTTAGTGGGTTGGCTTCATGTCCTCGAGAACCATATATGGCCCTTAAGCCCTCTCAAGTTTGGTGAGTAGTCACCTCATGGTACATGAGGGTCCCATCTATTAATTGTATGGACTGTCAATCAGGAGCTGAGAGTATGGGGAGAGGCTCGTCTTACTCATGGTTACTCCCATTTTTTAATAAAATGATGTGACGGAATCTGAGATACCTTCATATGCTTTGTTTCATGTGCTTTATTAGGTCGGTAGCCGAGTGTGGGTCAGATTTTGGAGAGGAAGCCGGCAATCAAGCTCATGCCAGGTCTTAGGTCAGGCCTGATAGGGCTTCACATCCTCATATGCCTTACATCTTCGGCTAGTACAAAAATACCTCCAACATGGACCATTGCTGTAAGGCTGAGACAATATGTCAAGTCTTCCATTTGCTGCATTTATTTGGGATCCAAGAAAATGTTGTGCAGGTGTAACTTAAAAGCTTCCTTAACCATAACCTTAACATGGCTTAAAAGCCAATATATACGTTAATGCCATTTGGGTGACACATGGAAAGGTGGCTTTGGAATGGTTTGTATGATTTTGTCATTATTTTGTTATAGCAATTTGTATAAATATATGTTTAATATTTTTTAAGAAAATATGTTAATATTTTATTGAGGTGAACTTTTGCGTAGCTGCATAACCACGTCAATAGCAGATGTTGATACCTTTGGCATGTGGCACTCTTTGGACCCCTTTTCTGCCATCTAGCTGCTTCTCCACTGGTGGACTCTGAGATGGAGAAGAAATTATTGCATGCATCGAGTGCAAGTGAACCAGGGCAAATCCTAGAGCATATGCATGGTGGAAAGCATGCAATTAGGAATCGATGAAATACAAAGGGTAGCATGGCAGGATATCGACCATGGGATTTGCATGGTCCAATTGCACCTGGTGCATGCAATATGGAGGTGAGATGGAGGGAGACCATCGTGAACAATTTTGCAGGGGAGGGGGACAAACTTGGAGGGTACCATCTTCTTCCGGGATCTCCTTGTTTTATTTCTGAACGTCTATTTACTTTTTTGTTGTCCCTCATAGTATGGTTACCTTCCACAGCGGTTTCTTATTGCTTTGTTCTCGCATCTGGGATATGTCATGACTTAATTGACCATTTGAATCTGTATTTTTTATATCTTGGTATGTTTGCTAATAGTATGAATCTAATCTTCTCTTCTTTTCTGTTTTACTTGTATAGAATAATTTATTAAACAGAGCCTGTTGGGGGTTTGATGAAAGAAAATTTCTTTTAACCATGCTCTCTATAATTCTTTGATTTTGTGAATAATAAGGCCATCTTTTTAATAATATTTATTAGGTTTTAGTTGCACATATCTTATAATTATTGGGAGTTGTTGCCGCGACATATCTCGACTAGTGTCAGAGCTGCTGGAGTAGATCGTGGCCCGACGAAGATGGCAACGGCAATATCTACAAATGAAGTCCTTGGTCAGAGATGGCTTTGGTGAGAATCCTTTGATGCTCAAGTTAGAAATTGAGAATAGATGGGAGAGAGCGAGTCGCTTAAAGTTATTCATATTTTTGGGATCCCTCGTTTGCCTCTACTTATAGGCCAAGACCAGAATCATACAAGGAGATGTGGCGGTGGGGTCCTTTTGCCTCCAGTGGGTATGCCTTTTAAGTTCCCACCTCCTTCTTGTGGGTTTGAGTAGCCAGCCACTTAATGGCTCAGATTAGTTTGCCGGGGGTATGTCTTTTAAATTCTCACCTCACGAGTTTGAGTAGCCAGCTGCTTAATGGCTCAGATTAGTTTGCTAGGAGTGAGGAGATTGATGTGACCTCTTTCTGTACATAATTAAATGCTTTCTTAATGGTTTGATTTGATAGGTATGTAGGCATCTCCAACCAACCATTTTAGAATGATAGCCGAGATAGCAGCCAAAATTGAGATTGGTAGTTGATGCTGAGGCCAGAAAGGACAAAGGCTTGCAGCTGACATGCTGGCTGACAGCCAGTATTGGGATTGGTAGCCGACCCTTAGGTCATCGCTTGTATGAGCTGAGAGCTAAACTCCTTAGCATGTTGGCTTTGTCTAGAAAAAGGATTTTCTGCCCATAACCTATGCTCCCTACTCACGAATATGAGCCAGAATTGGGTTGAATAAATGAAATATATCAGCTTTTAGTAGCCGATGCCAATTCTTTAAACAATTTCCAAGGATAGCATCCTTCGCCTTATCCTCGGGATGGCTCTGGGTATGTGGGATGAGTCCTTAGGTGATCCTTGCTTAGGTCAGTGTCAATGTTTTCAGCCTTTGGGGATTCCTTTCGCTATCACTATTTGACTTGGTTGCTGTAGCCATGCTCATTAAGGGGGTGAAATGGGGTCAGTCATTTCAGTCCGTGTGCATTCCACAACTTCGGTGTTGCGAGGTTTTTTCCATCTGACTCTCAACGAAAGCATCGATGGATGCGGGGGCTCATCCAATCGATGTGATTTTGGAGCGTCTGCCTCATCCTCATAGAGGGAATAGCCAAGTCTCCCATTGGCCTACAAGAGGTATTGTTTGCTTGGGCCCCACTTTTGGTGGTTGGGCAGCATGATTTTGTTCCTAGAAAAGGTGCCTCCTAGGGTAAGGTGAGTGGCTATCTCTTATAAACGAAAGTATTCATTGTTAGAAAATGTGTCTCAAAATCAATTTCAGCCTGTTGATGATTGTGCTCATTCTTATAAATGTATATGAATTTTTATTTGATTTTTTCATCACATTTTTTCTATCTTATTTGAACTCCTATGATTGTGAGAAAGTTCTTAGGACTATAATTAATCGATAAAGGAGGATTTATCATTTAGTTCTTAAAAGTATTCACAACCAAATGATATGCTATTAATAGGACGATAGCAATATCGAGTTTAGATCGTTGTGTGCCATATGAGTTCGTTACCCTCTTAACCGAGGAGTGTGGAGCCATTTTTAATTAGGTTAAGAATTTAATGAAATAATTGAGCTCTAATTTGATTAGGTTCATTTTCAATATTGGGTTTAAATCAGATTTTATTTGGTTTAGAATTAATTTGAAAATGAAGAGTCTTAATCGATAGGGACTCTATCCTTATCTCTTGCGCCACACCTGGACCCATGCCCATATCTTAATGCCAAATTGGATTTGGCTTGACCCTTTTGGCATCATGAGAGTGGACCCAAAAGGATGGGTGGCAATGGATGGTGAGTCATAATCTTATCTCCTATCTAATTCAAATGCAATCCGAATTAGAGATAAGGTAATAAGAAGGAAAGGGATTTTTCAAACAAGAAAGGTTGTTTGGCGCTTAATGATTTTTTCCTTAATTTCTATGAGCTATTTTTGGGTGTGTGAATACTAGATCTCCTCTTGACACCAAAGACCAATTTCAAAAAATTTTGGGACACCCAAAATTGTGTTTTGGTGCAAACTTTATGGCACCTTCCCTTTAGATGAAAACCTTAGCACTGGTCTATAAAAGGGTGGCTCGTCTCTTGGACGTCCCTGAAAGGAAGCGTGGTGGGTGTTGTGCATGCATTTTAAAAAATTTATAGCAAAATATACATAGATTAAAGAATTTAATCTACAATGTATGCATAGATCAAATCTAAAATCACCATATAGGATCTATGACATGAATTGATATGCATGTATGCAAAACTGAAATCTAAAATTTAGCAAGTATAGATCATATCTAATTCATATTTAGATCATATCTAAATATTAATAAAATTTAAAACTTCATATCTGAGTGCGGGTAGCAGATCACCGCATCAAAAGTCCGTGGTACTTGATTCTTCATGATGCTTGGCAACCGCACACACGTCCGACCTTTACGAATATCCACACAAAGTCCTTGTGCTGATCGATCTCTCTGAGAGTGCTAGCTCGTGAAGATACTATGCATTGACTGATTTAAAAAAAAATACAAAGATGAAGAATAAGGAGATCCTCTCTTTTTCTTCCTGAATCCATACATCAGATCTCTATAATAGAGATCAAGAGAAGAACTCTTTCTTCTCAATTTTTCACATACAAAAGAAAACTTTCTCTCTTCCTTTCACACCTTTGAGAAGAATTTTTCTTCTCTAATTTTTCATGATAAAAATCAGATCTAATCTAATTTCTTATGCTAAAAATCATATGAATTTCTGAGCCCTAAAAAAAAAATCTAAAAGAGAGATCCAAGAGAAGAACCATTCTTCTCTCTTCTTCTCCCTTTTTCTTCCTTAATCTAAAACACTAGGAACCCCCAAACACCCAACCAAATTTTTTTAGTATTTCTTCTCTAAATTTTTATATTAAAAATTAGATTCAATCTAATTTTTATCTTAAAAAAAATAAAAAAAATGAAAGAAGAACTCCTTCTTCTTCAAGGCTGCACATAAGAAAGAAGACCCTTCTTCTTCCTTGATCTTATCTCATTGGGAAGAACTTTTCTCCTCTAATTTTCTACTGTAAAACTAGCAAGAGAAGTCCTCTTTGATGCCCAAGTACTAGCCACAAAAGATCTCAAAAACTTTCAAGAGGGGAGGAGAAGAGGGATGGATCATGTGGAATTGGGGCATCCAACTCTTGGACACCCCTTCTTGATTTTTCTTTTCGACATGGAGAAAGGGGGATGCCTCTTTTTCTCTCACAAAAAGAAGAGAGGCACATCTGAGGTGTGGAGATCTCACATTAATGAGAGAGTAGGGTGTAGAGAATATATCGCATGGGGTGTACCAAGTTAGTTAAGTCCTATTCCAAATAGGACTCAAGATCCTGGTCAAATTCTAACTAATTCATTGACCCAATCCTAACTAACTTAGAAATTAATTATAACAAATAACTAATTGGATCCTAGCTCAATTATAAAATAAATTAGGCTCCAATCAATTTTAGAATTTGTTAGATTAAAATTCCATTGATCCAGGGATTGTTTCTAAATGGAGATCAGGGACTTCATTTGATATTAGAGCTTAATCCAATCAAGCCTGTTGTCCAATAAGGTTAGATCCAATCCAAGCCTATATAAAATTAATTAAATCATATTCAATTTAGAATTTGATTTGCATCCTTGAGATTAATTGGAACAAACCCTATTATTCAATAGGGATGCATCCAATCAATCCAAAACCAATCTAATTGAATCCAATTCATTTAGATCTAATCCAATCTCCATTGCTCAATCAAATTGAGCTAATTAACAATCATATTGTTAATTAATTATTTCTCTAATTTATCATCTATTAGTAAATAATTTATTACAATCTTTGCATAGGATTAATCATTAATCAAATTGATAATTAAACTCTTCAACGATTCATAATCATCGATCAGTTATTTGATCAGACAGGTATTTCTATGTGTGTGACCCTATAAGTTCGAACCTAAGCCTGTAGCACAAGAATAATTTTTATACTAATCGATGTAACCATCTAGCAATGGAATCCGATGTCCGGATAGGCCGGATGCATGCCCATCAACACTCTAGAACCATGTGGATATAGTTACCGTATAATTCATCTCTTTGACACTTGATGCTTAAGGATGACTAAGGGTTAAACTGTTAATCTAGGATGAGTGGTCGATATTGTGTTTCAATCTTAAAAATTTTGTGACTCCTCACTAGGACTACTTTGGTCAAAATTTTGCTAAATTGAAATACAGTGATGCATCATCTTCAATTTTACTTGGAGCGATCAATCTCATCTTGACTCGCACTCAGACTTCACAAATACTTGACTGTACTCAAAAATCTTCCATCATCGAATTAGAAATTCGGATGGTCCGGCATCAAAGCACAGTGAGTTACTTGCAAGTCACTAAGACAGTCTCAGGTTAGAGGAACATATATACCTATATCCCCTCAGAGCAATTCTTGACAGCAGAGTGCTCCGAAAGTGATCACGCTCAGTAAAATGTACTTCTTCAAATCATCCATATACCATACCCGTATCACCACATATCTTGGTTAAGAGGACAACCAACCAATATGGCATACAACAACCTACACTTGATACAATTATCATCCTTATAATAATTGTATCATTTGGTCGTGAGTAGGATTTAAGAACCACATGATAAATCCTCCTTTATCATTTTGAAAGTAGCTCTAAGAACTTCATCATAACATATGAGTTCTATTTAGAAAGATGTATTCCTCATAATGAATCTACCAGATAATATTTATTATTTTATAATTCATATATATGTATGGAGCACAATCATCTACAACCTAAATGATTGGCTTTAGGATACAATTCTCAACAACTCCCACTTGGACTAAAGCCAATCAAATTGGTATCAAATACATATCTTTTGCTTGTAATCATCGAACTCTTTAAATCTGATTGCTCTAGTCAATGGATCGGTCAAGTTCTTCTTTCAGTCGATCTTCCTAAGATCGACTTTATTTTGATCTTATCAAATAAGGTAATTGCAATACAGAAAGTGTTTGGTTTATAGATGGAACATCGGTTCTTCAGCTTAAGCTATGGTTCCAGTGCTGCTGTCAATACAGAAGGACTGGACTATCGATGGAGGGTGCCACTCTAACCTTACTAAAGAACTTTCATAACCAAACAACTTCTTTACCAGCATCAAATGCTGTAAATAATTTTGTATCACAAATAAAACTGACTACTAAATACTGCATGGAACCTTTTCAGTATGTCGCTCATCTTTTTAGGATAAAACCATAACCTGACACAACTTTGTCATTTCAATTTAAGTAGAAACTGAAATCAATATTCCATAAGTTTTATGTCAGACTCTCCATAAATGAGCCATTGATCCTTAGTATTTTATAAATACTTAAGAATGGTTCTAATAACCTTTCAAACCTTTATGGAGAATGGAGATGACAACCAAGCTTTTATTCCTTGTAATGTAGGGATGTCATTTTCGATTAAGAGAATTTCATCCAAACAACATAAAAAATATTTTTATAGAACTATCAGTCTATTTGTACATATAGGATTTCATTTCATTCTCAATGAAATTATACGTTCAAAACGTATATTCCAACTTCAAGAAGTTTGATTCAATTCGAATGGACTTGAGGATTGCCACAAGAAAAACTTCTCATTATAGTCAACACTATAACTTTGATGAAATCTTTTGACAACCAAATAGAATTAATAGGTCTCCATCTTTCTGTCTGCA
This sequence comes from Elaeis guineensis, assembly GCF_000442705.2. Lineage (NCBI taxonomy): Eukaryota > Viridiplantae > Streptophyta > Magnoliopsida > Arecales > Arecaceae > Elaeis > Elaeis guineensis. The sequence continues at coordinate 28,204,944 of NC_026005.2, forward strand.
CTTCTAATTCATCTAGAATCCACTCATACCCTATGGGTCTTATCCCTTTAGGTGAATCAACGAATATCCATACATCATCGATCTTTATGGACTTCATTTCAAATTTAATGGCTCCAAGCCACTTCTCAAGGTTAGATCCTTGTATTACATCCATATGGAAGATCAAATCTTTATCTCAAATATAGAAACTGAAGTATCTATTCGACTGATACGGTACTCTACCATATCTACTCAAGGATGCCTTTACATCGAGCTTCAGATTTGATCTAATCAACTCCGATTCTATTGGTTTGTGATAGAATCAGTTTCTTTATCTATCAAACTTTATCAAGTTTGCTCTTAATGGCATCAGTTCGTTCATTAAGAAACTTCTTTTTCAAAAAGAATACCTTAAGATTCATGAACATCTCATGCCATCAGGAAGACAGAAGAAATATCTTTAATATAATATTTAACAGATCAAGATCCAAGTTAGTTAGTTTGTGAATATTTCATAAAAGTTTGATACCCCAAATATTAAAATAAGAGAGTATCAAATTACCCAAGTCCATATCTCATATGAAGTTTTGGTGATCGATTTGCTTGAAACATTCTTGAGCACATATCAAGTAGTCTCTAAAGCATAACCTCTGATTGACTAGCAAACCCACAATGGATCAAACCATGTCTAACAAAGTTTAGTTTCTCCTTTCAAACACCCTTTTAAATAGTGGTGTCCCAGGAGAGGTCCATTGAGAGAGAATCCAATTCTCTTCAAGATATGCCAAAAACTTACTGTAAAGGTATTCACTTCATCAGTCAAATCGATGAATTCTAATACTCTTTTCAGTTTATTTTTCTACCACATTACGAAATTATTTAAATATTTCAATCGATTTATATTTTTGCTTCATAAGCAAGACTCACCCATATCAAGATAGGTCGTCCGAGATTTTAATAAAGTAGTAAAGCCTTCTTCTGGCATTAACATTCATGAGTGTAAATACATCAATGTGTACCAAACTCAAAATATTGCTGGCTCATTCACCCTTTCCAATAAAAGGTGACTAAGTTAGTTATGCCAAAGATAGGCTTCAGTGATATTATCTAATCTAGGATGCTAGTTAGACGTGTACTTTACACTAACAGACAATGGTACTGAGTTTATGCATTTTCAATTGTCCATTCATTATTATAGTATCATTCACAATGATATTACAATAATCATACTTATTGACACCATCAATAAGATTAGATAATAGCGACAATCACTTAAAATGATATTTTTAAGATTATAAACAAGCTCGACAATTCTTAATGTTAAGACTAGAACAGACTTCCATGTCTTGCATTCAGGAATCTCTTGCTATTTTTAAATCTTCTTCTATTTTGAAATCTTTTGTAACTATTTACAAACATGATTTATACTGTCAGTATCCTATATCCAGATAGTAGTATTATCAATAGAGAAACTTCAAGAAGTTATCGTATGACTATCTTGACCAGCAACCATTTACTAATTTTTTTTTAATCCTGTTTGGATTAGCCTGAGACTTCTTGATCAATTTGTCTAAAAAACTATACTCAACTTCTGATACTGAGTATCAAAGTTAGGTCTGATAATATTTTCACTGTCTAATAGTGAAGAGAACGATAATTTTTTAGCCATTTCTGAAAAGAGAACAATTAACCTATTAGTATATGAATTATTTTAAACCTAAAGACTTGGACTTTAGTCTAAAAATTCTTTCACTATTTTATACGAATTGGTAGCCTCTACCTCCAATTCAAAAAATTACTTTAATTCCTTAGCGGATACTAGAATCCACATAGACTGCATTCAGACCCGAGTGTGGCTCCACCAACCCTAGTGCATCCATGGATAGGTTCATAACTAATTATTTCTCCAAATAATTTTTAGCAATCATATTTTGCCCTAAGTATCCCTTCAGCAAACGTGTGGCACCTCCACTGAAAATTTTAGTTAGGTCTAACCATTAACATGACAACATCAAGTGCATCTAAAAAATGGATGTCCATATTCGAGTGTGGCTCGACCAATCTGAGTATTGATCTGAAGGTACAACAAGATGGTCATATGATGGATGATAATTTTAATACGTAATAGATACCAGGCGTGTGGCACCTCCAATGCCTATTTGAAATATTAGACTCATTATCATGTATCTTAATAGGAGGCTATGATCTAGTTATCCCCACAACTAGCTTATTTTATAGACTTAATAATTTAGAGAATTTGATCAATTTATTTTGTAAAATATCAATCGACCTATAAATCATAAGTCCTCCCACTGACTTCATCAAGTCATATAAAGGATTAGTGACTAGCAGGTCCAACTAATAAATCATAAATCCTACCACTGATTTCACCAAGTCATGAGAAGGACTAGAGATAAGTCGGTCCAAGGCACCTAAATCAGTCATACTGATTAATCTTAACGACATGGGTCAACTCGAGTCACTTAGTGATCTAATCAATCGAATGACTCAGGCTCAATCTTTGAGCCACAATTAAGGTCTATTTGGTTTAATCAAAGATATGGACTTGATCAATTACAACTATTATTTTTGATCTAGAGTATCTTTGACCTAATCTAAATCAACTATTGGTTAGATTTGATCAATTACCTTTTTAGTCTATTATGTCTTTGATTCTAACCTTAGGTCTAATCCAATTAAAAAAATCTAATTTGAGCTAACCCATGCCTCATATTTTATGCAATGTCATAGATCTGAAAGAAATTTACGATAGTGGAGTACATGTAATTAAAAATTTTATGCAGTAAAAATAATGGATTAAATAATTTAATCTTAACCACATATATAAGATCTAATCTTAGAATACCACATCAAGATCTTTGATATAAAAAATATATATTTTAAATCTAAAAATAAAAATCACATCGATCTCATTGATGCTAAAATTTTAAATCTAACTATTAGATCTACCATAGGAATCAAAATAAGTTAGAGATCATTACCAAACAAATTTTGATCTTGATATCCTCTGATCCAATGATTGGAGAGGATATTCTTCAAGTTACTTATAGCTACACGAAGTCATCTGATCTTTATAAAAAAATCTATATGAAGACTGGCACAGATCAGGAGCTCGGAGATGCTAGTCTGCGAACAACTTCGACAGTTGACCTTTTTCTTCTTCTACAAGCATCTTGAACACTCCAAAGTGATAGGAGATCTGGAGAAAGAAGAAAGGAGGAGGAGAAGAGGCTCTGAAAATAAAAAATCTATAAGAGAATTGATCATGGGATGTCTAAGAGAGGGGTCCTCTTTTTATAGACTAGGAATTAGGACTTTCCAAGAAAGGATGCCATGAATCAATGCCAAAACACCTTTTTAGCATCCTCAAAAATTCCAAAAAAATCATTAGGACATGGAGAAGAAATCTAAAGTCTCACTCACATGTTGAAGGATTCTTCAAGAAAAAAAAAAATGTGGCTCCAACAATATACCATATACAAAAAATCTCTTTCCTAAAATGCATCTTATCTTTGATTCGGATTGCATTCGAATTAGACAAGAGATAATATTATGACTCATCAGCTATAGCTGACCATCTTTATTGGATCCTCTCTCATGATGCCAAAAATCATAACCCAAATCCAATTAGGCGTGGAGAAATTGGTATGGATCTTGATGTGGCGCAAAGGTAAAGATAAAGTCCTAGTCTGACTTGGACTCTTCATTTCTAATTCAATTCTAATCCAAATCAAATTTGGATTGAAACCACTGATAGAAATGAACCTAATCTAATTAGAAATCTAAATATCTTATCAAATTTCTAACCTAATTAGAAATTAGCCGAGTCCAAACTCTGATTGAATCAGGATCAAATTTTTCTTGTAATCGGATTTGAGCATATCAATCCCAATCTGAGACAAACTGAATCTAATTCAATTAGACTTATTCCAAAGCTCTTCACTCAATCAAATTAAGTCAATTAGTAATCTAATTACTAATTAATTCTTCATAAATGGTAGAGTTCTAGTCCCAGTGAGATTCTTCCATAAAGTACTAGTCCAAGTAGGACTCTTCATCAGAGTCACAATCCAATTGGACTCTTCAGCCATCAGATCTGATCAAATCTTTTAATGCGTGTGACCCCATAGGTTTAAACCTAAGCCAGTAGCATAGGAATAACTTTCTATACCAATCGATGTAACCATCTAGCAATGATAATCCGATGACCAAATGGGTCGAATTGTTATAAAGCAACCATCTAGAACCTACTGGCGTATGGGTACCGTATAATTCATCTCTTTAATCTAAATGCTCAAGGTGACTTAAGATTTAACTGTCAACCCTAATTAAGTTGACCATATTGTATTGCAACCTTTCAAATCCATCTCATAGATTATCCTGACCAAGATTTTGCTAAATTGAAATACACTGATGCATATCTCCTACCAATTCAGAGGGGTCAATTCTATCTTGACTCACACACTGACTTGATAAGTACTTAATTGCACCTAGTATCCTTCCATCACTAAGTTAGAAACTGAGATAGTCCGATACTAAAGTATAGTGAGTTACTTACAAGTCACCGTAGTGGTCTCAGATCGAAGAGACACTTATACCCATACCCTTTACAAGCTACTCTTGATAGTAGAATGCTCGACAGATGGTCACATTCGATGCGAATGTACTCCTACATTCTATCTACATGCCATAACAGTGTCTCCATATTCTTTGATTAAGAAGACAACCAACTCATATGGTACACAACGATCTACACTTGATATCGCTATCGTCCTAGTAATAGCATATCATTTGGTCGCGAATAATTTTTGGGACTTAACGATAAATCCTCTTTTGTTGATTAATATATATAGTCTCAAGGACTTCATTACAACACAGGAGTTCAAAGATGGTCAATTTGTAATGAAAATATCAAATAACTTTTATTAATAAAAATTTATATATAGTTTACAAGATGAGCACAATCATCTAACGATTGGCTTTGGGACACATTTTCTAACAACTCTCACTTGGACTAAAGCCAATCAATACAGTATCGTATATCCATCTTCGATTTGTGGTCATCAAACTCCTTGATTCTGAGAGCTTTAGTAAATGGGTCAGCTAGGTTCTCCCTTCCAATGATCTTCTGAAGGTCGATGTCTCCTCGATCCATGATTTCTTGGATAAGGTGATAACGGTGCAGAATATATTTGGTGTGCTGATGGGATCTCGGCTCCTTGGCTTGAGCAATGACTTTAGTATTGTCGTAGTATAATAAGACAGGGCCATCAATGGAGGGTGTCAGTCTGAGGTCATTGATGAACTTCCACAATCATATAGCTTGCTTCGCAGCATCGGATGTTGTGATATACTCTGTTTCGCAAATAGAGTCTGCTACAGTATCCTGCTTGAAACTTTTTCAATAGATTTCTTCACTATTTAAGATAAAAATATAACCCGACATACTCTTACTATCATCATGGTCCGACTGAAAGCTGGAGTCAGTGAACCCCATAAGTTTCAAGTCAGTTTCACCATACACAAGCCACTGGTCCTTAGTATTTCTTAAATACTTAAGAATAATCTTTACGACTTTTCAATGATTTTTTTCTAGATCAGACTGGTATCTACTCACTACCCTAATAAGTATGCCACGTCTGGTCTTGTACATGTCATGGTGTACATAATAGAACCCATCGTCGAAGCATATAAAACTTTACTTATACACTCTCTCTCTTGAGGAGTTATCAGATAATCTCCTTTCAAAAGAAAAATTCTTTGGCCTATCGAAAGATAGCCTTTCTTGAAATTCTCCATACTGAACCATTTTAGCATAGTTCTATGTATGTAGATTGGGCGAGCCCGAGTAGCCTCTTAGATCTATCCTTATAGATCTTCATCCCTAAGATGTAGGCTACTTCTCCCAGATCCTTCATGAAGAATTATGATGACAGCCACACTTTTATTCCCTGTAATGCAGGGACATCATTCTCGATTAAGAGAATATCATCCACATACAACACAAGAAATATAATTATCGAACTATTTGCCCACTTATTTATGTAGGATTCCTCTCCATTCCTAACGAAGCCATACGTTTTGATCACCTTATCAAAACATATATTTTAACTCTGAGATGCTTGCTTCAATCCATAAATGGATATCTGAAGCTTACACACCTTAGACTCATGTATAAATATGAACCCTTCAGATTGTATTATATACACCTCTTGTTGGGAAATGTGTCCCAAAAAGTCAATCGTCAAGCTGTTGACGGTTGAGCAACCAAGTATTGTAATTGATTTGTTAATAAATAAAATATATTTGGCATTTTCATCAAAAGCTTTCATCTTCTAATGAACTCCGTTGTTATGATGAAGTCCTTAGGACTATTTAAGTTCGATAAAGAGAGGATTTATCGATTAGTCCTTAAAACTGTTCACGACCAAATGATAGGCTGTTAATAAGGACGACAGCTTCTATCAAGCATAGGTCGCTGTAAGCCATATGGGTTGGTTGTCCTCTTAACCAAGGAGTGTGGAGACACTGGTATGGCATACAGATGAGATGTAAGGGTACATCATCATTGAACATGACCAACTCCAGAGCATTCTGCTGTCAAAAATGTCTCTGATGGGATATAGGTATAAATATCCCTTAGACTTGAGATCGCCTCATTGACTTGCAAGCAACTCACTGTGCTTTGGTACCGGACTAACTGAATTTCTAATTCAGGGACGGAAGGCTTCTGGGCACAGTCAAGTACTTGCGAAGTCAAAGTGTGATCGAGATGGGATTGACCACTCCAAGAGTTGGAGAAGAATGAGTCGCTGTATTTCAATTTAGCAAAACCTTGGTCAGGGTAATCCATCAGATGGATTTGATATTTTGAAATACAATGTGGATAACCTGATCAGAGTTGACAGTTGAGCTCTGGGGTATTCTATGATCATTTTGGTCAAGGGGATGAATTATATGAAAACTATATCCGCATGGGTTCTAAGGATGTTGTTCTACACATTCGACCTATCCGGACGTCGGGTACCATTGCTAGATGGTCACTTCGATTGGTATAGGAATTTGTTTCTATGCTACCGGCTTAGGTTCGGACCTATGAGGTCACACACATTAGAGTTCATGATCCGATCGGATGGTTGATCAACGATTAAGAATCATTATAGGGTTAAATAATCAATACGATTGATATTTAACCCAGTGCAAGTGTTGTAGGAGGATCGATTAGCAATTTGATTGCTAATTGGCTTAATTTGATTAAGCCAATGGGCTGAGATTAAGTCTAATTAAATATGATTTAATTAGTTTTGGTTTGGGCTTGATTGGATCAAGTCCAATTGGTTTATTGGATAAGCCAAGTGCAAGGAAAGACTAGTCCTAGTTCAACTAGGACTTGGGTCAATCTAATTTCTAATTTGATTAGAAAATTAAATCAGATTTAAATCTAATTTAATCTGATTAAATTAGGTTCTTAATTAGGTTAAGACCTATTTTAATTGGGTTGATCTAATTTTGATTTGATTTAGTTTGGGAAACCAAATTAAAACAAGTTATGAGACAGAATCCTAGTAGGACTAGGATTCCACCTTGCTCCACATAAGCCTTCTCCACGCCCTCTCTCTTATTCAACGCCAATCTCCACTTATTTTGTACGACAAAAGCCCTCTCTCAGATCTCTCCCACGTTCACAAAAGGTCTCCTCTCTTCTTTCTTACATGGAAGGTGATTTGGATCAAATCTAAAAGGAATAAGTTTGGATTTCGAATTCTATGAGATAGAGTTTTAGAAATCCAAAACTCTTTCAATTTTGCACCAAATTTATCCAATTTTTTTTTGGAATTTTTGTGGCTTTTAGGGTTTACATTGTACACCCTTTTCTGATGATCCATGTATGAAAATATGGAGGAGGTGCTCAAGAGTTGGGCGTCCCTTTACTTGCCATGTTTGGATAAGCCTTGACTAGGTGTTTGACCTAGACAAGGACTCTATCATATCTCTCTATATAAGACGTGTTTCTTTATGAAATTTTAAGGAGAGATAGATATTTGAGAGCCCTTTCTGTCATCCAAAAATCAGAGAGAAATACCTTTGGGTCGTGGAGATATAAAAGATGCAAGTTTGGGTGTCTAGAGAGAAAAACGTGAAGAAGAAGAGGGTCTTCTTCTTGGGTTTTTGTTTTCATATCTTTCCTCCCTCCATCTTGAGTTTTCTGAGAGTGTCTCAGATCTGAAACTCCTCCTTCTACTTTTTATCTTTGGAAGAGTCCAAATTAATAAGAAGGAGGCACCTGATCAATCATCAAAGAAGGATCAACGCAGTACTAGCATACTGTGCTGATTTCCTGAAGCAGGACTTCTGATCGAGATTCGTGGGCTCGTGTGGACGACTCCTAGAGGTCGGACGCGTGTGTGGCTTGCAACATCATCCTTAAGCCCGGATCAGCGAGGTTAGAGCATCTAACTTGCAAGGTAATAGATCTGATCTATTATTTAATACATACATTAGATGTAGCTAGTATAGAAACATGTTGATATGATCAACATGTAGTTCATACTATATTTATATACATTTTAATTTTTGATTTAATACTATATAATAATCATGTAATAGGATCTTAGATCTAGGGATTTTCTGATCTTAGAAAATAAATTTTGATTTATTTTAGTCTTCCGCTGTATGATCTTGAAAAAGTTTCAAGATCTAACCCTGAAACCCTAGATCTGGTTCCTACAATTGGTATCAGAGCCTAGGTTCTTTATTACATGATTATTTATACATGCTTAGATTATTTTTTAGATTAGATCTAATTTATAATCTGATTATTAAATCTGAAATTAAAATTTTAGATCAATCACAAACTGCAAGGTTGTCCTGCTGTAAGGTTTACCCCTTACAGTGCAAAGGTTGTCCTAGTTTGTGTAGATCTATCTTTAATCATAAATTTGTTAGATATGATCTAGATTAAATTTATGATTTATTAGATTTAAAAGATGTTTAAATCTGAAATAAAATCTCTTTGTTAATAATTTTTATGCAAAGAAATTATTTAAAGTTGAAATTGTTTCAATTACTTGAACCTGTTTAGATTAGATCTAAAGTAGTTTCATGTTTATTTCACTTGCATCTTGATTATGAATCAAACATGCAATATGATTGGTAGAATCATATTGTAAAATTGTTTTACAAATATAAAAATTATTTTTTGAAAAGCCGAACCCAACCCTCAGCCCAAAACTTAATTAAGAATTAAGAAGTTGTTTGATTAGGTTCTAGGATTGTGAATTGAAGAACCTAAGACACGAATCATAACACATTGGGTTAATAGGTTAGTGGAAATTAGGTCCATTAATTGGGTTAGACCTATGGTTAGATTAAAGATGGACTTAATTAGAGAATTGACTAAATCTAATCAATTGTTGTCTTAGATTAGGTCAAGGATTCTCTAGATCAATTATAATAGTTGTAGTTGGTCAAGTCCATGTCTTTAACGAGAACCAAATGGACTTGATTCTTGGCTAAGCGATCTAGCACGAACTGTTAGGTTGATCTAATCAAAACTAATTAAACCAGTTGGTGTCTAAGGTAAACCAGACCGGTGGTTTTTAATTGGGAGCCCGCTTACCTGGCCATTCATGATGGTGTCTAAGGCAAGCTTTGGCAGACCCTCCCACTGATCGAACTTACCTGGCCTCTTGGTGAAATTATGTTTTGATCGGATCACTTGACTATTCGAGCTGACCCATGTCAGCTAGGTAAATCAGTGTGACTGATTTAGGTGCTCCTAGACCAGCCCTTTTAATGGTCTCCCTTAAGCTGACTTGGTGAAGTCAGTGGGAGGATCATGATAAGCTGGTTCATCTGACTTCATCCTCTATATTATTTAAATCCTCTAAAATTATTAGGTCCTTAAAATGATAAAGTTATGGAGATAACTGAGTCATAGCCTCCCATTAAGGTGTTTGATAATGAGTCCATTAACTCAATAATCATTGCAGACCCAAAGGCCTAGTGCTTGTTGACTAATGGAATTATCACTCATCATATGATGACTTGGAAGTGTCTCTCTAATGGTGGTTAGGTGAGCCAACCAAAGTTGGGCTTAATCATTCGTTGGTTAGATACACCAAGTATGATCATGTTAATGGTTGGACCTAACCGGATCCTTACAGTGGAGGCCAAAGCCTACTGATTAGGTTTCTGGGGCAAAATTAAAATTACTAGAAATTATTTAGAGAAACAATTGGTTATGAACCTACCTTTAGATGTACATGGGTTGACCAACCAAAGTTGGGCTTGTGTGCAGTCTAAGTGGATTCTAGTACCCGCTAAGGAATTAGGGTAATTCCTCGAGTTGGAGGTAGAGGCTACCAATTCGAATAAAATAGTGGGAGAAACCTTTTGATTAAAGTCCAAATCTTTAGGTTTAATGAATCAATTACTAATTAGGTTATGGTTCTCCTTTGTGCAAATATGGCCACTTCCCTGTCGCTCTGATTATTGTTGGACAATGATAAGTTGGTGGGACCCAACTTCGGTAGCTGGTACCGAAAGTTGAAGATAGTCCTGGAGCATGAACGGATCCTATATGTGATAATGGATCCTGCACTTGAGGAGCCAGCTGTCAATGCACGTGGAACAGTCAGAGACACTTACCAGAAGTGGCTCAGTGACCGGACCACGGTGCGCTGTATCATGCTGGCTGCTATCATGAGTGACGAGTTCAGTCGTAGATTCGAGACGGCTCAGCCAAAGGACATGCTTCAAGTGTTGGAGGATACCTTTGGCACACCCGATGACGTAGAGAGGCACAAGACTAGTTGTGCCATCTTCAACGCCAAAATACGGGATGGAGTCTCTATCACTGATCATGTATTGTACATGATCGAGCTGATGGAACGATTGAGCAAGCTCGGCTTTCCCTTGCATGAGCAGCTTGGGAAAGATGCAATACTGAACTCGCTGCCCAAGTCTTGTCTCCCATTCCTCACTCATTATAGAATAACAAAGCCTGAAGTAAACTACCATGGGTTAATGGGGTTGCTTCAGAACTTTGAGAAGGATCACCAACTCCTCAAGGAGTCGGTGAACTCGGTGAACTTAGTGGGAGGTTCGTCTTCTGGTTCTCGACCTTTTGAGAAAGGGAAGAAGAACAAGAAGAAGAAAGTCAAGAAGGTGCAAGTTCAGGCTGGGACATCTGTGCAGAGCCAGACCAAAAAGATCAAGCCTGATAAGAGTCTATTCTACTGGCAAGCACCCTAGATTAGATAGTGTGTCAAATATCTACTTATGGCATTGGAGGCTAGGTCATATAAATAAGAACAGAATAAATAGGTTGACTCAAGAGGGAATCCTCAAAGTCAGTGATTGTGAATCACTTGCAACCTGTGAGTTCTGTCTTCTTGGTAAAATGACCAAGTCACCTTTTACTGGAAAAGGTGAGAGAGCTACTGAGCTCTTGGGCCTAGTACATACTGATGTATGTGGGCCCATGAGCACCAGTGCTAGAGGTGGATATTTCTACTTCATAGCTTTCACGGATGACCTATACCTATATGGATATGTCTATCTGATGAAACATAAGTTGGATTCATTTGAAATGTTCAAACGATTCTGAAGTGAAGTAGAAAAATAAACTGGGAAGAGTATTAAAACTCTTCGATCTGATCGAGGAGGAGAATACCTTTCTAGTGAGTTTCTCACATATCTAGGAGAGAATGGGATTCTCTCTCAATGGACTCCTCCAGGAACACCACAGCATAATGGTGTGTTTGAAAGGAGGAATCGAATTTTGTTAGACATGGTCCGATCCATGATGGGTTTTTTGCTAGCTTGCTGATATCCTTCTGGGGATATGCACTCGAATCGGCCTGTTATCTGTTAAATAGAATTTCAAGTAAGTCTGTAATTAAGACTCCATATGAGATATGGACATGGCGTAAGCCAGTACTTTCACACCTTAGGGTCTGGGGGTGCCCGACCTATGTCAAACGATTAGTCACAGACAAACTTGGACCTAGGTCCGACAAATGCTCATTCATAGGGTACCCCAAAGAGACAAAAGGATATTTTTTCTACCATGCTGATGAACAAAAGGTGTTCATCAACCTTAAGGCAATCTTTTTAGAAAAGGAGTTCCTTGGTGAAGGAACCGTTGCCTCTAAGGTTGAACTTGATGAAGTTCAACAGGTAGAAGGACCGACACCAATAGCTGAACCTGAGTCGGATATGATTAGATCAGATCCGGAGCCCAATATACCTGCACCATTAAGGCGATCCGATAGAGTACCGCGTCAGTCGGACAGATACTATGGTTTCTTGGTTCGGGACGGTGATCCCATCGAACTTGATGAGAATAATGAGGATCCGATCACCTATATGGATGCTATGCAGAGACCTGATTCCGAGAAATGGCTTGGAGCCATGAAATCCGAAATGGAGTCCATGAAGGTCAACGATGTATGGACATTGGTTGACCCACCTAAAGGGGTTAAACCCATTGGGTGTAAATAGGTCTTCAAAAGGAAGAGGGGCGCAGACGGAAAGGTGGAGACCTATAAAGCCCGTCTGGTTGCCAAGGGGTATCGTCAACGTTATGGTATTGACTATGACGAGACATTTTCCCCTATGGCAATGCTCAAATCTATTCGGATAATACTTGCAATAGCTGCCCATCTGGATTATGAGATCTGGCAGATGGATGTAAAGACAGCTTTCCTGAATGGAGAGCTGACTGAAGAGGTGTATATGATACAACCTGAAGGGTTTACATCCACAGATGAGTCCAAGGTGTGCAAGCTTCAGAGATCCATTTATGGACTGAAGCAAGCTTCTCGGAGTTGAAACATGCATTTTGATAAGGTGATCAAAACGTATGGCTTCATTAAGAATGGAGAAGAGCCCTGCATCTATAAATGGGCAAATGGTCCAGTTGTGGTATTCCTTGTCTTGTACGTGGATGACATTCTCTTAATCGGGAATGACATCCCCGCACTACAGGGAATAAAAGTTTGGTTGTCATCACAGTTCTCCATGAAGGACTTGGGTGAAGCATCTTACATCCTAGGGATGAAGATCTATAGGGATAAAACTAAAAGGATGCTTGGGTTATCCTAGTCCATGTACATAGACACTGTGCTGAAGAGGTTCAGCATGGAAAATTTCAAGAAGGGCTATCTACCGATAGGTCATGGAATTTCTCTCTCTAAGAAGGATTGTCTGACAACTCCTGAAGAGAGAGAGCGTATGAGTAGAGTCCCATATGCTTCAGCCGTGGGATCTATCATGTACGCCATGACATGTACAAGATCAGATGTGGCATATTCACTAGGAGTAGTGAGTAGATACCAATCTGATCCTGGAGAAGATCACTGGAAAGTGGTCAAAGCCATCCTTAAGTATTTGAGAAATACTAAGGACCAATGGTTGATTTATGGCGAGTCAGATCTGAAACTTGTGGGGTTCACAGACTCTAGCTTCCAATCTGACCATGATGACAGCAGGAGCGTGTCGGGTTATATCTTTACTCTGAATGGTGGAGCCATCTGCTGGAAGAGTTCCAAGCAGCATACTGTGGCAGACTCTGTTTGTGAAGCGGAGTATATCGCAGCATCAGATACCGCGAAGGAAGCTGTGTGGCTGAGGAAATTCATCAATGAGCTCGGAGTAGCATCCTCCTTCGATGGTCCAGTCCTGCTCTACTGCGACAGCACTGGTACCATAGCTCAGGTGAAGGAACCCAAAGCACATCAGCAGATGAAGCACATCTTGCACCGCTTCCACCTGGTCCGAGAGATCGTGGATCGAGGTGACGTCGACCTTCAGAAGATCGACGGAAAGGAGAACCTAGCCGACCCCTTCACTAAAGCCCTGGCAATAAAGGAGTTCGACAACCACAAGTCGAAGATGGGTATTAGATACTGTGCCGAGTGGCTTTAGGACAAGTGGGAGTTGTTGGGAAATGTGTCCCAAAAAGCCAATCGTCAAGCTGTTGACGGTTGAGCAACCAAGTATTGTAATTGATTTGTTAATAAATAAAATATATTTGGCATTTTCATCATAAGCTTTCATCTTCTAATGAACTCCGTTATTATGATGAAGTCCTTAGGACTATTTAAGTTCGATAAAGAGAGGATTTATCGATTAGTCCTTAAAATTGTTCACGACCAAATGATAGGCTGTTAATAAGGACGACAGCTTCTATCAAGCATAGGTCGCTGTAGGCCATATGGGTTGGTTGTCCTCTTAACCAAGGAGTGTGGAGACACTGGTATGGCATACAGGTGAGATGTAAGGGTACATCGTCATTGAACGTGACCAACTCCAGAGCATTCTGCTGTCGAGAATGTCTCTGATGGGATATAGGTATAAATGTCCCTTAGACTTGAGATCGCCTCATTGACTTGCAAGCAACTCACTGTGCTTTGGTACTGGACTAACTGAATTTCTAATTCAGGGACGGAAGGCTTCTGGGCATAGTCAAGTACTTGCGAAGTCAAAGTGTGATCGAGATGGGATTGACCACTCCAAGAGTTGGAGAAGAATGAGTCGCTGTATTTCAATTTAGCAAAACCTTGGCCAGGATAATCCATCAGATGGATTTGATATTTTGAAATACAATGTGGATAACCTGATCAGAGTTGACAGTTGAGCTCTGGGGTGTCCTATGATCATTTTAGTCAAGGGGATGAATTATATGAAAACTATATCCGCATGGGTTCTAAGGATGTTGTTCTACACATTCGACCTATCCGGACGTCGGGTACCATTGCTAGATGGTCACTTCGATTGGTATAAGAATTTGTTTCTATGCTACCGGCTTAGGTTTGGACCTATGAGGTCACACACATTAGAGTTCATGATCCGATCGGATGGTTGATCAACGATTAAGAATCATTATAGGGTTAAATAATCAATACGATTGACATTTAACCCAGTGCAAGTGTTGCAGGAGGATCGATTAGCAATTTGATTGCTAATTGGCTTAATTTGATTAAGCCAATGGGCTGAGATTAAGTCTAATTAAATATAATTTAATTAGATTTGGTTTGGGCTTGATTGGATCAAGTCCAATTGATTTATTGGATAAGCCAAGTGCAAGGAAAGACTAGTCCTAGTTCAACTAGAACTTGGGTCAATCTAATTTCTAATTTGATTAGAAAATTAAATCAGATTTAAATCTAATTTAATCTGATTAAATTAGGTTCTTAATTAGGTTAAGACCTATTTTAATTGGGTTGATCTAATTTTGATTTGATTTGGTTTGAGAAACCAAATTAAAATAAGTTATGAGACAGAATCCTAGTAGGACTAGGATTCCACCTTGCGCCACATAAGCCTTCTCCACGCCCTCTCTCTTATTCAACGCCAATCTCCACTTATTTTGTATGACAAAAGCCCTCTCTCAGATCTCTCCCACGTTCACAAAAGGTCTCCTCTCTTCTTTCTTACATGGAAGGTGATTTGGATCAAATCTAAAAGGAATAAGTTTGGATTTCGAATTCTATGAGATAGAGTTTTAGAAATCCAAAACTCTTTCAATTTTGCACCTAATTTATCCAAATTTTTTTTAGAATTTTCATGGATTTTAGGGTTTACATTGTACACCCTTTTCTGATGATCCATGCACAAAAATATGGAGGAGGTGCTCAAGAGTTGGGCATCCCTTTACTTACCATGTTTGGATAAGCCTTGACTAGGTGTTTGACCTAGACAAAGACTCTATCATATCTCTCTATATAAGATGAGTTTCTTCTTGAAATTTTAAGGAGAGATAGATATTTGAGAGCCCTTTCTACCATCCAAAAATCAGAGAGAAATACCTTTGGTTCGTGGAGATATAAAAGATGCAAGTTTGGGTGTCTAGAGAGAAAAACGTGAAGAAGAAGAGGGTCTTCTTCTTGGGTTTTTGTTTTCATATCTTTCCTCCCTCCATCTTGAGTTTTCTTAGAGTGTCTCAGATCTGAAACTCCTCCTTCTACTTTTCATCTTTGGAAGAGTCCAAATCAAGAAGAAGGAGGCACCTGATCAACCATCAAAGAAGGATTAGCGCAGTACTAGCATACTGTGCTGATTTCCTAAAGCAGGACTTCTGATCGAGATTCGTGGGCTCGTGTGGATGACTCCTAGAGGCCGAACGCGTGTGCGGCTTGCAACATCATCCTTAAGCCCGGATCAGCGAGGTTAGAGCGTCTAACTTGCAAGGTAATAGATCTGATCTATTATTTAATACATACATTAGATGTAGCTAGTATAGAAACATGTTGATATGATCAACATGTAGTTCATACTATATTTATATACATTTTAATTTTTGATTTAATGCTATGTAATAATCATGTAATAGGATCTTAGATCTAGGGATATTCTGATCTTAGAAAATAAATTTTGATTTATTTTAGTCTTCCGCTGTATGATCTTGAAAAAGTTTCAAGATCTAACCCTGAAACCCTAGATCTAGTTCCTACACCTCTTCATTCGCTCTCTATTTAGGAAAGCTATCTTCACATCCATTTATCAGACTTCATAGTCTAGATATGCTGCTATCGCAAGCATGATCCAAATGGATTTGAGCATTGCCACAGGAGAAAATATCTCCTCATAGTCAATACCATAATACTGATGATAACCCTTGGCAACCAAATAGGCTTTATAGGTCTCCACCTTCCCGTCTGTGCCCTTCATCCTCTTGAAGACCCACTTACACCCTATAGGCTTTACCTCTTCAGGTAGGTCAACTAATGTCCATACATCATTGACCTTCATGGACTCCATTTCGGATCTTATGGCTTCAAGCTATTTATCAGAGTCAGATCTCTGCATTGTATCCATATAGGTGATCGGATCTTCATCGTTCTCATCAAGTTCGACAGGATTCCCGTATCGGATCAAAAAATCTAAGTATCTATCTGATTGATGCGGTACTCTACTGGATCATCTTAAGGATGTTTGTTCATTGGGCTTTAGGTTTGATCTCATCAAATCTGATTCAGATTCAATCATTGGTGTCGGTTCTTCTATCTGTCGAACTTCATCAAGCTCGATTTTAGAGGCACTTATTCCTTCACTAAATTTTTTTTTTTCAAGAAATGTGCCTTTCTGCTGACAAACACCTTTTATTTAGCAGATAGGTAAAAATAATATCTTCTCATTTCTTTGAGGTATCCTATGAAATTACACTTATCAGACTTAGGACTGAGCTTGTCAGTTTGTAATTGTTTAATATAAGCTGGACACTTTCAGACCCTAAAGTAAGAGAGGTTCGGCCTATATCCTGATCATATCTCATATGGTGTCTTACTAACTGATTTACTTGAAATATTATTGAGCACAAGACAGACTATTTTAAGTACATATCCTCAAAAAGAGATCGACAGAGTTACAAACCCTATCATGGATCGAACCATGTCTAACAAGGTTCAATTCCTCCTTTCTGAGATGCCATTATGCTGTGGTGTCCCTAGAGGGATCCATTGGGAGAGAATTCCATTCTCTCCTAGATATGTCAAAAATTCACTGAAAAGATATTCATCTCCTCAATCAGATTGAAGAATTTTAATATTTTTTTTAGTTTGTTTCTCTACTTTATTACGTAATCATTTGAACATTTCAAACGATTCAGACTTATATTTCATCAAGTAGACGTACCCATACCTAGATAGGTCATTTGTGAATGTGATGAAGTAGCTATATTCTCCTCTGGCACATATGCTCATGGGTCCACATATATTGGTATGTATCAGACTCAGCATATCACTGGCTTGTTCACCTTTTTCAGTAAAAGATGACTTGGTCATCTTTTCAAGCAAACAAGACTCACAGGTAGGTAACGATTCATAATAATGTTTATCAAGAATTCTTTCTTGAGCCAACCTATTCATTCTGTTCTTGTTGATATGACCTAGCCTACAATGCTAAAGGTAGGCATTTGTGATATCATCTATTCTAGGGCATTTATTTAAAATGTACATTACATTAGGCCTAGATACAATATAGATACTATTATTTAACTATCCACATAAAATTATAACACCATTCAAAATAATATCATAATTCTTTTTTATTGATATTTTATAATTTGAATTGGCCAAAAGACCTACAAAAATAATATTTAAAAGAAAACTAGGACAATAATGACACTCATTAAGAACAATATACTAAGACTCAAATACAAACTTGATGATTCCTAAAGCTAAAACTGAAACTGATCTTTCATCTCCAACATTTAGGAATCTCTCACCTTCTCCAAATCTCCTAGTGATCTGAAGACCCTGCAACGAATTACAAATATAAATAGGGCTTTCAGTATCCAATACCCAGGTCATTGTATCTATAAGAGAGAAGTTACAAGGTGTTATCACATAAGTATCTTATCAAGCAACTGATTGCTTCTTCTTCTTTAGACTGTTCGGGTCAAGAAAAGTGATATACTAAGGATAATTTCTCTTCCAGTGATCCTGCTTCTTGCAAAAGAAACACTCTGTCTGATTTTGATCAGCCTTGAACTTGGATTTCTGGGACTGACTCCCAGCACCAGGCACCTTCTTATTCTTCTTCTTTTTTCTTTTCTTAAAGGGATGACGACTACTCGAAGAAGATCCTCCTACTAGATTCACTGTCTTTTTGTGGAGCTGATGATCTTTCTCAAAAGTCTGTAGCAACTTGAATAGACCGTGGTAGTTGACTACAGGCTTCGTCATTCTGAAATGATTGAGAAACGGTAGGTAGGACTTGGGAAGAGAGTTCAGGATCGCATCTTTTCTCAACTGTTCTTGCAAAGGAAAGTCGAGTTTACTCAATTTTTTAATACTCGATCATGTACAATACATGATCGATAACAGATGCACCCTCCCTCATCCAGATATTGAAAATGATGCAACTAGTCTTGTGCCGCTCAACATCGTCAGGAGTACCAAAGGAATCCCTCAACACTTGAAGCATTTTCTTTGGCTGAGCTTCTTCAAACTTTTAGCTGAACTTGTCATTCATGGAGGCCCGCATGATGCAATGAACCATGGTGCGATCGTTGAGTCACTTCAAATAAGTGTCTCGAATCGCTCCTCGGGTGTTAGAGCAGGCTCCTCAAGTGTTGGATCCATTATCACATAAAGGATCCACTCGTGCTCTAGGACAATCTTTAATTTTTGATATCAATTATCAAAATTTAGTTTGATAAGCTTCTCGCTGTCCAACAGTGATCAGAGTGACAAGTTTGAGGCCATATCTGTACACACAAAGAAAGAACAAAGCCTAATTAGTATATGAATTTATTAATCCTAAAGACTTGAACTTTAGTCTAAAGGTCCTCTCACTATTTTATATGAATTGATAGTCTCTACCTCCAATTCGAGAAATTACCTTAATTCTTTAGCGGATACTAGAATCCATACAGACTACATATAAGCCCGAGGATGGCTCGATCAATCCATATGCACCTATGGATAGGTTCTCAACCAATCATTTCTCCAAATAACTTCTAGTATTTAATTTAGCCTCAGATTTTATTTTAGTAGGCGATGGGCTTCCATTGAAAGTTTTGGTTAGGTCAAACCATTAACATGAACCTACTCAGTGATTCTACCTAATGAGTGATCATGCCCGAGGATGGCTTGATCAATCCAACCATCATCAGATAGTTCATCAAAGTCATCATATGATGAATGATAATTCCATCATTCAGAGAGAATATCAAACGGATGGTGCCTGTAATGTCAATCAGAAATAATGGACCCATTATCACTCACCTTAATGGGAGGCTATGATCTAGTTATCACCATAACCAGCTCATTTTAAGGACCTAATAATTTAGAAGATTTAATCGATTTAGAGAAGAGAGAAGAGAAGAAAAGATCAATCAGTAGACCATAATCCTTCCACTGAATTCACCAAGTCACTGAATCAGATTAGGTCATGCTGATGGAACTAGTACCTAGATCAGTCACACTGATAAATCTTAATGGTATGGGCTAACTCAAATCACTTAGCAATCTAATTAAAATCTAATTCACCAAATTAGCCAGATAAGTGAGATCGATGGGAGGGTCTGCTAAGCTGGCCTTAGACACCATCAAAATGGTCAGGTAAGCCGCTCCCAATTAAAAACCACTGGTTGATATGCCAAACTTACTTTAGACATCAATTGATTAACTAGTTTTGATTTGACCAACCTAATAGTTCGGGTTCAACCACTGAGCCACAATCAGGGTCCATTTGGTCTAATGAAAGACATAGACTTGACCATCTACAACTATTGCACTAGAGAAACTTTGATTAATCTAATTTAATATTTGGTTAAACTTAATCAATTTTTCTACATGGTCAATCAATTCTTTGATTCTAATCTTAGGTCTAACCCAATTAAAGAGAAGGACCTGATTTGAAATTTTAGATCTAACTATTAGATCTACCATAGGAATCAAAATAAGTTAGAGATCGTTACCAAACAAATTTTGATCTTGATCTCCTCTAATCCAATAATTGAAGAGGGTGTTTCTTAGGTCACTCATAGCCACACGAAGTCATCTAGCCTCTATAAGAAAATCCATGTGAAGAGTGGCACAGATCAGGGGCTCGGAGATGCTAGTCTGTGAATAACTTCGATAGCTGACCTCTTCCTTCTTCTACAAGCACCTTAGACACTCCAAAGTGATAGGAGATCTGGAGGAGGAAGAGAGGAGGAGGAAAAGAGGCTATAAAAATAAAAAATCTATAAGAAAATTATATTGAGAATTGTGTTCGCAAAGTCAATCGTCAGCCTATTGACGGTTGTACTTATTATTGTAATTGTATATAAATTATTGAATTAATAAATATTATTTGATTTTTTCATCACTGTGTATATCTTATTTTGAACTCCTATTATGTGATGAAGTCCTTAGAACTATTTGATTCGATACAGGAGGATATATCATTTAGTCCTTAAACCTTAAGTTCATGACCAAATGATATACTATTAATAGGATGATAACTATATCAAGTATAGATCGTTATGTACCTTGTACGTTGGTTGTCCTCTTAATCAAAGAGTATAGAGACACTGGCATGGCATGCAAGTGAGACGTAAGAGTACAACTCGCTGAACGTGACCAATTACTGAGTACTCTGCTATCAAAAGTAGCTCGCGAAGGATATGGGTATAAGTATCTCTCCGACCTGAGATCACCACGGTGACTTACAAGTAACTCACTATGCTTTGATGCTGGAATATCTGAATTTTTAATTTAATGATGAAAGATTTTTGAGCATAGTCAAGTACTTGCGAAGTCAGTGTGTGAGTCAAGATAGAATTAACCCCTCCGAATAAGTAGGAGTTAATGTATCAATGTGTCTCAATTCAGTAAAATCTTGATCGGGATAATCTATGTGATGGATTTTAAAAATTAAAATATAATATGGATATTAGGATTGGCAGTTAAACCTTAGGTCATCTTGAGCATTTGGGTCAAAGGGATGAATTATACGATAACCATATGCCAATAGGTTCTTGAATGATGCTTTGCAATCTTTCGACCTATCTGGATGTCAGGTATCATTGCTAGATGGTCACTTTGATTGGTATAGTAAGATTATTTTTATACTACCAGCTTAGGTTTGAACTTATGGGGTCACACTCAAAAGAAATTTCTGACTGATCATATGGCTGATCAATGATTAAGAATCATTTCAGGATAAAAAATTAATTTGATTGATGATTAACCCTGTGCAAAAGTTGCAATAAATCAATTTGCTAATTATTGATGAATTATAGGAGGATTGATTAGTAATTAAATTATTAATTAACTCAATTTGATTGAGTATTGAGGTTTGAATTGAATCTAATTGAATTGGATTCAATTTGATTTGACACGATTAGGTTATGAGATGACCTAATCGCTAAGGATGTTCGATTCCTGATATGATCAAGACTTGACCT
This sequence comes from Elaeis guineensis, assembly GCF_000442705.2. Classification (NCBI taxonomy): domain Eukaryota; kingdom Viridiplantae; phylum Streptophyta; class Magnoliopsida; order Arecales; family Arecaceae; genus Elaeis; species Elaeis guineensis. Next base: position 28,226,848 of record NC_026005.2, read on the forward strand.
TGATTAATTTTTGATTTGATTAAAATTTAATTAAAACTATTTACTACCTAATTAGATTAGGCTTAATGGTTCAATTGAGTTTAACCTAATTTGGTTGGATTAAGAATCTAATTGGATGAGAAAAGTAATTTGAATTCGAATCCCTTACACCTCCTTTATCTATGCCCTCTTATTCTTCACATGAAAAATATTTTACATAATTTTTTCTCATGTCTAGAAGCTTTTTCTATGTTCTTATCTGAGTTCTTTTGAATTAAAAATTGGTTGGCTTAAATTTGAGTTCAAATTGGTTTGAATTTGAATGAAAACCTAGAGTCCAAATTGAGTTGGACTCTCCTCTTCACGCCACCACATTTCTCCATGCATAAAGTATTTTTGCATGAGATTTTTTGCACCATTTTGATATTGATTGACCCCTCTCTGAGTTCATAAGATAAAGATTCAAAATTTAATTCAAATTTTATTTGAATTGGTGATAAGGATCAACCAGCACTTGAATTTGAACCGAAACTACCTTATTCTTATCCTTATCTTCCATGGGATGCCAATCTTAAAAGGAGATCAGTTTTATGCAAGATTAGAAGTGATTTTTGATTTAAAAGATCTAAGAGAGGGGATGTAAAAAGTTGAGAGTGGGTTGGGCTTCCGTGCGTGAGAAACAGAGGAAGTGTTCTTCCTCTCGGGGGTGAGCTGTGGGTTCTAGGGTTTCATCTCTCGATTTTGTAAGAAGAAAAATACAAGAGTGAGTCTTATCCAATCTTCCACACCATCAATTCTTTGTAAAGCTTCATCTTCTAATCCAGAAAAATTCGGGAGATCCAAAGAAAGGAGCTTGGATCAGCCATCCACAGTCTTCGACGTGAGCTAGCACTCCCATGAAGGAAGATCCGATCAGAGCTTTGAGTGGACAATCTGTAGAGGCAGGATGACCTGTGTGGCTGCTCGGCATCAGTGAGAGCTTTGTACCATACTTACCAGCAGCAAAGATCATCGACCCATGAAAAAGTGATGAGTTCTGAACTCTACCGACATAATCTAAAAGTTAGATTAGATTCAGGGCATCAATATGATCGATACAGTTTTTTATTTTATATCAGATTTTATATGTAAATTTTTTATGTTATAAATTTTTAATGGTAGTTTAGATCTAATCTAAGATATGTTTAGAAGTTTAAAATATTTAATCTTTTATTATTCTGTTATAAAATTTTAAAAATATATACTTTGAACTATCCATTTTCTCTTCAAATAGTATCAGAGCCAGATTTCTTATGATATAAATTTTTTGTATATAATCTAATTTTAATTATTTAAATTAGATCTAAATAGTTAATTTTAAATTTGAGTAGTATAGTAATCTGATCATAGGAGTAATCAAGATTTCACTATTTTATTTATCCATTCGATGAGATCTCCTATGGCGTGTAGGGGTGCTGCACGATCTTTTCCATAATGATGAATAATGAAAAAAATTTTAAAACTTTATTTTAGATCTGAAATAATGTATATTAGATCTAAAATTATAGTCTTGATCATTAGATGATTGATTGTAAAAATATTTTATAAAATTAAAAATTATTTTCAAACACCGAATCTGAATCCATATCAGTTCAAAACTTAATTAAGAATTAAGTGATCTAGATTTGAGAATCAAAAATCTAAGGTATTAATTTTATAACTCATGGGTTAATGGGTTAACTCGAGTCAAGTCTATTTAACTGGGTTGGACCTAGGGTTAAAAATCATTGATAATGGACCATATTAGTAATTGATCAAATCTAATTAAAAATTAATTCTGATTGGATCAATTTTTTCTCTGATCAATTTCAATAGATGTAGTTGGTCAAGTCCATATCTTTGATTAGACCAATATGGGCTTTGATCGTAGCTCTGTGGTTGAATCCAAGTCTATAAGTTGATCAAATTGAAAATGACTAACCAGTTGGTGTCTAAGGTAAGTATGGCAGCTTTGATTGGTGATCATTAATTGAGAGCTACTCACATAGATTGAGTTTATATCGAGTTAATGGCATATCCCTCCCATCGATCTCACTTACCTGGCCAACATGGTGAATCATGTTTTGATTAAATTACTTAATAATTGGAGTTGACCCATGCTAACTAGGAAATTAGTGTGACTGATTTAGATGCCTCTAGTTTGACTTGTCTTGAGTTCTCTTCAGGACTTGGTAAAGTCAGTGGAAGGATTTATGACTGGTTGGCTGGATCAACTTTTACCTAATCTTCTTTAATCTGACTTGGTGAAGTCAGTGGAAAGATTAAGATTAACTGATCAAGCCTTTTCTTATCTCTTAATTCAACAAATTAAATCTTCTAAAATTATTAGGTCCTTAAAAATAAAATAGTTATGGTGATAACTAGATCATAGCCTTCCATTAAGTTGGGTCATAATGAGTCCAATGGTTTAGATGATCATTGAAGGTGCCACACGCCTGGTGTTCATCTGGCTGTCAGAATTATCATTCATAATATATTATTTTAGTTGTATCTTTTTGATGATGATCAGGTTGGTCGAGCCACACTCGGATCTGGTCACTCATTTGTTAGATATACTAAATTTTGGTATGTTAATGGTTGGACCCAACCAGAACTTTCAGTGGAGGTGCCACATGCCTACTGAAGAGGTGTCTGGGGCAAAATTGAAATACTAAGAATTATTGGTGAAACAATTGGTTAAGAACCTATCCATGGGTACATAAGGGTTGGTCGAGCCACACTCGGGCTCATGTGCAGTCCATGTGGATTCTAGTACCTACTAGAAAATTACTGTAATTCCTCGAATTGAAGGTAGAGGCTATCAATTTGAATAAAATAGTGGAAGAACTTTTAGACTAAAATCTATATCTTTAAGCTTAATCAATTCATATACTAATTAGGTTCTAGTTTTTCTTTTATAGTTATGGCTACCACTTTATCGCTCCGATCACTATTAGATAGTGATAAATTGATGGGACTAAATTTTGATAACTGGTATCGAAAGCTCAAAATTATCCTGGAGCACGAATGGATCTTGTATGTGTTAACTGATCCGACACCTGAGGAGCCAGCTCCAAACGCACGTAGCTTGATCAGAGATACTTATCAGAAGTAGCTCAATGATTGGACTACGGTTCGTTGTATTATGCTGGCGGTGATGAATGATGAGTTTATCCATAATTTCAAGAATGCTCAGCCACAGGACATATTGCAAATATTGAATGAGTCTTTTGGTACACCCGATGATGTTGAGAGGCACAAGACTAGTTATACTATCTTCAATGCTCGAATGAGAGAAGGAGCATCAGTCACTAATCATGTATTGTATATGATCGAGATGCTTGAGCGCCTAAGCAAGCTCAACTTTCCCCTGCATGAGCGGTTGGAAAAAGATGCTATTTTGAACTCTCTGCCCAAGTCCTACCTCTCTTTCCTTACTCATTTTCAAATGATAAAGCTTGCAGTTAACTATGACAGTTTGCTGGGATTGCTGTAAAATTTTGAGAAGGATCACCAGCTCCAAAAAGAGTCGGTGAATATTGTGGGAGCGTCTTTTTTAGGATGTCGATGCTTTAAGAAAGAAAAAAAGAATAAGAAGAACAAAAAAAGGGTGCAAAGTACTAGAGTACCCAAGTCTAATCAGACCAAGAAATCCAAGTCTGACCAGAGTCTAGTAGAATGCTTCTACTGCAAGAAGTAGAGGTACTGGAAAAGAAATTATCCTCAATACATTGCCTCCCTAGATCCGAACTGATCGAGAAAGAAGCAAGTTATTGCTGGATAAGATAATTATATAATAATACCTTGTAATTTATCAATTTGTGATTCTACTACCTGAGTATTAGATACCGAAAGTTTTTTTAATATTTGTAATTCGTTGTAGGGTCTGCAGGTCAGTAGGTGATTTGAAGAAGGCGAAAGATTTCTTAATATTGGAGATAGAAGATCAGTTTCAGTTCTAGCATTAGGGACTATTAAGCTTGTATTCAAGTCTAATATAATTGTTCTAAGTGAATATCACTTTTGTCCTTCTTTTTTATTGAATATTATTTTTGTAGGCCTTTTGATCATGTACGGTTATGAAATTTTAATAAAAAAAATAATTTTAGTATCATTATGAATGGTGTTAATGTGATGGATGGACAGCTGAACAATAGTATTTATATATTATCACAATCTGTTAGTGTAATGTACACATCCAACAAACGCCCTAGAATTAGTGATGTCTCCAATATCTATCTTTGGCATTATAGGTTAGGTCATGTTAACAAGAATAGAATAAACAGATTGACATTAGAGAGAATCTTCGAAGTTAGTGATTGTGAATCACTCCCAACCTATGAGTCCTGTCTTCTTGGAAAAATGACCAAATCATCTTTTACTGAAAAAAGTGAACGAGCCATTGAAGTTCTAGGTCTGATACATACTGATGTATGTAGACCAATGAACACTAGTGTCAGAGGTAGATATTATTATTTCATTATATTTACAGATGACCTATCAAGGTATGGGCACATCTACTTAATGACACATAAGTCAGAATCATTTGAAATGTTCAAACGATTTCGTAATGAAGTAGAAAAATAAATTGAAAAGAGCATTAAAACTCTTCGGTCCGACTGAGGAGGATAATACCTCTCAGTGAGTTTTTGACATACTTAGAAGAGAATGAGATTCTCTCACAATGGATCCTTCCTGGAAGACCACAGCATAATGGTGTATCAAAAAGGAGAAATCAAACCTTGTTAGACATGGTTTGATCCATGATGGGCTTTGCAAGTCTGTCGATTTTTTTTTGAAGATACGCACTCGAGTCGGCTTGTTATATTTTAAATAAAGTTTCAAGTAAGTCTGTAAGTAAAATACCACATGAGATATGGACAGGATGTAAGCCAGTACTCTCTCACCTTAGGATTTGAGGATGTCCGACTAATGTCAAACATTTGAAAACTGACAAGCTTGGACTTAGGTCTGACAAATATCTATTTGTTGGATACCTAAAAGAGATCAAGGGATATTACTTCGATCTTGCTGATGAATAGAAGATGTTCGTTAGCAATAGGACAGTCCTTTTAGAAAAAAAATTCTTTGGTGAAAGAACTAATGCCTCAAAGATTAAACTTGATAGAGTTTGATCGGTAGAAGAACCGACACAATCTAATAAATCCATAGAGTCAGACTTGATTAGATCAAATCCAGAACCTATTGTAGAAATATCTTTGAAGAGATCCGATAGAGTACCGCATCAACTGGATAGATACTAAGGTTTCTTAGTCCGGGATGGGGATCCAATTGAACTCGATGAGAACAATGAGGATCTGATCACCTATATGGATGCGATGCAGAGGTTTGACTCCGATAAGTGGCTGAAAGTCATGAAATTTGAAATGAAGTTCATAGAAATCAACAATATATGGATATTGGTTGACCCACCTGAAGGGATAAAATCTATAGGGTGTAAGTGGATCTTCAAAAAGAAGAAGGATGTAGACGAAAAGGTGGAGACCTAAAAAGTCCATCTGGTTATTAAGGGTTACCGTCAGCATTATGGTATTGACTATGACGAGATATTTTTTTCTATGGCAATGCTCAAGTCTATTCAGATTATACTTGTGATAGCAGCACATCTGGATTATAAAATCTGATAAATGGATGTGAAAACAGCCTTCCTAAATGGAGAACTAGAAGAAGAGGTGTATATGATTCAACCTGAAGATTTCATATCCACAGATGAGTCTAAGGTGTGTAAGCTTCAAAGGTCTATCTATGGACTAAAGCAGACATCTCGAAGTTAGAACATGCATTTTGATAAAGTGATCAGAATGTATGGCTTCATTAAGAATGGAGAGGAACCCTGTATATACAAATAGATTAATGACTCTATAGTAGTATTTTTTATTTTGTATGTCGATGACATTCTCTTAATCGAGAATGATATCTCTGTATTATAGAGAATAAAAGTTTAGTTATCATCATAATTCTCCATGAAAGATTTGGGAGAAGCATCCTTTATCTTTGGGATGAAGATCTATAAAGATAGATCTAAAAGGTTGCTTAGATTATTTCAGTCGACGTACATTGATACTATGCTGAAAAGATTCAGCATTGAGAATTTCAAGAAAGGCTATCTTCCAATAGGCCAAGAAATTTCTCTCTCGAAGAGTGATTGTCTGACAACTTCTCAAGAGAGAGAGTGTATGAGTAGAATTTCATATGCTTCGGTAGTGAGATCTATTATGTATGCCATAACATGTATGCGATCGAACGTGGCATACTCATTAGGAGTAGTGAGCAGATACCAGTCCGATCCAGGTGAGAATCACTAGAAGGTTGTAAAGACCATCCTTAAGTATTTGAGAAATACTAAGGATCAGTGGCTTATCTATGGAGATTCTGACTTAAAACTTATGGGGTTTATAGACTCTAGTTTTCAGTCAGATTATGACGACAGCAAAAGCATATTGGGATATATTTATACCCTGAACGATGGAGCAATCTGCTAGAAAAATTCTAAGCAGTACACTATGGCCGACTCTACTTGTGAGATGAAATATATCACGGCATCCGATACTATGAAAGAAGCTGTGTGGCTATGAAGGTTCATCAACGAGCTCAGATGGCACCCTCCCTTGATGGCCCATCTTGTTATACTGTGATAGTACTGATGCCATTGCTCAAGCGAAGGAACCAAAGTCACATCAGTGGACCAAGCACATTCTGTGCCGCTACCACCTGGTTTGAGAGATTGTGGATTGAAGTGATGTTGAGCTTCAGAAGATCGACGGAAAAAAGAATCTGACCGACTCATTTACTAAAGCCCTCGGTGTCAAGGAGTTCAAAGACTACAAATCAAAGATGGGTATACGATACTATATTGATTGGCTTTGTCCAAGTGAGAGTTATTGAAAATTATATCCCAAAACTAATCGTCAGCCTGTTGATGGTTGTGCTTATCATTATAATTATATATAAATTATTGAATTAATAAATATTATTTAATTTTCTCATCACTGTGTATATTTTATTTTGAACTTCTGTTATGTGATGAAGTTCTTAGGACTATTTGATTCGATATAGGAGGATATATCATTTAGTCCTTAAATTTTAAGTTCATGACCAAATGATATACTATTATTAGAATGATAGCTATATCAAGTATAGATTGTTGTGTGCCATGTACATTGGTTGTTCTCTTAATCAAGGAGTGTGGAGACACTGGCATGGCATGTAAGTGAGATGTAGGAGTACATCTCACTGAACGTGATCAATTGTTGAGCACTCTGCTGTCAAGAGTAGCTCGTGAAGGATATGGGTATAAATATCCCTCTGACTTGAGATCACCACAATGACTTGCAAGTAACTCACTATGCTTTGATGCTGGACTATCTGAATTTTTAATTCAGTGATGAAAGATTTTTGAGCATAGTCAAGTACTTACAAAGTCGGTGTGTGAGTCAAAATAGAATTGACCCCTCCGAATAAGTAGGAGTTAATGTATCAGTGTGTTTCAATTCAGTAACACCTTAGTCAGGATAATCCATATAATAGATTTTAAAAATTAAAATACAATGTGGATGATCATATCAGGATTGGTAGTTAAACCCTAGGTCACTTTGAGCATTTGGATCAAATGGATGAATTATACGGTAACCATATGTCAATGGTTCTTAAATGATGCTTTGCAATCTTTCGACCTATCCGAACGTCGGGTATCATTGCTAGATGGTCACTTTGATTAGTATAAAAAGATTATTCTCATACTGCCAGCTTAGGTTCGAACTTACAAGATCACATTCAAAAGAAATTTTTGACTGATCATATGGCTGATCAATGATTAAGAATTGTTCCAGGATAAAAAGTCAATTCGATTGATGATTAATCCTGTGCAAAAGTTACAATAAATCAATTTATTAATTATTGATAAATTATGAAAGAATTGATTAGTAATTAGATTGCTAATTAACTCAATTTGATTGAGCATTGAGGTTTAGATTTAATCTAATTAAATTGGATTCAATTTGGTTTGACCCGATTAGGTTATGAGATGACCTAATCTCTAAGGGTGTTCAATTCTTGATATGATCAGGACTTGAGCTCGATTAATTTTTGATTTGATTAAAATTTGATCAAATCTATTTACTACCTAATTAGATTAGGTTTAATGGTCTAATTGAGTTTAACCTAATTTGGTTGGGTTAAGAATCTAATTGGATGAGAAAAATAATTCGAATTTGAATCCCTTGCACCTCCTTTATCTGTGCTCTCTTATTCTTCACGTGAAAAATATTTTATATGATTTTTTCTCATGCCCAGAAGCTTTTTCTATGTTTTCATTTGAGTTTTTTTAAATTAAAAATTAGTTTGTTTAAATTTGAGTTCAAATTGGTTTGAATTTGAATGAAAACCTAGAGTCCAAATTGAGTTGGACTCTCCTCTTCACGCCACCATATTTCTCCATGCATGAGATTTTTTGCACCATTCTGATGTTGGTCGACCTCCCTCTAAGTTCATAAGATAAGAATAAAATTTGATTCAAAATTTAATTCTAATTTGATTTGAATTGATAATAAGGATCAACCAACACTTAAATTTGAACCAAAACTACCTTATTCTTATCTTTATCTTCCATGGGATGCTTGAAAGGGGATCAGTTTTGTGCGAGATTAGAAGTGATTTTTGGCGTAAGAAATTTGAGAGAGGGGACATAAAAAGTTGAGAGTGGGTTGGGCTTCTGTGTGTGAGAAACAGAGGAAGTGTTCTTCCTCTCGAGGGTGAGCTGTGGGTTCTAGGGTTTCATCTCTCGATTTTGTGAGAAGAAAAATTTAAGAGTGAGTCTTGTCCAATCTTTTACACCACCACCTCCTCATAAAGCTTTATCTTCTAATCTAGAGGAGTTTAGGAGATCCAAAGAAAAAAGCTTGGATCAGCTATCTACAGCTTTCGATGCGAGCTAGCACTCCCGCAAAGGAAGATCCGATCACAGCTTCGAGTGGATGATCTGTAGAGACCGGACGACCTATGCGGCTGCTCGATATCAATGAAAGCTTCATACCATACTTACCAGTAGTGGAGATCATCATTCCATAAAAAGATAATGAGTTCTGAACTCTACCGACATAATCTAAAAGTTAGATCAGATTTAGGACATCAATGTGATCGATGCAGTTTTTTATTTTATATCAAATTTTATATATAAATTTTTCATGTCATAAATCCTTAATGGTAGTTTAGATCTGATCTAAGATATATTTAAAAGATTAAAATATTTAATATTTAATTATTTTACTATAAAATTTTAAAAATACATGCTTTGAACTATCCATTTTTTTTTTCAAATTGATCATGGGACATCCAAGAGAGGGGTCCCCTTTTTATGGACTAGAAATTAGGATTTTCCAAGAAAGGATGCCATGAATCAATGCCAAAACCCATTTTTAGCATCTCCAAAAATTCTAATAAAAATATTAAGATGTGGAGAAGAAATCTGAAGTCTCACATGCCAAAGGATTCTTCAAGAAAAATAATAATAAAAATAATATAGCTCCAACAATATACCATATACGAAAAATCTTTTTTCTAGTCTGCATCTTATCTCTAATTCGGATTGCATTCGAATTAGGCAAGAGATAATATTATGACTCATTACCTATAGCCAACCACCCTTATTGGATCCTCTCTTATGATGCCAAAAATCACAATCCAAATCCAATTAGGCTTGCAAAAATTGGCATGGATCCAGATGTGGCGCAAAAGATAAGGATAGAGTCCTAGTCTGACTTGGACTCTTCATTTCTAATTCAATTCTAATTCAAATCAAATTTGGATTGAAATCACTAATAGAAATGAATATAATATAATTATAAATATAAATATCTCATCAAATTTCTAACCCAATTAGAAATTAGTCGAGTCCAAACTCTGATCGAATCAGGATCAAATTTCTCTTGTAATCGGGTTTGATCATATCAATCCCAATCTGAGTCAAACTGAATCTAATCCAATTAAACTTATTTCAAAGCTCTTTACTCAATCAAATTAAGTCAATTAATAATTTAATTACTAATTAATTCTCTATAAATGGTAGAGTCTCAGTCCCAGTGAAACTCTCCCACAGAGTCCTAGTCCAAGTAGGACTCTTCACCAGAGTTGCAATTCAATTGGACTCTTCAGCCATCAGATCTGACCAAATCTTTTAATGCATGTGACCCCATAGGTTTGAACTTAAGTTAGTAGTATAAGAATAACTTCCTATACCAATTGATGTAACCATCTAGCAATGATGACCCGATGATCGGATGGGTCGAAGTGTTGTAAAGCAACCTTCTAGAACCTACTAGCATATGGTTACTGTATAATTCATCCCTTTGACTCAAATGCTTAAGATGACTTAGAATTTCATTGTTAACCCTAATTAAGTTGACCACATTATATTTCAACCTTTCAAATTCATCTCATGGATTATCCTAGCCAAAGTTTTGCTAAATTGAAATACACTGATGCATATCTCCTACCAATTCAGAGGGATCAATTCCATCTTGACTCACACACCGACTTGATAAGTATTTGACTGTACCTAGTATCTTTTTGTTGCTAAGTTAGAAACTCAAATAGTTTGGTACTAAAGTATAGTGAGTTACTTTCAAGTCACCGTGGTGGCCTCAGATCGGAGGAACACTTATATCTATACCCTTCATAAGCTCTCTTGACAGCAGAGTACTCGGTACATGGTCACGTTTGATGCGAATGTACTCTTATATTCTATCTACATACCATAACAGTATCTCCACACTCTTTGATTAAGAAGACAACCAACTCATATGACACACAATGATCTACACTTGATATTGCTATCATCCTAGTAATAGCATATCATTTGATCACGAACAATTTTAAGGACTTAACGATAAATCCTTCTTTGTTGATTAATATATATAGTCCTAAGGACTTTATTACAACACAAGAGTTCCAAGATAATCAATTTATAATGAAAGTATCAAATAACTTTTATTAATAAAAATTCATATACAGTTTACAAGATGAGCACAATTGTCTAACGATTGGCTTTGGAACATATTTCCTAACAAGATCTTTAATCATAATTCTAGATCTAAAATATATTTTTTAATTTTTAATTAAGTATAGTATCAACATGGATTAAGATTATTAATTAAAATAATTTTAATTTTATAAAATAATTTTATATCAATTTTATGCAAATTTTTTTTGATCTGAAAATTAGATCGACTCGCTCTTGAACTGAGTTGGCTCACTTCAGTGGGTCGACTAAGTCTGATACTTGATTGACTAACTAATCATGAACAGTAACTATTACTGTTTGGCCTGAGACAACTAGGTCAAGTCAGTCAACACTGAACCGATAAAAATAGGAGATTGGGTCAACTTAGTTCAAAACTAGTCAGCTCAGTTGGTATGCCAATAGGGTAGGTATCAAATAGTTTCAGATCTGAAAATTCTCACATAAATGAAATAAAATTAATCATTACAAACTTTAGATCATATCTAAATATTTTATAATTTTAAATTTTATTTTTATAATTAAAATAATTTTAATCATTTGGATTAGATGTTTTACTTTTCATACAACTCATGCTTTGTATCACATACAATAAATCCTAGGGTTTCAACATCTAGGATTTTGTAGAAAAGTAAGTTTTCTCCTTTTACTTTTTTCTTCATGGGATCTCATAGTGGCACTCCTACATGTCATGAAGAGCATCCCATTAAATGGAAAGAGAGAGTCATGTAATCCTACTTGTTCCTATGATCGGATGGCTTGGTGATTACCCAATCCAAATATTTTGTTACTCAGAATATCTAATCTAATTCACATATCATATATGCAAAAATTTAGATCTAATCTAAATTACATTAGATCTAATTTTATATTAGATCATATCAAAAATCAGATCATAATACATCTCATGCATTGCTAAATCTAGATTTCAACTCTACATGCATATATGTTCATGTCATAATGAACCTGGCTCTGATACCATTTGAAGGGAAGTGTGATGGGTGTTGTGCATGTATTTTAAAAAATTTATAGTAGAATATATATAGATTAAATAATTTAATCTACAATGTATGCATAAATCAAATCTAAAATCACCATACAGGATCTATGACATGAACTGATATGCATGAATGCAAAACTGAAATATAAAATTCAGCAAGTATAGATCATATCTAATTCATATTTAGATCATATCTAAATATTAATTGAATTCAAAACTTTATACCTGAGCATGGGTAGCAGATCACCACATCAGAAAACTATGGTACTTGGCTCTTCATGATACTTGGCAACCGCACATGCGTCCGATCTTTACAGGTATCCACACAAAGTCCTTGTGCTGATCGATCTCTCCGAGAGTGCAAGCTTATGAAGACACCATGCATTGGCTGATCTAAGAAGAAACATAAAGATGAAGAATAAGGAGATCCTCTTCTTTTCTTCTTGGATCCATGCATCAGATCTTTACAATAGAGATCAAGAGAAGAACTCTTTTTTCTCAATTTTTCATGCACAAGAGAGAACCTTTCTCTCTTTCTTTCACACCTTCGAGAAGAACTTTTCTTCTCTAATTTTTTATGATAAAAATTAGATCTAATCTAATTTCTCATACTAAAAATTATATGGATTTTTGAGCCCTAAAAAAAAATTCAAAAGAGAGATCCAAGAGAAGAACCATTCTTCTCTCTTTTTCTCTCTTTTTCTTCCATAATCTAGAACTCTAGAAACCCCCAGACACCCAATTAGATTTTTTTGATATTTTTTCTTTAAATTTTGGTGTTAAAAATTAAATCTAATCTAATTTTTATCTTAAAAAAAAATAGAGAAAAATCTGAAAGAAGAACTCTTTCTTCTTCAAGGCTGCGCACAAGAAAGAAGACCCTTCTTTTTTCTTGATCTTTTCTCATTGGGAAGAACTTTTTCTCTCCAATTTTTTGCTGTAAAATCAGTAAGAGAAATCCTCTTTGATGCCCAATAACCAGCAACAAAAGATCTTAAAAACTTTCAAGAGGAGAGGAGAAGAGGGATGGCGTCACATGGAATTGGGGCGCCCAAGAGAAACTTTCAAGAGGGGAGGAGAAGAGGGATGGCGTCATATGGAATTGGGGAGTCCAACTCTTGGATTCCCCTTCTTGATTTTTTATTTCAACATGGAGAAAGAGGGATGCCTCTTTTTCTCTCACGAAAGGAAGAGAGGGGGCGCACATCTGGGGCGTGGAGATCTCACGTTAATGAGGGAGTAGGGTGTAGAGAATATATCATATGGGGTGTTCCAAGTTGATTAAGTCCTATTCCAAATAAGACTTAAGATTTTGGTCAAATTCTAACTAATTTTTGGATTCAATTCTAACTAACTTAGGAATTAGTTATAACAAACTAATTAATTGGATCCTAGCTCAATTATGAAACAAATTAGGCTCCAATCGATTTTGGAATTAGTTAGATTAAAACCCCATTGATCCAGAGATTGTTTCTAAATGGAGATCAGGGACTTCATTTGATATTAAGGCTTGATCCAATCAAGCCTATTGTCCAATAGGATTAGATCCAATCCAAGCCTATATAAAACTAATTGAATCATATTCAATTTAGAATTTGATTTGCATCCCTAAAATCAATTGAAAAAAGTCCTATTATTCAATAGGGATACATCCAATCAATCCAAAACCAATCTAATTGAATCCAATTCAATTAGATCTAATCTAATTTTTATTGCTCAATTAAATTGAGTCAATTAATAATCATATTATTAATTAATTATTATTCTAATTTATCAACCATTAGTAAATAATTTATTGCAACCTTTGCATAGAATTAATCATCAATCAAATTAATAATTAAACCCTTTAATGATTCATAATCGTCGATCAGTCATTTGATCAGACAGGTACTTCTATGTGTGTGATCCCATAGATTCGAACTTAAGTCAGTAGCACAAGAATAATTCTTATACTAATCGATGTAACCATCTAGCAATGGGACCCACCGTCCGGATAGATCGAATGTATGCCCAACAATACTCTAGAACCCATATGGATATAGTTACCGTATAATTCATCCCTTTGACACTTGATGTGTAAAGATGACTAAGGGTTAAACTGTCAATCCAGGATGAGTGGTCCATATTGTGTCTCAACTTTAAAAATCCTGTAACTCCTCACTGGGACTACTTTGGCTAAAATTTTGCTAAATTGAAACACAGTGATGCATCATCTCTAATTTTACTTGGAGCGGTCAATCCCATCTTGACACGCACTCAGACTTCACAAGTACTTGACTGTATCCAAAAACCTTTCGTCATCGAATTAAAAATTTGAATAGTCTAGCATCAAAGCACAGTGAGTTACTTGCAAGTCACCAAGACAGTCTCAGGTCAGAGGAACACATATACCCATATCCCATTAGAGCAATCCTTGATAGCAGAATGCTTCGAAAGTGGTCACGCTCAGTGAAATGTATTTCTACAAATCACCCATATGCCATACCCATATCACCACACATCTTGATTAAGAGGATAATCAATTAATATGGCATACAATGACCTACACTCGATACAATTATCATTTTTGTAACAATTGTATCATTTAGTCATGAGCAAGATTTAAGAACCACATAATAAATTCTCTTTTATCATTTTGGAAGTAGCTCTAAGAACTTCATCATAACATATGAGTTCTATTTAGAAAGATATATTCCTCATGATGAATCTGCTAGATAACATTTATCATTTTATAATTCATGTATATGTATGGAGCACAATCATCTACAACCTAGATGATTGGCTTTAGGACATAATTCCCAACAGTTCCATCATTGGTTCCCTTACTGGTTTTTATTTTTTTAGAACTTCTTCTCCTCTTCCTCTCTTCCTCCTCCAAATATCCTCTTACTTTGGAGCATCCAAGGTGTTTGAAGAAGAGGGAAGAAATCAGCCTCCGAGTTCCTTGCAAGCTAGCACTTCCAAGGATTTTGATCTATGCCAGTCTTCATGTGAATTTGTTGTAGAGGTCGGATGACTTTGTGCGGCTGTGAACCATCTGAAGGAGAGCCTCTCCAAGTGTTGGACTAGAAGAGATCAAGAGACTTCCATTTGATCATGGTTTTTAAACTTTCTTGATCATGTATGTTAGATCTAACGGTTAGATCTTCATGGCAGCATCGATTAGATCGATGCAAGTTTTCATTTTGAGATCTAAAGTATATATTATTTCATATTACAGATCTTGATATGATAGTCTAAATTAGATCTTATTTATGTAATTTAGATTAAATTATTTAATCTTATTATTTCACTGCATAATTTTTGAAATTACACACATATTACTATCGCATATTTTCTTTAATTGGTATCAGAGCCATGTTCATTATAATCTGATTTAATATACTATTAGATCTGATAATATACTTTAGATCTAATTATTTGCTATTTAGATTAGATTTAAATATATTTTATTTTTAGATTTGATTTTTTATTTGATAGATTAGATGATCTGAGTAGTAAAGTACTCGGATTGGGTAATCACCAAGCCATCCGATCATAGGAACAAGTAGGATTACATGACTCTCTCCTTCCATTCAATGGGGTGCTCTTATGGTATGTAGGGGTGCCACTATGAGGTCCCATGAAGAAGAAAGCGAAAGAAGAAAAACTTACTTTCTTGCAAAATCCTAGATCTTGAAACCCTAGGAGTTGTTCTATGTGATGCAAATTGCATAGAAAATTAGTTACATCTAATCTTCATAATCAAAATTATTTTGATTTAAAATCATAAAAATTTAGATATAATCTAAAAAAAAATTATGATTTAATGTAAAAGATTTATATGAGAAATTATTTCAAAACCTAAACCATGTTGATGCTAAACTTAATTAAGAATTAAGTGTTGAATTGATTAGATCTAGAATTATGATTTAAGATCTAATGACATTGCATAAAATATGGAGCATGGGTTAGCTCAAATTAGATCCTTTTAATTAGGTTAGATCTAAGGTTAGAATCAAAGAATTAATTGACTATGTAGAGAAATTGATTAAGTCTAACCAAATATTGAATTAGATTAATCAAAATTTTTCTAATACAATAGTTGTAGATGGTCAAGTCCATATCTTTGATTAGACCAAATAGATCTTGATTGTGGCTCAGTGATTAAATCTGAATCATTAAGTTGGTCAAATCGAAGCTAATTAATCAATTAGTGTCTAAGGTAAGTTTGACATTTTGATCGATGATTTTTAATTGGGAGCGGCTTACTTAGCCATTTCGATGGTGTCTAAGGCAAGCTTAATAGACTCCCCCACCGATCTCACTTACCCGGCCAATTTGGTGAATTATATTTTGATTAGATCGTTAAGTGATTCGAGTTAACTCATGCCATTAAGGTTGATCAGTGTGACTGATCTAGGTGCCATTTCAATCAGTATGACCCTAATCTGATTCAATGACTTGATGAAATTAGTGAGAGGATTGTGGTCTACTGATTGAACTCTTCTTCTCTTTTTTCTAAATTAATTAAATCTTTTAAATTATTAAGTTCCTAAAATAAGCTGGTTATGGTGATAACTAGATCATAGCCTCCCATTAAGATGAATGGTAATGGATCCATTATTTCTGATTGACACTGTAGGTGCCATCCATTTGGTGTCTCTCTAAATGATGAAATTATTATTCATCATATGATGACTCTGTTGTACTATCTGATGAATGGTTGGATTGATTGAGTCATCCTTGGGCCTGATCATTTATTAGCTAGAATCACTGAGTAGGTTCATGTTAATGGTTTGACCTAATCGAAACTTTTAGTGGAGGCCCATCATCTACTGAAATAAAATCTGAAGCTAAATTAATTATTAAAAATTATTTTAAAAAAATAATTGATTGAGAACCTACCCATAGATGCATATGGATTGGCCGAGCCATACTCGGGTCTATATGTAATCTGTATAGATTTTAGTACTCGCTAAGAAATTAAAGTAATTTTTTGAATTGGAGGTAGAAGCTATCAATTCATATAAAATAGTGGTAGAACCTTTAGACTCAAGTCCATATCTTTAGGCTTAATTAATTCATATACTAATTAAGTTTATATTTTTTTTATACAGATATGACCTCAAACTTGTCGCTCCAATCACTGTTGGATAGTGAGAAATTAATCAGATCAAATTTCGATAATTGATATCGAAAACTTAAAATCACCCTGGAGCACGAGTGGATCTTGTATGTGATTATAGATCTGGCACCTGAGAAGCCTGCTCCTAATGCTCGTGGCACGGTTAGAGACACTTACTTGAAGTGGCTCAACGACCGCACTACGGTGCGTTGCATAATGCGGGCCTCCATGAACAATGAGTTCAATCAAAAGTTTGAAGAGGCTCAGCTAGAGGATATACTCCAAGTATTTTGAGAGTCCTTTGGTACTCTCGATGATGTTGAGTGGCACAAGACTAGTTGCACCATTTTCAATGCTCGGATGAGGGAGGGAGCATCGATCATCGATCATGTATTATACATGATCGAATAGATCGAGAGACTGAGCAAGCTCAGCTTTCCCTTGCACGAACAGCTGGGGAAGAATACGATCCTGAATTTCCTGCCCCAATCCTACCTACCATTTCTCAGTCATTTTAGAATGACAAAGTCTGTAGTCAACTACCATGATCTATTGGGATTGTTACAGACTTTTGAGAAGGATTACCAGCTCCCTAAGGAGACAGTGAATGTAGTGAAAGGATCTTCTTCAAGTGGGCATTGTCCTTTTAAGAAAGAAAAAAAAAGGTACAAAGTGCTGGGAGTCAGATCCAGAAGTCCAAGTTCAAGGTTGATCAAAGTCAGAAAAAGTACTTCTATTGTAAGAAGTAGGATCACTGGAAGAGAAATTATCCTTAATATATGACTTTCTTTGACCTGAACAGGCCAAAGAAGAAGAAGCAATCTGTTGCTGGACAAGGTACTTATATGATAACACCTTGTAACTTCTCTATTTTTGATACAATGATCTAAGAATTGGATACCAGTAGCCCTATTAATATTTGTAATTCATTGCAAAGTCTTTAGATTAGTAGGAGATTTGGAGGCGGCGTGAGATTCCTGAATGTTGGAGATAGAAGATTAGTTTCAATTCTAGCTTTAAGAATTATCAAGCTTGTATTCGAGTCTCATTTTATTATTCTAAATGAATGTCATTACTGTCTCAGTTTTCTTTTAAATATTATTTTTGTAGGCCTTTTGGCCAAATCAAATTATGAAATATCAATAAAGAAAAAAATTTGTGATATCATGTTGAATGGTGTTATGATAATGCGTGGACAGTTGAACAATGAAATCTATGTTGTATCTAGGCGTAATGTAATGTACACTTCTAATAAATGCCCTAGGATAGTCGATGTCACAGATGTCTACCTTTGGCATTGAAGGCTAGGTCATATCAACAAGAACAGGATGACAGATTAGCTCAAGAAAGAATTTTTGATGACAATGATTATGAATCATTACCAATTTGTGAGTCTTGTTTGCTTGGAAAGATGACCAAGTCATTTTTTACTGAAAAAGGTGAACGAGCCAATGATGTTCTGGATCTTGTACATACTGATGTATGTGGAACCATGAGCATAAGGGCCAAAGGAGGGTACCACTATTTTATTATGTTCACAGACGATCTATCTAGGTATGGATACATCTACTTGATGAAACACAAGTCTGAATCATTTGAAATGTTCAAACAGTTCCATAATGAGATAGAGAAATAAACTGAAAAGAGTATTAAAACTTTTCAATCACATCGAGGAAAAGAATATCTTTCTAGTGAATTTCTAACATACCTTGAGGAGAATGGGATTCTCTTTCCATGGACACCTCCTGAAATGCCACAACATAATGGAGTGTTGGAAAGGAGGAATCAAACCCTGTTGGACATGGTTCGATCCATGATGGGCTTTTCTAGTTTGTCGATATCTTTTTGGGGATATGCACTCGAATCGACTTGTTATGTGCTTAATAGGGTTCCTAGTAAATCTTTAAGTGAAACACCATATGAGATATGTTGGGATTTCATAGTTTCATGTATACAAAATATTTCAAAATGAGTATGCAGTGAAAATTTAAAAATTTAGATTAAATCTAATTTAATCTAAATATGCATAAGATCAAATCTTAAAATCATAAATAGGATTGACATATGTGAGATAGGATTCAGATACAGAAATTAAATAGAAAAAAATAAATAGAAAAGATCTAATCTTCATACCTTGGCACGAGTCGATCCATACCACGAACTGATGATCATGGATGTCTTCCAAAGGTCCCTTGAAGCCGCACAAGTATCCGACCTCTATGGGTATTTACATGAGACTTCGATCTGATCAGAAGCTTTTTGATCTCACTGGGGTGCTAGCTCCTTTGCAGAGATCGCATCTTAATGGTTGAAAAATCTTCTTTTCTCTCAAGACACTCTTAGAAAAGAAGAAGAAGATAGGAGGATGTTGATCTCTATGCTGGAGATCATGAGAAGAATCCTTTCTTTTCTTTTCTTTCTAAAACCCATACACCAAATCTCTACACTAAAGATGTAAGAATTTTATCCAACTTTTGGATAAATAGGATAAGAAAAATACATATCCAAACTAGGACAAAAGATATAGAGAAGAGGCCCCCAACAACCAACCTTTGGTTGTTAGTAAGAAAGAAGGGATAGGAACCATATTACCTCATGCAATGGATCTACATGCCGTGCCCTCTTTCCTTGATTTTTCTCATGCACAAACATCTCCCTTTTGGCATCAAAGCCTGATCCATATTAGCCTACTAACGCCCCATAAGATCCCTTGTTTAAATAGGGAAGGAGATAAGGTTTAGGTGAGAGTCCAAACTCCTTTGGACTCTAAAATTTGTGTAGCCACATCTCTTCCTATTTCTACCCAGATATCATAGGAGAAAAGAGAGTTTCCTATGGATTCTTTGATGCTAAAAAAGGGAGAGGGGTGTGGGGTATTTAGGTGTCCAAATCTAGATGGGTGTGGGATCATTTATGGCGCATGGAAAGGAAGAGTTTTAACATCATGGGACTCTTCTTTAGGTGGCTGATTTAAATCAATTTAAACTCTAACCAATTATAATCATATTAAAAATTGATTAGACTCAAATAGATAGAAATTCAAATCTGATTAGGAGTCCAAACTATTTAGATTAGATGTCACCTAATTA
The DNA here is from genome assembly GCF_000442705.2 of Elaeis guineensis. Lineage (NCBI taxonomy): Eukaryota > Viridiplantae > Streptophyta > Magnoliopsida > Arecales > Arecaceae > Elaeis > Elaeis guineensis. Next base: position 28,247,076 of record NC_026005.2, read on the forward strand.
GAGGAGAAGTCCTAGTCCTTTTGGACTCTCTCTTGGTGCTTAAGTCAAACTCAATTTAATCCTAATCTAATTAGGATTTGGTGCACCCATGAAGAGGAGAATTTCTAGTCTAAATAGAAACTCAAACTCTCTTAGTTAGATCTTAGTCTAACTAGAAATTAAGTCAAACCCAAATATTAATCCAACAAAAAATTATTCTTCCATGCAATTTGGTTATCTCATAACCCAATTAGACTTAATCAAATCAAACCCATGCCAAGTCAAATTAAATTAAATTTAATTAGATTTAATACAAGCCCCTTTGCTCAATCAAATTGAGCCATTAGCAATCTAATTACTAATTAATCCTCCTATAACTCACTAACTCTTTAGTGAGTTACTTTATTATAATTTTTACATTAGATTAATCATTAATCAAATTGATAATTAAATCCTATCATGATTCATAATCATAATTCAACCATCTGATCAGTCAAAAATCTTTTTGTGTGTGATCTCATAGGTTCTATTCTGTCTGATAGTGAGAAATATTATGATCTCTATCACAATATCATCAAAACTCCTTTCAATAGGTTGAAATCATTCCAACTCTGCCTATCAAGGATCATCGATCATCGAGATGATGCTCGTGGGTCTTACAATCCATTAGTGATATCTAACAGTATGTAGTGATAATCCAGCAGAATAAATGGTGATGAATCTCTAGGTACAGTTAACGTATGATATAGTCCCTCTATCGTGAGTCTTGACCAGCTGACAGGTCATGGATAAATCGACAAACCTCATCATCGATCATATGATAGATTCAATCAGCTCGAGTCCATGTGTGATTCTCATGAAAACTCTTTTCCATTAATCACACTGCTATGATCATAGACTTAAGGACTCAGCTTCTTAAATTTCATAGGACTACTTCCTTCTGCTAGGATCGATAGATTCCATCTAGGTATACATCCTACTCCTATAATGGATTAACTGTCGCCAACATCCACTACAAGGACTCATTGAGTCAATGTTTATGTGTAGTCAAACTTCAGTAGCCACACTGCGAGTAGCTGTACCACTGCAGATCAAAGGACCAATCATATTACTGTAGCATCGAGAAAGTCACTAATGAGTAAGCAGACATCCATGTGACTTCTCATGTTGGTCACGCTTGGTGCTAGTTGTTCTCTAACAACCACCTGCATTCTCACTTCAGTGTCACTACACCGCAGACTCAAGACTCATCTGTCTGAAGAAAGTAATCTATGCACTGATCTATCAGGATCAATCACTATCCCTATGATAATCCTATGATCAGGAGCAATTTAGGAATTAACCATCAATGACACATGTCTCAAATTCTCAACTCTTTGAGAATATGTGTCATCATCTTGTTAATCCCTTGGATGATTTATGGACACATAAAATATAAATGGTAATATAAATATCCATTAAGTACAAAATCATATCCTAATAATTTGATATACGTCAGTCAAGATTGGCTTCTAGGACATACATCCAACAATCTCCCACTTGCACTAAAGTCAATCTACCATATACCAAGCTCCATCTTCTCAAGACAGGCTTTAGTCTTTGGCTAGCTAAGTATCTTACCAGTGGGTTATCCATATTTTATGTAGAGTTTGCTCTCTGCACCTCTATGTATTTCTACTTGAGGTAGTCGCATATTCTGTTGCTCTATGTGCTTGGATATCTGGTGAGACCTAGGCTCCTTAGCAAGGGCTATGGTGGCATTATCTTTGTAGTATAGTGTCATGGCATCTGATGGTATGACATCCAGTTCTGCAACTAACATTAGAATCAGAATGCATCCTACATATCTATAGTGTACTCAGTTTCCATCGATCGATTGCTTGAAACCCTTTCAAGATATCGACATGATTATACCTATGATGTAGACATTCTACTATCAATATTAGACATAAATTTTGAATTGGTTTATCCTCCCACTCCTAGCTTTGACCCTTTTCCAAATTAAGAACAAATCCTTAGTTCTTCTCAAGAACTTAAGGATATTTTTAAAACAATCCAGCGCTCTCAGCTTGGATACAACTGATATCTACTCGTGACATTCACAGTATTAACTATATCAGTTCAAGTATATTATATGGCATACATCATACCCAAGAGGGTAGCAGACCCCTCTTCGAGATTTCTCTGCCGAATCCTTTCAGCATCTACTCTCTGTACTTTATCTGTGAAAACATAAGCATCCAATTGCATCTATCTCTATAGATCTTTATATTCTCAGAATATAGGATGCTTGCTTTATGCCTTTCATGGAGAATTCTATATACAACTATATTTTAATTGATGTCAGTATTGGACACTCCTACTGATCCTTTTGAAAACATATAATTTTTCATTTTTGATCAAACAATTTGATCATATCATTGAGATGAATATTCTAACTCCAAGATTATTGTAGATTTTATGATCTCATATCACGAGAAGTGAAATCCATAAGCTATTCCATACAGAAATCTTCAAAAGATATCCAGTTAGAAAAACTATTTCACATCCCTTTTTTGGAGTCGATATCTGACATCACCTTGTGGTAGGTCTTGGAATCATCTCTATGTTCTCTATCTCCAATAAGAAATAATTTTTTTCTGCATCCTCTATTAAGCATACCCAAGTATCTTTTAAGAGGATGGGAGATCCTACTATATCTATGAGGTGGAGGAGAAATATATGTATACTGGCTCATCATGAATAAGTTCTTTAGATTCTACGGATTGCTATTCTTCAGAGACACTCTTTTCGAGCTTAACTTTGCTCCCATTGCTTCATTTTGATTAAACAATTATCCAAGAAGATAGCATGACTGGTCACAATCACATTGTAATCTTTTTAGAAGAAAAGTAGTATCCCAAACTCTTTTAGGATAAGCTTTATAGATCTATCCTCTAATATATCCACTTACTGTCCTTGACACAGGCTAGACATTCTTGGATCTTAAAATAACCAAGATTAGTTCTCACCATGTCATATCTTATACGATGTGGTAGAATTAGATTTAGAGAGAACCCAATTTCATAGAAATAAAGTATGTCCCTAAAGAAACAAAAATAAATCAATGAAGTCCATCATGGATCAGACCATATCTCATACAGTCCCATGACTCTTCTTAATTATCTTGTTAAGCTGAGATGTACTAAGAGGGGTCTAATATAAAACTTATGCCATTTCATGAGATAATCGAAAAATTTTTATCTTTAGTATTGCATCCTCGATCTGATCGAAGTACCTTTAAAATTTTTTTAATTTATTTCTCTACTTTATATCTAAATTCTTTGAATCTTTCAAAATTTTATATTTGTATCTCATATACATACCCATACCATGACTGATCATTGGTAAAGATAACGAAGTAAAGATAACTCTCTTTATTAGCACATTAAATGGGCTACACATATCAAATGTGTACAAGGATAAATATCTCAGTGATCTTTTTTCTCTTGTCTCACAAGAGTAGCTTGGTCATATTTTCTCAAAGAGATGATGCACAGACTAGATATGACTCAACAATTAATGAGCCAAAAAGCTCATATTTCTCTAGTATGTTAATCATTTTTTCTCTTATACGACCTAGCCTAAGGTTCCACATATACTTAAGATTTATCTTAACTCTGGATCTCTTAGATCCAATGACATTTACTGCTTGCTCAATTAAGTTCACAGATGCATCACCATGCAAATGATAGAGACTATCTCTAAAAACTAAATCCAGATGATAACCACAAAAGACAGATACCTATAGCCATAGTAGCAACTCTTGCCCTATTGCCAATTTTAAGGGTTACTTCCTCAGCCCTCTACCTTCCCATCAACTCTATATAAAAATACTAGAGTTTAAAACTTAACTGGAAGAAGAAAAAATCATAAAGATAGTATTGAGCAATTTCGACATGCCTACTCAAGGCGTGTCCTTATTTCTTTAGGCTCTTCAGGTATTTACCTCTGAACTTTTCAAGATTTTTTAGTTACCAATATTTTGATCAATTCAGATAAGATGCCAAGATGGTCATTCATATGGTAGTTTATCATAAACTACCCATATAAACTAAATAGGGATCGCAGAATTAAATCTACAAGCAATTTCTCATGCATGATCATGTCGAGCCTTTTAAGCTCCTTAATATTCTTGATCATCATTAAATAATGATCATAGACTGACTGTCCATCATGCATCTCATGCACTGTGCGACTCTGATCACCTCACAATACTTGTAGATGGATCAATATATCGTTGATAGTGAATATGTGCTCATGCATACATTGAAGTTTATCTAACATGGACTTTAACATATAGCACTTATCTTTATTGTCATTGTCCATCCACTCATCAAGTATAGCTGATTGACTTTGAGTTAGACAGGCTGTTAACATTAGATAACCTGATAGAGAATATTGTTTAATTTTTTAAAATTAAGAATGATTCTTAGATTTGTGAGCCAGTCTATGTAATTGATTTTGATTAAACAGTTGATATCTAGGATTTGAGCTAGAGGATTGAAAGCTGACACAATAAACATTAGAGAGTAAAGATTTTAATTGGATGTTTGTACTTATTTTATAATTTACTCTAGAAATTTTTAGATACAAAAAGACTCCCACTATTTTATCAGATCTCCTATACTCTCCGGATGGAGAAACGAAAATCCTAACGTGATAACTAGATTTCTAGTGAGTGCTACAGTCCCACCGATACCGTGCACCTCACCTAATAGTTATTGATACCACAAATACCGATGAGTGGATAACTCTTTGCCTAGATGCTTCTCTAAGCATGTTACAGTGACTTGATCTCTAAGTCATGTGGGCTCATCTAATAGTTATTGCCCACACTTCTTAGTTATGTCAGACCCATCGTTCACAAGTAGATACAAAGCCGTCATTAGATCCCTCACCTAATAATTATTGAGCCTAATCTCATCTTTATCCTGGAGCAACTCTTTACTAATAGAGTAGTTGCATGTTCTCGATGCAACTGAACCACTGTGATCAGTTGAGAACAATCAATATCGGTAGCACGCCCACACATCTACAACGGTGGAAGATCATTGGACTTAATATTAATGGAGAGATTTTGGATTTAGATCTCATCTAATCAGTTATCATATAACTAATCTAATTGGCAAGGGCTAAATCAAATTGCCAAGCAACATATTTGAGACTCAATCTTTCAAATTGGCCAGGTAAGTGGAGATTGGTAAGAGTCCCTCTGTTGCTTTCTTTAGACACCAATAAATTGACTAGATCAACGAACGAAATCAATTAAATAACCATCTTTCAATTACTTATCTTAGACATCAATTGATTAATTGATCTGAATAGGTTAGCTTGGGTGAATCAGATTCGAGCCATAGAGTTTGTTGGTGCAGAATTTTGTCGAAGCCAGAGAAGCTGGAGCTGAGATGACCGCAGCTGCCATCGGGACCTGCAAGAAAAATCTAAATCGAAGTTGGGGGTGCTCCGACAAGACCCTCCGATGCTCAAGTCAGAACTCTGCTTCAACAGAAATGGAGTGCTCGAGTGAAAATTTTAGCAGAATTTTGAGATAGAGTTTAGAGCTTAGAGAAGAATGTATCTGGAGGTCCCTTTTTATAGATGGAGAGCGTAACAGATTGACAGCGATGTTTGTAACCGCCTAGTAGTGGACCGTTCAGAGCCATGCGGAGTTTGTTACAGAGAGTAGTGGTGTCAGGGGCCGTTCAGGGCCACGTGGAGTTTGTTACGAAGAGTGGAGTGGTGTCTGTTGTCGTGACTTGCCAGAGAGTGGTGGAGCCATGCGGAATCCGTTGCAGTGAGTGGAGTAGGGTAGTGGCCATTGTCGTGACTTGCTAGAGAGTTTGGATCTGTCGGCTGAAGCTCGGCTGGGATATCCGATGGAGTGGAATGGCTCTCTATCTCATCAATCTGGGAGGAGCTCAAAAATATCTGAGGTTATGATGGGTCTACTGTTGTTGGGTGCCCAGAGCACTGATGCTACAGGCGGGAACCATCTACTGTAGAAGCTCGGATGGAGACTTTTTGTTAGGAAAGTTCAGTTTCATGAAGAATCTGGTGGAGGGTCGGTCGGAGGTGGACTTTGGATGACGTTGGGGAGGTTCGTCCGCTGGAGGAGTCAGGGGATCTTGTGGAAGTCTGGATGGCATTGTTGAAGTTCGGCTAATGCTATTGAAGGTTGATTGCTGGGGAGGTTCGACAGACACCGGAGGAGATCGACCATTGTAGAAATTCAGCTGCTGGAGCCCGTCTGTTGTAGAAGCTCGTCCGGAATCCATCCACTATGGAAGTTCGGATGGAGCTCAATTCTTACAGAAGACTGAAAGGAGGCCGCTTATTGTAGAAGCTCGGTTGAAGATCGATTGTCGTGGAAGCTCAGAGTAGTGACCGGGCCGGTGGAGCCTATCCCATTGTAGAAGCTCGTTTAGGATCTGGATTAGATATCGAAAGTAGACCGCCTGCAGTAGGAGTTCAGAGTAAACTGTTTGCTGTAGAAGTTTGGCTCTCACAGGAGCTCGGGTAGAATTCAGAAGGCGATCGACCGTCGTAAAAATTTGGATGGAGTCTGGTTACTGTAGAAATCTCATCATCAGAGAAGCTGGGATATTGACGAAGTTCGGAAGAAGTTCGGAATAGGGTTGTCCGCGGTCGGAAGGAGTTTGGAAGAAATTTGAAGAATAGTTGATCACTGTAGAAGATCGGCTGATAGTGAAGCCTAGAGGGTATTTGGAGCAGTTCGGTAGATGAATGGGGAAGCTCATTGTCGGAGAAGTCTGGATGGTCGAGGGAGTTCAGAAAGATGTCACACAAGGTTGGAAGCCGAAAAAGTCCTGGAAGGGTCGATCTTTTATAAACTTCGGCTGGAGGTATTTTATACCCAACACCAGTCCCCCTATTTTCGAGTTTGGGTTCTGAATGAAGGAAGTACAGAGAAATTCTCACAGTCGAAGTTGCCCCCCTCGATTTCTGCACTCAATGGTTGCCAGATATTTTGGCGCTTGGCGCGCTGGTGTCGGAGTCTTTTCAAATCAAAGCAATCCGAAAAGATTTTTTTAGACTTCCCACTGGGGTGTGGCTTTAGGTACGATGCAATAATGATTTTGTCAGCTGTCTGCCATTTTTAGCTACCTGCCATGGTGAGTGGGACACGCGGCGAGCGTAGGTCGGCCAGAGAAGATCCGCAATCATTATTGCATTGGGCCCCGAGGTCTATTTAAACACGTCCTCCTCCTTCAGGGGTTTCACTTTGCCTGAGAGAATCCCTCGGTCCCCCTCATCTTCCTTGAGAGCTTCAGTTTCTTCTAGCATAAGCATCCTTCTCGGCCTTAGGCATCCTCCGAGTCGACTTCCATCGTCCCTACCATCTTCCTGCACTCTTTGGGCCAACCTAGGTTAGTTTCAGAACTTTCTGTCATTTTTCTATTCTTTCTTCTTCGTATTCTATTTGTTTAGCTTCCTCGAGAGCTTGCTTGCTATTTTTCTTAATTTTTTTCGAGATTTTTGTGGCTTCCATTTGATCCAAAATATCTTTCGATATCTCCTCTTCTAGCGGTTCTAGGAGTTCGTCAGCCTCAGTTCCTCAAACTCTTTGTACCGTAGATGAATCCGTAGTTAGGATCGAACCTCGTCTGGTCTTTACGTCGGACACCATCCCCAGCTCTTTGACTCCAGATGAACTCTCATCAATAAAGATTCAGTATGGAGTTCCTCCAGAGTACGAGCTGGAGCTTTTTGGGCCAACTGACCGGGCTATCGCCCCTCCTCTCGGCCGCTTCTATGATTTTTGCCAAAGGTTCAGCTTCGACCCACTTGGTGAAATAGTCTATTGCCACTAGGAGGAACTTTCGTTGCCCGGATGCCATGGGAAAAGGTCTGAGAATATCCATCCCCCATTGCGCGAACGGCCATGGGGCACTCAATGGTGTAAGTTCGAAGGCAGGTTGCCTTTGTATATTTGCATATCTCTGACACCGATCACATCTTCTGATATATTCGACGGAGTCGTGGTACATGGTAGGCCAGTATTAGCCTTGTCAGAGCAGCTTGTGGGATAAAGATCTGGCCCCCAGGTGACTTCCACAGACTCCCTCATGTACCTCTCTCAAGGTGAAGTCGGCTTCAGAAGGCCGGAGATATTTTAGGAGGGGCAAAGAGTACGACCTCTTGTATAGCTTGCCTTCGTAAAGGATATATCAAGAGGCCTGGTTCCTAAGCTTCCAAGCTTCTTTTACATCAGGAGGAAGAACCCCGTCCTTGAGGTATGCAACCAGTGGGTCGATCCAACTGGGTTCATGGCTGATCTCCATCACAAGCTGTGATTCTTCCATACTTGGGTGCTTCAGAACTTCGAAGAAGACTTCCTTAGGCAGTTCAGTCGGAGCCAGTGTAGCCAACTTGGAGAGAAGGTCGGTCCTGGTATTTTCTGCTCTTGGGATCTGCCTGATGTCGAAGCTATCGAAGGTGGGGATGATCTCCTTTACCTTTTCGAGATACTTGACCATACTATCCTCTCGAGCTTCATAATTTTCGTTGACCTATCCTACTACTAATTGAGAGTCACTGTAGGCTTGAAGCCGATCTACTTCTAATTCTTTGGTGACCTTTAGTCCTGCAATCAGAGCTTCATATTCTGCTCCATTATTTATCATAGGAAACTCGAAGTGCAGCGCATACTCTGTGATAATTCCATCTGGATTGACCAAGATCAGGCCCGTACCTATGCCTGACATGTTGGAGGAACCATCCACATAGAGGGCTCAAAAACCATTAGGGAGATCTGCTCTTTTCTCAAGGGAGTTCGGCTGGAGCCCTGGGTTGTCGGCTTCATCTCATCCAAGTTCGGCCTCTTTCGGGATAGTGCATTCCACCATGAAGTCTGCTAATATCTGGGCTTTTATCATCGATCGAGGTCGATAGTCGATGTCGAACTCCATGAGCTCGACTGCCCATTTCGCTATCCTCCCGGAGGCATCCGCTCGATGCAGAACCACTTTGATCGGCTGGTCGGTGAGCAGTGTTATGGTGTGTCTTTGAAAGTAAGGTCGGAGCCTTCAGGCTGCAATCAACAAGGCGTAAGTTAGTTTCTCTAACTTAGTATATCTAGTTTCGGCGTCTCTCAATACTCGGCTTATGTAGTAGATCGGCCGTTGAATTTTTGCTTCTTCCTTAATCAGAACTGTTGTGAGGGCCACAGGGGAGACCGCCAGGTACAGGAATAACTCCTCTCCAGGCTCGGGCTTTGTCAATAGTGGAGATGAGCCGAGGTAGTTCTTCAGCTCTTCGAATGCTTGCTGACATCCAGTGGTCCAACAGAAGTTCTTCGGCTGCTTGAGGGTCTGAAGGAAAGGTAGGCACCGCTCGGCCGATCTTGAGACGAAGCGATTTAGAGCCGCTACTCTCCTAGTAAGGCGCTGAACTTTCTTTATTGACTTCGGGGCGGTCATTTCCTAGATGGTGAGAATCTTTTTCGGGTTTGCTTCAATCCCACACCCCGATACCATGAAGCCCAGGAATTTTTTTGAGGTTACTCCAAAAGCGCACTTGGCTGGGTTCAGCTTCATCTTATATTTTCGGAGGGCACTGTAGGTCTCCTCAAGGTCAGCGACGTGGTTCATCGAGGATTTACTTTTTACGAGCATATCGTCCACGTAGACCTCCATGTTGCGGTCGATCTGCTCTTTGAAGATCTTGTTTACCAGCCGTTGATAGGTCGCCCCTGCATTTTTGAGGCTAAAAAACATGACCCTGTAACAATAAAGGCCACGGTTAGTAATAAAAGTAGTTTTTTCTTTATCCTCTAGTGCCATCCTGATTTGTTTGTAGCCAGAGAATGCATCCATGAAAGTGAGAAGCTCATGGCTCGAGGTTGCATCCACTAATTGGTCGATTCTAGATAGAGGGTAACTGTCTTTCGAACAGGCTTTATTCAGCTTTTTGAAGTCTATGCACATCCTCCATTTACCGTTCGCCTTCTTAATCAGGACCACATTGGAAACCCAGCTCGGATAGTTGACCTCTCTGATGAACCCGACTTTCAGGAGTTTATCAACTTCCTCAGCTATTGCCATTTGTCTTTTCGGTGCATGACTTCAAACTTTTTTCTTCATCGGTCGGTGTTTGGGATCAACAGCCAGACGGTGTTCCATAACTTCAGCATCGATCCCTGGCATGTCCGTCGGAGCCCAAGCAAAAACATCTGCATTCTTTTGTAGAAAATTGATGGCTGTGTCAGCACCTCTTTCCCCAAGTTGGAGCCGATCTTCACCACGTGCTCTTCATTCCCATCATTCAAAAGAATTAAGACAAGATCTTCTATTGGCTCACCCCGTTCTTCAGTCAGGTCATCGTGGGTGTCCAATCTATCAACCAGACAGGGGTCAGGCTGACCACTTCTTTGTAGGGCTATATTATAGCAATGTCTTGCCAGGGCTTGTTCTCCTCTGACTTCTCTGACCCCCTGGCTAGTAAAAAATTTCAATTTTAAATGGTAGGTCGATACTACAGCTCAAAGGGCATTGAGGCCAGGTCGGTCGAGAATTATGTTGTAGGCAGACGGCGCCCTCACTACCAGAAAATCCACTAGCACTCTGGATTGTTTTGGATACCGACCTACAATTACAATCAAAGTTATTACTCCCTCCACTGGCACAGCATCGCCAGTAAACCCTACCAACGGAGAGCTAATCGGCCCTAACCGACCATCAGGGATGGACATTTTTGAGAATGCATCGTAAAACAAAATATCGACCGAGCTTCCACTATCAACAAGAATGCGGCGTACATCATAATTAGTAATATTTAAAGAAACTACAACCGCATCACTATGGGAGAATTGGATCTCCCGGGCATCTTCTTTAGTAAAGGTTATAGGTCCTTCAGTTCTTTGCCGCTTGAGCGGTCCGGCCGATCCACTGGCTGCTCCCCTCTGGGGCCCTCCAGAGATGGTGTTGATGATCCTGATTGGAGGTCGATCTTCAGGATGTTCTTCCCTCCTTGACGGCTCTGATTGTGGCAGGGCCCTCAACCGATCCTTCCGACCTTCAGACCGACATCAGATGAATCTGTCGAGCCGACCTTGCCTAATGAGCTCTTCGATTTCATCTCGAAGCTGAATGCATTCCTCTGTGTCGTGGTCATGGTCACGATGATAGAGGTAGAATTTGTTTGGGTTGTGCTTCCCGGGGTGCGAGTGCATCCTTTCTGACCTCGACAACTGCTCCCTGACCTCCATCAACACTTGGGCTTTTGGAACATTGAGAGGGGCATAGCTGTGGAACTTCCTGGGGGAGAGCCCCATCGAACTCTACGGTCCGGGCTCCTCTGCTTATGAGCTCGAGGAGGGGTCTGGACACGTCTGTGTCCGGGAGGAGTTCGAGAACATGGTCGAGCTTCACTTGGCCTTTTTTCAGCTGCGGGCTTGCTGGAGCCACCCGCCTGCTACTCCTTCATGGCCTCCTCATCCTTCAACTTGAAGGCTTCCTCTGCTCGGGCATATCCTTCGGTCTGAGCCAGCAAATCAGCAAAGTCCCTGGGATACTTCTTTTCCAGGGAGAACAGAAGATCATTCTTTTGAAGATCGCTCTTTCGGGCGGCCATTGCGATCGATTGGTCCAAGTTTCGGACCTCCAATGCGACGGCGTTAAATCGGTTAACATAGGTTCGGATGGATTCTCTCTCCTTCTACTTGATGTTGATAAGGGACTCCGAACCTCTCCGAAGATGCTGGCTGCTAACAAAATGAGCCACAAACTGGTGGCTCATCTGGTCAAAGGAAAAGATAGTACCCGACTTCAGTGTCGAGTACCAATTTCTTGCTGCTCCCTTCAGAGTGGATGGAAAAGCTCGACACAGGATGGCATCTGGCGCGCCATGGAGCAGCATCATTGTCCGAAAGACCTCCAGGTGGTCAACCGAATCTGAGGTCCCGTCGTAGCTTTCGAATTGGGGAAGCTTGAAGTTTGGCAGGATCGATTCTTGCATGATCATTTGAGAGAAAAGAGGATTAGTACAGATGTCCTCACCATAAACAGGGGGAGCACGGCAGAGCTCTTTGATTCGTCAGTTCATCTCCTGAAGCCTTTGATCCAGGAGGTCCTCTCGACTGCGAGTCTCGAGGGTCTTCTGGTAGAATGGAGGTAGGGATCCTCTGGGGGTGGAATCGTGATCAGACTGAGGGCTCTCCACCCTCGGATTCCCTTTTTTGAGAAAGATAGGGCGATTGGCCCAAGTGGCCCACCCTACCGTCGAATTTTGAAACTCCGACGATGCTCTTTCCAACCGCACTGATGCCTGTGGCTGTTGCTGCTGCATGGCCTGCACTGCTTCGGTGAGGCCTCTGACCTACTGAACCAGCAGGTCGAACTGCTCCATGCTGACTGTCGTTGCCGGAGGAGGAGGAGGAGCCTGAGAAACTGGAGACGAGGCCAGATCTTGCAGAGCTCGCTGAGATCTGGCCGCGGAGGCTGTGGATCGCCTGGTGGATGCCTTTCGGGGAGGCATCAGGTGGAGGTCTAGAAGGAGAAGGAGAAGAGGATGCCGGAAAAGATGATCGAAGACAGTCCCGTTGAGCACCCCTTTAAGAACAAGGGTACTGCGAAGACACAGTGCCCTTCCTCTAGCACCAATTCTGTTGGTGCAGAATTCCATCGAAGCTGGAGAAGCTGGAGCTGAGATGACCGTGGCCGCCATCGGGACCTGTAAGGGAAGTCTAAATCAGAGTTGGGGGTGCTCTGGCAAGATTCTCCGATGCTCAAGTCAGTACTCTGCTTCAACAGAAATGGAGTACTCGAGCAAAAATTTTAGTAGAGTTTTAAGATAGAGTTTCGAGCTTAGAGAAGAACATATCTGGGGGTCCCTTTTTATAGATGGAGAGTGTAATTGATTGACAGTGACATCTGTAATCGCTTGGTAGTGGGCCGTTCAGAGCCATGCAGAGTTTGTTACGGAGAGTAGTGGCGTCAGGGGCCGTTCAGGGCCACATGGAGTTTGTTATGAAGAGTGGAGTGGTGTCCGTTGTCGTGACTTGCCAGAGAGTAGTGGAGCCACACAGAATCTGTTGCAGTGAGTGGAGTAGGATAGTGGCCATTGTTGTGACTTGCCAGAGAGTTCAGATCTGTCGGCTGAAGCTTGGCTGGGATGTCCGATGGAGCAGAATGGCTCTCTATCTCATCGATCTGGGAGGAGCTCGGAAACATCCGAGGTTGTGATGGGTCTACTATTGTTGGGTGCCCAGAGCATTGATGCTACAGGCGGGAACCATCTGCTGTAGAAGCTCGGATGGAAACTTTCTGTTGGAAAAGTTCGGTTTCATGAAGAATCTGATGGAGGGTCGGTTGGAGGTGGACTTCGGATGGCGTTGGGGAGGTTCATCTGCTGGAGGAGTCAGGGGATCTTGTGAAAGTCTGGATGGCATTGTTGAAGTTCGGCTAATGCTATTGAAGGTTGATGGCTGGAAAGGTTCGATAGACACCGGAGGCGATCGGCCATTGTAGAAATCCAGCTGCTGGAGCCCGTCTGTTGTAGAAGCTCATCTGGAATCCATCCACTATGGAAGTTCGGACGGAGCTCGGTTCTTACAGAAGGCTGAAAGGAGGCCGCTTATTGTAGAAGCTCGATCGAAGATCGGTTGTCGTGGAAGCTCAGAGTAGTGACCTGGCCGGTGGAGCCTATCCCGTTGTAGAAGCTCATCTGAGATCCGAAGTAGATATCCGAAGTAGACCGCCTGCAGTAGGAGTTTGGAGTAGACTGCTTGCTGTAGAAGTTCGGCTCTCGCAGGAGCTCGGGTGGAATTCGGAAGGCGGTCGACTATCATAGAAACTTGGATGGAGTCTGGTTACTGTAGAAATCTCATCGTCGGAGAAGCTCGGATATTGATGAAGTTCGAAAGAAGTTTGGAATAGGGTTGTCCGTGGCCGGAAGGAGTCTGGAAGGAATTTGAAGAATAGTTGATCACTGGAGAAGGTCGGCTGATAGTGAAGCCCAGAGGACATTTGGAGCAGTCCGATAGATGAATGGGGAAGCTCATTGTCGGAGAAGTCCGGATAGTCGAGAGAGTTCAGAAAGACGTCACACAAGGTCGGAAGCTGGAAAAGTCCTGAAAGGGTCGGTCTTTTACAAACTTCGGCTGGGGGTATTTTATACCCAACAGAGTTGAATTAGGTCCTTAATTTAATCGATTCTACATATGGATGTCAATCGATTCGATCAATAATAATTATATGATCTTAAGTACTATTGACCTAACCCTAATCAATACTTGACTCAGTTTGATCAACTGCTAAATCAATTTAGACCCAATATGATCAAATCAAAAATTCTAGATGTAATCCAATTACATGATCTAATTTGATCTACCTATGATCAATCCTTCATGCACAAACACTAATTTTAGATCTTAAATCTAAATTTTTAGATCTAAATTTTTTACATAAAATGTAAGTTTTGATCTCAAAATAATTTTAGATCATACATACAAACATATATTATATACATGCTTAAAGTTCAGATTATAGAAATAGATTTCAGCCATAAACATGCTTTCATATATCATATATACGAATCAAAATAGATCTTAAAACTCTTTTCAAATCTAAACAATAAAACATATATCATATAGATGTTGAAAAATTAAATCTAAAAATTTATTTTAAAATATCATTCTAGGATAACCATACAATATAACAAGTTATGCCAAAGCAACCTTATGTCAGAATGATATCAAAAACTTTTAGATCTAAAATTTTTTTCTATATATTTCAGACCTAAATTCTAATCTCATACATATGACGTAGCTCTGATACCACTATTGAGATTTTATGATTTTATGTATGCAAAATATTTCAAAATCAGTACGCAGCAGAAATTCAAATTAAATCCAATTTAATCAAAGCATGCATAAGATCAAATCATAAAATCATAAACAGAATCGACATATGTGAAATAGGATTCAGATATAGAAATTAAATAAAAAAATAAATAAAAAAAATCTAATCTTCATATCTTGGCACGAGTTGATCCATACCACGAACTGATGATCATAGATATCTTCTGAAGGTTCCTTGAAGCCGCACAAGTATCCGACCTCTATGAGTATCTATATGAGACTTCGATCTGATTATAAGCTTTTTGATCTCACTGGAGTGTTAGCTCCCTTGCAGAGATCATATTTTGATGGTTGAAAAATCTTCTTTTCTCTCAAGACACTTTTAGAGAAGAAGAAGATAGGAGGACGTTGATATCTATGCTAGAGATCATGAAAAGAATCTTTTCTTCTCTTTTCTTTCTAAAATCCATGTATCAAATCTCTATGCTAGAGATGTAAGAATTTTATCCAACTTTTAAACAAAGAGAATAAGAAAAGTCCATGTCCAAACTAGGACAAAAGAGATAGAGAAGAGCCCCCCAACAACCAACCTTTGGTTGTTGGTAAGAAAGAAGGGATAGGAACCATATTACCTCATGCCATGGATCTACATGCCATGCCCTCTCCTCTTGATTTTTCTCATGCACAAACCTCTCCCTTTTGGCATCAAAGCCTGATCCATATCAGCCTACTAACGCCCCATAAGGTCCTTGTTTAAATAGGGAAGGAGATAAGGTTTAGGTGAGAGTCCAAACTCTTTTGGACTCTAAAATTTGTGCCACCACATCTCTTCCTATTTTTGCTCAGATATTACATGGAGAAAAGGGAGTTTCCCATGGATTCTTTGATGCCAAAAAAGAGAGAGTGGCATGGGGTATTTAGGCATCCAAATCTGGTTTGGCGTGGGACCATTTATGGTGCATGAAAAGGAAGAGTTTTAACATCATGAGATTCTTCTTTAGGTGGCTGATTTAAATCAATTTAAACTCTAACCAATTCTAATCGTATTAGAAATTGATTAGATCCAAATAGATAAAAATCTAAATCTGATTAGGAGTCCAAACTATTTAGATTAGATGTCACCTAATTAGAGGAGGAGTCCTAGTCTTTTTGGACTCTCTCTTTGATGCCTGAGTCAAACTCAATTTAATTCTAATCCAATTAGAATTTGGTGCACCCATGAAAAAAAGAATTTTTAATCCAAATAAAAACTCAAACTCTCTTAGTTAGATCCTAGTCTAATTAAAAATTAAGTCAAACCTAAATCCTAATTCAACAAAAAATTATTCTCTCATGCAATTTGATTATCTCATAACCCAATTAGGCTTAATCAAATCAAATCCATATCAAGTCAAATTAAATCTAATTTAATTAAACTTGATGCAAGCCCCATTGCTCAATCAAATTGAGCCAATTAGCAATTTAATTGCTAATTAATCCTCCTATAACTCACTAACTCTTTAGCAAGTTATTTTATTATAACTTTTATTTTAGATTAATCATCAATCAAATTGATAATTAAATCTTATCATGATTCATAATCATAATTCAATCATCTGATCAGTCAAAAATTTCTTTGTGTGTGACCCCATAGGTTCTATTCTATCAGGTAGTGAGATATATTGTGATCTCTATCACAATATTATCAAAACTTCTTTCAATAGATTGGAACCATTTCAACTCTATCCATCAAGGATCATTGATCATCGAGATGATGCTCATAGATCTCATAATCCACCAGTGACACCTAGCAGTATGTAGTGGCAATCTAGTAAAATAAAAAGTGATGAACCTCTAGGTGCAATTAACGTATGATACAGTCCCTCTATCATGAGTCCCGACCAGATGGCTGGTTATGGATGAATCATCAACCTCATCATCGATCATATGATAGATTCAATCAGCTCGAGTCCATGTGTGATTCTCATGAAAATTCTTTTTCATTAATCACATTGCTATGGCCATAGACTTAAGGATTTAGCTTCTTAAATCTCATAGGACTACTCCCTTCTGCTAGGATCGATAGATTTTATTTAGGTATATATCCTACTCCTATAGTGGATCAACTATCGCGAACATCCACTACAAGGACTCATTGAGTCAATGTTTATGTGTAGTCAAACTCCAGCAGCCACACTGCGAGCAGTTGTAGCACCGCAGGTCAAAGGATCAGTCATACTACTGCAGCATCAAGAAAGTTACTAACGAGTGAGCAAACATCTATGTGACTTCTCGTGTTGGTCATGCTCAGTGCTAGTTGTTCTCTAACAACCACCTGCACTCTCACTCTAGTGTCACTACACCGCAAACTCAAGGCTCATTTATCTGAAGGAAATGATCCATGCACTGGTCTATCTGGATCAATCACCATCTTCATGATGATTCTATGATTAGGAGCAATTTAGGAATTAACCATCAATAACACATATCTCAAATTCTCAACTCTTTGAGAATATGTGTCATCATCTTGTTAATCTCTTGGATGATTCATAGACACATAAAATATGAATGATAATATAAATGCTTATTAAGTACAAAATTATGTCCTAGTAATATGATATGCATCAGTCAAGATTAACTTTTAAAACATACATCCAACAAGATATGGATTGGACGTAAGCTAGCACTCTCTCACCTTAAGGTTTGGGGATGTCTGGCTTATGTCAAACATTTGAAAACAGACAAATTTAGAGCCAGATCTAATAGATATAATTTTATTGGGTATTCCAAAGAAACTAAGAGGTATTATTTCTACCTTGCTGATGAACAAAAGATATTTGTCAGCCTTAGGGCAATCTTTTTAGAAAAAAAAATTTCTTGGAGAAGGGATTAATGTCTCTAAGGTTGAACTTGAAGAAGTTCAACAGGTAGAATCGACACAGTCTAGTGAACCCACAGAATCAGATTTGATGATGTCAAATTCAAAACCTATTGTAGAGGCACCATTAAAGAGATCCGATAGAATATCGCATCAATCGGACAGATATTATGATTTTTTGATCCAAAATAGAGATCCAGTTAAACTCGATGAGAACAATAAGGATTCGATCACCTATATAGATGTAATGCAGAGGTCTAACTCAAATAAATGGCTTGAAGCCATGAAATCCAAAATGAAGGTCAATGATGTATCAACATTAGTTGATCTACCTAAAGGGGTTAAACCCATAGGGTGTAAGTGGGTCTTCGAAAGAAAGAGAGATGTAGACAGAAAGGTAGAGACCTATAAAGTCTATTTGGTTGCTAAGGGTTATTGTCAGCATTATGGTATTGACTATGATGACACATTTTTCTCTATGGCAATGCTCAAATCTATTCAGATTATGCTTTCGATAGCAGCATACATGGACTATAAAATCTAGCAAATGGATGCGAAAATAGTTTTTCTAAATAGAGAGTTGTAAGAAGAGGCATATATGATATAGTCTAAAGATTTCACATCCACAGATGAATCCAAAGTGTGCAAGCTTCAGAGATCCATCTATCAATTGAAGCAGGCATCTAGGAGTTGGAACATGTATTTTGATAAGGTTATCAGAATGTATGGCTTTGCTAGGAATGGAGAAGAATCTTGCATTTACAAATAGATAAATAACTCTATAGTTGTATTCCTCATTTTATATGTGGATGACATTCTCTTAATCAGAAGTGACATCCCTGCATTATAAGGAATAAAAGTCTAGTTATTGTCTCAGTTCTCTATAAAGAACTTGGAAGAAGTATCCTACATCTTTGGGATGAAGATCTATAGAGATAGATTGAAAATGTTACTTAAATTATCCCAGTCCACATATATAGATATCATGCTGAAGTGATTCAGCATGAAAAATTTCAAGAAAGGCTATCTCCTGATAGACCATGAAATTTTTCTTTCAAAGAAGGATTGTCTGACAACTCCTCAAGAGAGAGAGAGCATATGAGTAGAGTTTCATATGCTTCGATAGTAGATTTTATAAAGTATACTATGATATGTACAAGATCAGATATGGCATACTCATTAGGAGTAGTGAGTAGATACCAATCTGATACAGGAGAGAACCATTGGAAGGTCGTAAAGACCATCCTTAAGTATTTAAGAAATACTAAGGACTAGTGGCAAGTGTATGGTGAAACTAACTTGAAATTAGTAGAGTTCACTGACTTCAATTTTTAGTCAAATTATGATGATAGCAAGAGTGTGTCGGATTATATTTTTATCCTGAATGGTAGAATAATCTATTGAAAAAGTTCCAAACAGCATACTATGGCTGACTCTATTTACAAAGTGGAGTATATCGCGACATCTGATGCTGCGAAGAATGCTGTATGGTTGCAAAGTTCATCGGTGAGCTTAGAGTAGCACTCTCTGTTGATGGTCCTATTTTATTATACTGCAACAACACTAGAGCCATTGCTCAAGTCAAGGAGCCGAAGTCCCATTAGTATACCAAGTATATTCTGTGCCGCTACCAATTTATCCGAAAGATTGTAGATCGAGATGACATCGACCTTCAAAAGATCGATGGAAAGGAGAATCTAGCCGACTTATTTACTAAAGCTCTCAAAATAAAGGAGTTTGATGATCATAAGTCAAAGATGGATATTCGATACTGTATCAATTGGCTTTAGTCCAAGTGATAGTTGTTGAGAAATATATCTTAAAGTCAATCGTCAGCCTGTTGATGATTGTGCTTATTCTTTAAATGTATATAATTTTTTATTTGATTTTTTTATCATATTTTATCTATCTTATTTGAACTCCTATGATTGTGATGAAGCCTTTAGGACTATAATTAATTGACAAAAGAAGATTTATTATTTAGTCCTTATAAATATTCGCGACCAAATGATATGCTATTAATAGGATGATAGCAATATCGAGTTTAGATCATCGTGTGCCATATAAGTTGGTTGTCTTCTTAATCAAAGAGTATGGAGACACTGGTATGTCATGCAAATAGAATGTAAGAGTATATTCGTATCAAACGTGATCATTTGCTGAGCACTCTACTGTCAAGAGTTGCTTGTGAAGGGTATGGATATAAGTATCCCTCAGATCTGAAATCACTATGGTGACTTGTAAGTAACTCACTGTACTTTAGTACCGGACCATCTGAGTTTCTAATTCAGTGATGGAAGGATATCGGTGTTGGAAAATATGTTTTAAAGCCAATCGTTTGATAATTATGCTAATTATAAATGTATATGAATTGGTCAATAAGAAAAGTTATTTGGTTTTTTTAATCACAAGGTTACATCTTCTAATAAACTCCTATATTGCGATGAAGTCCTTAAGATTACTTTGATCGATAAAGGAGAATTTATCGCATAGTCTTTAAACTGGTTCATGACCAAATGATATGCTATTACTAGGACGATAGCAATATCAAGTGTAGATCATTGTGTATCATATGCGTTGGTTGTCCTCGTAATCAAATGGTATGGAGACACTGGTATGGTATGCAAGTGAGATATAGGAGTACATCTCATTGAATGTAACTAACTGCAGAGCACTCTGCTGTCAAGAGTAGCTTGTGAAGTATTTGGGTATAAGTGTCCCTTCGACCTGAGATCACCATGGTGACTTGCAAATAACTCATTGTACTTTAGTATTGGACTAACTAAGTTTTAAATTCAGTGACGAAAAGTTTCTGGGTGCAGTCAAGTACTTGTTAAGTTAGTGCGTGAGTCAAGATGGAATTGATCCCTCTGAATTAGTAAGAGTTAATGTATCAATGTATTTTAATTTAGCAAAATCTGAGCTCGGATAATCTATATAATAGATTTGAAAGATTAAAATACAATATGGATGACTTATCTAGGATTGACAGTTAAATCTGTAGGAACCAGATCTAGGGTTTCAGGGTTAGATCTTGAAACTTTTTCAAGATCATACAGCGGAAGACTAAAATAAATCAAAATTTATTTTCTAAGATCAGAAAATCCCTAGATCTAAGATCCTATTACATGATTATTACATAGCATTAAATCAAAAATTAAAATATATATAAATATAGTATGAACTACATGTTGATCATATCAACATGTTTCTATACTAGCTACATCTAATGTATGTATTAAATAATAGATCAGATCTATTACCTTGCAAGTTAGACGCTCTAACCTCGCTGATCCGGGCTTAAGGATGATGTTGCAAGCCGCACAGGCATCCGGCCTCTAGGAGTCATCCACACGAGCCCACGAATCTCGATCAGAAGTCCTGCTTCAGGAAATCAGCACAGTATGCTAGTACTGCGCTGATCCTTCTTTGATGGTTGATCAGGTGCCTCCTTCTTCTTGATTTGGACTCTTCCAAAGATGAAAAGTAGAAGGAGGAGTTTTAAATCTGAGACACTCTCAGAAAACTCAAGATGGAGGGAGGAAAGATATGAAAACAAAAACCCAAGAAGAAGACCCTCTTCTTCTTCACGTTTTTCTCTCTAGACACCCAAACTTGCATCTTTTATATCTCCATGACCCAAAGGTATTTCTCTCTGATTTTTGGATGACAGAAAGGCCTCTCAAATATCTATCTCTTTGTAAAATTTTACGAAAAAACTCATCTTATATAGAGAGATATGATAGAGTCTTTGTCTAGGTCAAACACCTAGTCAAGGCTTATCCAAACATGGCAAGTTAAGGGACGCCCAACTCTTGAGCACCTCCTCCATATTTTCGTGCATGGATCACTAGAAAAGGGTGTACAATGTAAACCCTAAAAGCCACAAAAATTCCAAAAAAAATTTGGATAAATTCGGTGCAAAATTGAAAGAGTTTTGGATTTCTAAAACTCTATCTCATAGAATTCGAAATCCAAACTTATTCCTTTTAGATTTGATCCAAATCACCTTCCATGTAAGAAAGAAGAGAGGAGACCTTTTGTGAATGTGGGAGAGATCTGAGATAGGGCTTTTGTCGTACAAAATAAGTGGAGATTGGCATTGAATAAGAGAGAGGGCGTGGAGAAGGCTTATGTGGCGCAAGGTGGAATCCTAGTCCTACTAGGATTCTGTCTCATAACTTGTTTTAATTTGGTTTCCCAAACCAAATCAAATCAAAATTAGATCAACCCAATTAAAATAGGTTTTAACCTAATTAAGAACCTAATTTAATCAGATTAAATTAGATTTAAATCTGATTTAATTTTCTAATCAAATTAGAAATTAGATTGACCCAAGTCCTAGTTGAACTAGGACTAGTCTTTCCTTGCACTTGGCTTATCCAATAAACTAATTGGACTTGATCCAATCAAGCCCAAACCAAATCTAATTAAATTATATTTAATTAGACTTAATCTCAGCCCATTGGCTTAATCAAATTAAGCCAATTAGCAATCAAATTGCTAATCGATCCTCCTGCAACACTTGCACTGGGTTAAATGTCAATCGTATTGATTATTTAACCCTATAATGATTCTTAATCGTTGATCAACCATCCGATCGGATCATGAACTCTAATGTGTGTGACCTCATAGGTCCGAACCTAAGCCGGTAGCATAGAAACAAATTCCTATACCAATCGAAGTGACCATCTAGCAATGGTACCCGACGTCCGGATAGGTCGAATGTGTAGAACAACATCCTTAGAACCCATACGGATATAGTTTTCATATAATTCATCCCCTTGACCAAAATGATCATAGGACACCCCAGAGCTCAACTGTCAACTCTGATCAGGTTGTCCGCATTGTATTTCAAAATATCAAATCCATCTGATGGATTACCCTGGCCAAGGTTTTGCTAAATTGAAATACAGCGACTCATTCTTCTCCAACTCTTGGAGTGGTCAATCCCATCTCGATCACACTCTGACTTCGCAAGTACTTGACTGTGCCCAGAAGCCTTCCATCCCTGAATTAAAAATTCAGTTAGTCCGGTACCAAAGCACAGTGAGTTGCTTGCAAGTCACTGAGGTGATCTCAAGTCTAAGGGACACTTATACCTATATCCCATCAGAGACATTCTCGACAGCAGAATGCTCTGGAGTTGGTCACGTTCAATGACGATGTACCCTTATATCTCACCTGTATGCCATACCAGTGTCTCCACACTTTTTGGTTAAGAGGACAACCAACCCATATGGCCTACAGCGACCTATGCTCGATAGAAGCTGTCATCCTTATTAACAGCCTATCATTTTTTCGTGAACAGTTTTAAGGACTAATCGATAAATCCTCTCTTTATTGAACCTAAATAGTCCTAAGGACTTCATCATAACAACGGAGTTCATTAGAAGATGAAAGCTTATGATGAAAATGCCAAATATATTTTATTTATTAACAAATCAATTACAATACTTGATTGCTCAACCATCAACAGCTTGACGATTGGCTTTTTGGGACACATTTCCCAACAACTCCCACTTATCCTAAAGCCACTCGGCACAGTATCTAATACCCATCTTCGACTTGTGATTGTCAAACTCTTTTATTGCCAGGGCTTTAGTGAAGGGGTCGGCTAGGTTCTCCTTTCCGTCGATCTTCTGAAGGTCGACGTCACCTCGATCCACGATCTCTCGGACCAGGTGGAAGCGGTGCAAGATGTGCTTCGTCCGCTGATGTGCTTTGGGTTCCTTCACTTGAGCTATGGTACCAGTGCTGTCGCAGTAGAGCAGGACTGGACCATCGAAGGAGGATGCTACTCCGAGCTCATTGATGAATTTTCTCAGCCACACAGCTTCCTTCGCGGCATCTGATGCTGCGATATACTCCGCTTCACAAACAGAGTCTGCCACAGTATGCTGCTTGGAACTCTTCCAGCAGATGGCTCTACCATTCAGAGTAAAGATATAACCCGACACACTCCTGCTGTCATCATGGTCAGATTGGAAGCTGGAGTCTGTGAACCCCACAAGTTTCAGATCTGACTCGCCATAAATCAACCATTGGTCCTTAGTATTTCTCAAATACTTAAGGATGGCTTTAACCACTTTCCAGTGGTTTTCTCCAGGATCAGATTGGTATCTACTCACTACTCCTAGTGAGTATGCCACATCTGGTCTTGTACATGTCATGGCGTACATGATAGATCCCACGGCTGAAGCATATGGGACTCTACTCATACGCTCTCTCTCTTCAGGAGTTGTCGGACAATCCTTCTTAGAGAGAGAAATTCCTTGGCCTATCGGTAGATAGCCCTTCTTGGAATTCTCCATGCTGAACCTCTTCAGCACAGTATCTATGTACATGGACTGGGATAACCCAAGCATCCTTTTAGATCTATCCCTATAGATCTTCATCCCTAGGATGTAGGATGCTTCACCCAAGTCCTTCATGGAGAACTGTGATGACAACCAAACTTTTATTCCCTGTAGTGCGGGGATGTCATTCCCGATTAAGAGAATGTCATCCACGTACAAGATAAGGAATACCACAACTGGACCATTTGCCCATTTATAGATGCAGGGCTCTTCTCCATTCTTAATGAGGCCATACGTTTTGATCACCTTATCAAAATGCATGTTCCAACTCCGAGAAGCTTGCTTCAATCCATAAATGGATCTCTGAAGCTTGCACACCTTGGACTCATCTGTGGATGTAAACCCTTCAGGTTGTATCATATACACCTCTTCAGTCAGCTCTCCATTCAGGAAAGCTATCTTTACATCCATCTGCCAGATCTCATAATCCAGATGGGCAGCTATTGCAAGCATTATCCGAATAGATTTGAGCATTGCCATAGGGGAAAACGTCTCGTCATAGTCAATACCATAACATTGACGATACCCCTTGGCAACCAGACGGGCTTTATAGGTCTCCACCTTTCCGTCTGCGCCCCTCTTCCTTTTGAAGACCCATTTACACCCAATGGGTTTAACCCCTTCAGGTGGGTCAACCAATGTCCATACATCATTGACCTTCATGGACTCCATTTCGGATTTCATGGCTTCAAGCCATTTCTCGGAATCAGGTCTCTGCATAGCATCCATATAGGTGATCGGATCCTCATTATTCTCATCAAGTTCGATGGGATCACCATCCCGGACTAAGAAACTGTAGTATCTGTCCGGCTGACGCGGTACTCTACCGGATCGCCTTAATGGTGCAGGTATATTGGGCTCCGGATGTGATCTAATCATATCCGACTCAGGTTCAGCTATTGGTGTCGGTCCTTCTACCTGTTGAACTTCATCAAGTTCAACCTTAGAGGCAACGGTTCCTTCACCAAGGAACTCCTTTTCTAAAAAGATTGCCTTAAGGCTGACGAACACCTTTTGTTCATCAGCATGGTAGAATAAATATTCTTTTGTCTCTTTGGGGTACCCTATGAATGAGCATTTGTCAGACCTAGGTCCAAGTTTGTCTGTGACTAATCGTTTGACATAGGCCGGGCACCCCCAGACCCTAAGGTGTGAAAGTGCTGGCTTACGTCCCGTCCATATCTCATATGGAGTCTTAATTACAGACTTACTTGGAATCCTATTTAACAGATAACAGGCCGATTTGAGTGCATATCCCCAGAAGGATATCAGCAAGCTAGCAAAAACCCATCATGGATCGGACCATGTCTAACAAAGTCTGATTCCTCCTTTCAAACACACCATTATGCTGTGGTGTTCCTGGAGGAGTCCATTGGGAGAAAATCCCATTCTCTCCTAGATATGTGAGAAACTCACTAGAAAGGTATTCTCCTCCTCGATCAGATCGAAGAGTTTTAATACTCTTCCCAGTTTGTTTTTCCACTTCACTTCGAAATCGTTTGAACATTTCAAATGAATCCGACTTATGTTTCATCAGATAGACATATCCATATAGGTATAGGTCATCCGTGAAAGCTATGAAGTAGAAATATCCACCTCTAGCACTGGTACTCATGGGCCCACATACATCAGTATGTACTAGGCCCAAGAGCTCAGTAGCTCTCTCACCTTTTCCAGTAAAAGGTGACTTGGTCATTTTACCAAGAAGACAGAACTCACAGGTTGCAAGTGATTCACAATCACTGACTTTGAGGATTCCCTCTTGAGTCAACCTGTTTATTCTGTTCTTATTTATATGACCTAGCCTCCAATGCCATAAGTAGATATTTGACACACTATCTAATCTAGGGTGCTTGCCAGTAGAATAGACTCTTATCAGGCTTGATCTTTTTGGTCTGGCTCTGCACAGATGTCCCAGCCTGAACTTGCACCTTCTTGACTTTCTTCTTCTTGTTCTTCTTTCCTTTCTCAAAGGGTCGAGAACCAGAAGATGAACCTCCCACTGAGTTCACTGAGTTCACCGACTCCTTGAGGAGTTGGTGATCCTTCTCAAAGTTCTGAAGCAACCCCATTAACCCATGGTAGTTTACTTCAGACTTTGTCATTCTATAATGAGTGAGGAATGGGAGACAAGACTTGGGCAGCGAGTTCAGTATTGCATCTTTCCCAAGCTGCTCATGCAAGGGAAAGCCGAGCTTGCTCAATCGTTCCATCAGCTCGATCATGTACAATACATGATCAGTGATAGAGACTCCATCCCGTATTTTGGTGTTGAAGATGGCACAACTAGTCTTGTGCCTCTCTACATCATCGGGTGTGCCAAAGGTATCCTCCAACACTTGAAGCATGTCCTTTGGCTGAGCCATCTCGAATCTGCGACTGAACTCGTCACTCATGATAGCAGCCAGCATGATACAGCGCACCGTGGTCCGGTCACTGAGCCACTTCTGGTAAGTGTCTCTGACTGTTCCACGTGCATTGACAGCTGGCTCCTCAGGTGCAGGATCCATTATCACATATAGGATCCGTTCATGCTCCAGGACTATCTTCAACTTTCGGTACCAACTATCGAAGTTGGGTCCCACCAACTTATCATTGTCCAACAATGATCGGAGCGATAGGGAAGTGGCCATATTTGCACAAAGGAGAACCATAACCTAATTAGTAATTGATTCATTAAACCTAAAGATTTGGACTTTAATCAAAAGGTTTCTCCCACTATTTTATTCGAATTGGTAGCCTCTACCTCCAACTCGAGGAATTACCCTAATTCCTTAGCGGGTACTAGAATCCACTTAGACTGCACACAAGCCCAACTTTGGTTGGTCAACCCATGTACATCTAAGGGTAGGTTCATAACCAATTGTTTCTCTAAACAATTTTTAGTAATTTTAATTTTGCCCCAGAAACCTAATCAGTAGGCTTTGGCCTCCACTGTAAGGATCCGGTTAGGTCCAACCATTAACATGATCATACTTGGTGTATCTAACCAACGAATGATTAAGCCCAACTTTGGTTGGCTCACCTAACCACCATTAGAGAGACACTTCCAAGTCATCATATGATGAGTGATAATTCCATTAGTCAACAAGCACCAGGCCTTTGGGTCTGCAATGATTATTGAGTTAATGGACTCATTATCAAACACCTTAATGGGAGGCTATGACTCAGTTATCTCCATAACTTTATCATTTTAAGGACCTAATAATTTTAGAGGATTTAAATAATATAGAGGATGAAGTCAGATGAACCAGCTTATCATGATCCTCCCACTGGCTTCACCAAGTCAGCTTAAGGGAGACCAGGGCTGGTCTAGGAGCACCTAAATCAGTCACACTGATTTACCTAGCTGACATGGGTCAGCTCGAATAGTCAAGTGATCCGATCAAAACATAATTTCACCAAGAGGCCAGGTAAGTTCGATCAGTGGGAGGGTCTGCCAAAGCTTGCCTTAGACACCATCAGAAATGGCCAGGTAAGCGGGCTCCCAATTAAAAACCACCGGTCTGGTTTACCTTAGACACCAACTGGTTTAATTAGTTTCGATTAGATCAACCTAACAGTTCATGCTAGACCGCTTAGCCAAAAATCAAGTCCATTTGGTTCTCGTTAAAGACATGGACTTGACCAACTACAACTATTGTAATTGATCTAGAGAATCCTTGACCTAATCTAAGACAACAATTGATTAGATTTAGTCAATTCTCTAATTAAGTCCATCTTTAATCTAACCATAGGTCTAACCCAATTAATGGACCTAATTTCCACTAACCCATTAACCCAATGTGTTATGATTTGTGTCTTAGGTTCTTCAATTCACAATCCTAGAACCTAATCAAACAACTTCTTAATTCTTAATTAAGTTTTGGGCTGAGGGTTGGGTTCGGCTTTTCAAAAAATAATTTTCATATTTGTAAAACAATTTTACAATATGATTCTACCAATCATATTGCATGTTTGATTCATAATCAAGATGCAAGTGAAATAAACATGAAACTATTTTAGATCTAATCTAAACAGGTTCATGTAATTGAAACAATTTCAACTTTAAATAATTTCTTTGCATAAAAATTATTAACAAAGAGATTTTATTTCAGATTTAAACATCTTTTAAATCTAATAAATCATAAATTTAATCTAGATCATATCTAACAAATTTATGATTAAAGATAGATCTACACAAACTAGGACAACCTTTGCACTGTAAGGGGTAAACCTTACAGCAGGACAACCTTGCAGTTTGTGATTGATCTAAAATTTTAATTTCAGATTTAATAATCAGATTATAAATTAGATCTAATCTAAAAAATAATCTAAGCATGTATAAATAATCATGTAATAAAGAACCTAGGCTCTGATACCAATTGTAGGAACCAGATCTAGGGTTTCAGGGTTAGATCTTGAAACTTTTTCAAGATCATACAACGGAAGACTAAAATAAATCAAAATTTATTTTTTAAGATCAGAAAATCTCTAGATCTAAGATCCTATTACATGATTATTACATAGTATTAAATCAAAAATTAAAATATATATAAATATAGTATGAACTACATGTTGATCATATCAACATGTTTCTATACTAGCTACATCTAATGTATGTATTAAATAATAGATCAGATCTATTACCTTGCAAGTTAGATGCTCTAACCTCGCTGATCTGGGCTTAAGAATGATGTTGCAAGCCACACACGCATCCGGCCTCTAGGAGTCGTCCACACGAGCCCACGAATCTCGATCAGAAGTCCTACTTCAGGAAATCAACACAGTATGCTAGTATTGCGCTGATCCTTCTTTGATGGTTGATCAGGTGCCTCCTTCTTCTTGATTTGGACTCTTCCAAAGATGAAAAGTAGAAGGAGGAGTTTCAGATCTGAGATACTCTCAGAAAACTCAAGATGGAGGGAGGAAAGATATGAAAACAAAAACCCAAGAAGAAGACCCTCTTCTTCTTCACGTTTTTCTCTCTAGACACCCAAACTTGCATCTTTTATATCTCCACGACCCAAAGGTATTTCTCCCTAATTTTTGGATGGAAGAAAGGCCTCTCAAATATCTATCTATCCTTAAAATTTTACTAAGAAACTCATCTTATATAGAGAGATATGATAGAGTCTTTGTCTAGGTCAAACACCTAGTCAAGGCTTATCCAAACATGGCAAGTTAAGGGACGCCCAACTCTTGAGCACCTCCTCCATATTTTCGTGTATGAATCACCAGAAAAGGATGTACAATGTAAACCCTAAAATCCATGAAAATTTCAAAAAAAATTTGGATAAATTCGGTACAAAATTGAAAGAGTTTTGAATTTCTGAAACTCTATCTCATAGAATTCGAAATCCAAACTTATTCCTTTTAGATTTGATCCAAATCACCTTCCATGTAAGAAAGAAGAGAGGAGACCTTTTGTGAACATGGGAGAGATCTGAGAGAGGGCTTTTGTTGTACAAAATAAGTGGAGATTGGCGTTGAATAAGAGAGAGGGCGTGGAGAAGGCTTATGTGGTGCAAGGTGGAATCCTAGTCCTACTAGGATTCTGTCTCATAACTTGTTTTAATTTGGTTTCCCAAACCAAATCAAATCAAAATTAGATCAACCCAATTAAAATAGGTTTTAACCTAATTAAGAACCTAATTTAATCAGATTAAATTAGATTTAAATCTGATTTAATTTTCTAATCAAATTAGAAATTAGATTGACCCAAGTCCTAGTTGAACTAGGACTAGTCTTTCCTTGCACTTGGCTTATCCAATAAACCAATTGAACTTGATCCAATCAAGCTCAAACCAAATCTAATTAAATCATATTTAATTATACTTAATCTCAGCCCATTGGCTTAATCAAATTAAGCCAATTAGTAATCAAATTGCTAATCGATCCTCCTGCAACACTTGCACTGGGTTAAATGTCAATCGTATTGATTATTTAACCCTATAATGATTCTTAATCATTGATCAACCATCCGATCGGATCATGAACTCTAATGTGTGTGACCTCATAGGTCCGAACCTAAGCCGGTAGTATAGAAATAAATTCCTATACCAATCGAAGTGACCATCTAGCAATGGTACCCGACGTCCGGATAGGTCGAATGTGTAGAACAACATCCTTAGAACCCATGCGGATATAGTTTTCATATAATTCATCCCCTTGACCAAAATGATCATAGGACACCCCAGAGCTCAACTGTCAACTCTGATCAGGTTGTCCACATTGTATTTCAAAATATCAAATCCATCTGATGGATTACCCTGGCCAAGGTTTTGCTAAATTGAAATACAGCGACTCATTCTTCTCCAACTCTTGGAGTGGTCAATCCCATCTCGATCACACTCTGACTTCGCAAGTACTTGACTGTGCCCAGAAGCCTTCCATCCCTGAATTAAAAATTCAGTTAGTCCGGTACCAAAGCACAGTGAGTTGCTTGCAAGTCACTGAGGTGATCTCAAGTCTAAGGGACACTTATACCTATATCCCATCAGAGACATTCTCGACAGCAGAATACTCTGGAGTTGGTCACGTTCAATGACGATGTACCCTTACATCTCACCTGTATGCCATACCAGTGTCTCCACACTCTTTGATTAAGAGGACAACCAACCCATATGGCCTACAGCGACCTATGCTCGATAGAAGCTGTCGTCCTTATTAACAGCCTATCATTTGGTCGTGAACAGTTTTAAGGACTAATCGATAAATCCTCTCTTTATCGAACCTAAATAGTCCTAAGGACTTCATCATAACAACGAAGTTCATTAGAAGATGAAAGCTTATGATAAAAATGCCAAATATATTTTATTTATTAACAAATCAATTACAATACTTGGTTGCTCAACCATCAACAGCTTGACGATTGGCTTTTTGGGACACATTTCCCAACAAAATCATGGGTCTCCTTGAGCATTAGGGTCAAAGAGATGAATTATGATAACCATACGCTAGTAGGTTCTTGAATATTGCTTTGCCATCATTCGACCTATCCGAATGTTGGATCTCATTGCTAGATGATTACATTGATTGATTTAAAAATCTATTCTTGTGCTACCGACTTAGGATCAAACTTATGGAGTCATACTCAAAAGAAGTTTCTAACTAATATATAATTAATCAACAATTGAGAATCATTCAAAGGCTTAATTGTCAATTCGATTGATGGTTACCTTATGCAAAAGTTGCAATAAATCTATTCACCAAGTGTTAGTGAACTAATAGAGAATTAATTAGCAATTAGATTATTGATTACCTCAATTTGATTGAGAAAAAAGGATTAAATGAAATCTAATTGAATTAGATTCAATTAGATTTTATCCGATTAGGCCATGAGATGACCTAATTGTTAAGGAAGAATTGTCCCTAATTTGATTGGGACTTTGATTCAATCAACTCCTAATTTAATTAGAATTTGATTAAAAAATTATGAATATAATTAGATTATATTTTATCTATTTATTTGGGCTAAACCAGATGTGATTTAGTCTGGATTCAATTAAGGAAACCAAGAGTCCATAAGAGAATGGACTCTTCCTCCCATGCGCCACAACTTTGGATGCTAGTCTTCTTCATGAACAAATATTTTTTGTGTGAGATTTCTTCACATCAAAGAGTCCTCCACCCTCCCTTTCTCATGTCCAAAGATGGGTATTATTTGGTTTTATATAGTATGTTCAAATGAGATTTGAATTGGTTACCATATTAGATAAGATGTGATCTTATCTATAAGACCTTGCCACCCATGATTTCTTTTCCTATTATTTTGTGTGACAAAATAAGGTTTCTCAATGTGGGAAATTAGATAAGATCTGATTTTATCATAAAAAAATAAAGAAGGGGCATCCCATATTTTTTTTGGGTGTGGAATTTGTGGAAGGGCGACAATATATGGAAGAGTCCAACATCTCTAGGACTCTTCATCCCAACCTCCTTACACACAAAATAAAAAGGGTTTTATTTTTGTTTTGAGTGTGTAAGAGAGTAGACAGAGGGATCTACACATTGAGGGTCTTGGGGCATGAGTTCTTTTGATCCTAAGGGAAAGGTCCTCTTCTCTTTTGGTGAGCAAAAGAAAAACCTAGAAATCTTAGATTTGATCCTAAGGGTTTGGGAAGAGAGAAAAAATAAGAAAAAAATTATTTTCTTCTCCATCTTTCTTTCACATTTCTATCTCCTCCAAAAGTTCATCTTCAACCTCTAAAAAGATTTCAAAAATTTGAAGAAAAAATTTAGATCAGCCAAGAAGAAGGTTATCGCGCAAGCTAGCAGTCTTGAGAAGATCGATCAGATCAGGGCTTCGAATGGACTTTCTGTAGAGATCGAATGCATGTATGGCTATGAGAAACCAATAAGGATCATCTTTACCATATCTTTCAGCAGCCACGATAATCAACCTATACTCATATATCGAGTTCTAAACTCAGGTAGATGTAGATTTGATCTACTGCTTACATTCATGCGTACAGATTTTATCATATGATTATTTCAGATTTTATATACCACATATCATATCATAGATTCTAGAGTAGGTTGATTTGATGATTTATAATCATATGCATGTTAGATTAATATGATTAATTTAGTTGTCTTTCACTGTATTTTATTTCAAAAATTTTTAAAATATATACATGAAATCATCTATATTTGTCAACAGTGGTATCAGAGCCTAGATTCGTTATGATATATTATATGTATATATTAAATCTAAAATTTTATTTTATTTCAATCTAATATGTGATATCCTAGATCTGAATTTAATTAATGGTTGATTGCATAAACTAAAATAAGGTTGTCCTGCTGTAGGGTTTATCTCTTACAGTGAACAGGTTGTCCTAGTTTGTGCTGATCTTTGATAAAATCTATTTTTACATGTTGCATATGATGTTTATGATCTGATTTAGATATGATCTAAGATTGTGATCAGATTTGATATAATTTATATTAGATCTATATTCAAGCATATATGACATGCGATTAGATTAGATGATCCGATTAGCAAGTACTTGGATTGGATTGATCATCAGGCCATCCGATCACAGGAGTAAGAAGAATTTAACAGCCCTCTCTTCTCATTTGATGGGGTACTCTTATGGTGTATAGGGGTGCCATGTGATTAGATCTCATAAAGAAGAATGCAAAAAAAAAGAACTTATTTTTCTGCAAAATCTTAGATCTTGAAATCTTAGGTTTGTTGTATGTGATACAAAATTATATGAAAAATAAAATATCTAATCTATATGATTAAAATTATTTTAATTATGAGAAAATAAAATTTTAAATCATAAAAAATTTTAGATATGATCTAAAAGGATGTTTATGATTGATTTTATTTTAAAATTATGCAAGATTTTTCAAATCTGAAATGTCTTGAATCATGTTCACACAATTACTCAGCTGACCTAGTTGTAAACTGAGTTGACCCAGTCTCTTTGTGTAGCTAGCTCAATATTGATTGAGTCAATTTAGTTTTAGAATAAAAAATTTTTGCATAATATTTTTTATAAATTATTTATAAAATAAAAAATTAAAATTATTTCAAATCTAAACCTAAATCTAATTGATGCTGAACTTAATTAAGAATTAAGTATAGAATCGATTAGATCTAGAATTATAATTTAAGATCTAATGTTATTCTTATAAAACATGGGGGTATAGGTTAACTCAAGTCAGGTCCTCTTAATTGGGTTAGACCTGAGGTTAGAATCAAAGAGTTAATAGATCATGTAAAAAAATTGATTAAATCTATCTAAATATTGAATTAGACTAAATCAAAATTTCTCTAGAATCAATACAATAGTTGTAGATGGTCAAGTCTATATCTTTAAAAAAAAATGGACCTTGATTGTGGCTCAGTGGTTGAATCCGAATCATTAAGTTGGTCAAATCAAAACTAATTAACCAATTGGTGTCTAAGGTTAGTTCGATATTTTGATCGATGATTTTAATTGAGAGCAGCTTATCTAGCCATTTCAATGGTGTCTAAGGCAAGCTTAGCAGACCCTCCCATCGATTTTACTTACTTGACCAATTTGGTGAATTATGTCTTGATTAGACTGCTAAGTGATTCGAGTTGACCCATGCCATTAAGGTTGATCAATATGACTGATCTAGGTGCCATTTCAATCAGCATGATCCTAATCTGATTCAATGACTTGATGAAGTCAGTGGGAGAATTGTAGTCTACTGATTTATCTCTTTTTTTTTTAAATTAATTAAATCTTTTAAATTATTAAGTCTTTAAAATGAGCTGGTTATAGTGATAACTAGATCATAGCCTCTTATTATGATAAATGATAATGGGTCCATTATTTCTACTTGACATTACAGGCACCATCCGTCTAGTGTTCTCTTTGAATGATGGAATTATCATTTATCGTATGATAACTCTGTTATACTATCTGATGAATAGTTGGGTTGATCGAGCCATCTTTGGATTTGATCATTTTTTAGTTAGAATCACTGAGTAGGTTCATGTTAATGGTTTGACCTAATCGTGACTTTCAGTGGAGGCCCATCACCTACTGAAATGAAATCTGGAGCTAAATTAATTACTAAAAATTATTTGGAGAAACAATTGATTGAGAACCTACACATAAGTGCATATGGGTTCACCGAGCCATCCTCGGGCCTATATGCAGTCTGTGTAGATTCTAGTATCCGCTAAGAAATTAAGGTAATTCTTTGAATTATAGGTAGAGGCTGCCAATTTGTATAAGATAGTGGGAGAACCTTTAGACTAAAGTCCAAGTCTTTAGACTTAATCAATTCATAAATATAGAGATCTTGTATTTTTCTTTCAGTTATGGCTATATATCCATTGCTCTGTTCACTGTTTGATAGTGACTTATTTATAGGACCTAATTTCGATAGATGGTATCGAAAGTTACAAATAGTTTTAGAGCATGAATGGATCCTATATATGATTACGAATCCAGCACCTAATGTTTTCATATCCAACACACATGATGCAATCAAAGAAACTTATCAAAAGTGGTCAAATGATCGTATCACCATATGGCATTTTTGAGAGCAGCGAAGAACATGAATTTAATTGTAAATTCGATAATGCTTAGTGGGAGAAAATCTTTCAAATATTAAAGGAGTTCTTTTGCACCTTTGAAGATGGATCTTCAGTGTGGCAACAATCTTTTGGAAAAAGAAAAGAAGGTGCAAAATAATCATACTTAGGTTGAGGAGTCCGAACTGACAAAAGAGTCTGAAGTTAACCTAGTCTGGCCGAGTTTCTTGATTCAAACAGGTTAAGGAAGAGAAATCAGCAAAGGATTATTAAACAAGGTACTTATATGATAATACCTTATGATTTCTCTATCTGTAACACTACTACCAAGATATTGGATATCGAAAGTCCATACAAATTATTGCAACGACTTCAGATTAGTAGAAAGTTGGAAAACAACAAGAGGTTCCTGAACATTAGAGTTGGAAGTCATGTTCTAATCCTGATTTTAGAAATCATCGAGCTTATTTTCAATTCTAATAATATCATTTTAGTGATTGTCACTATTATCTAATGATTTTTGTGATATCATTATAGATGATGTCAAAATCATGGTGGACAACTAAGAAATGACATTTATGCAGCCTGTTAGTGTAATGTACACATTAATCAAACAAACCTTAAAGTAGATAATGTTATGGAAGCCTATCTTTGGCATTTTAGGCTCAATCATATAAACAAGAATAGGATCAATAGGAGATAATTTTCGAAGTCAATAATTGTGAATCATTGTCAACCTATCAATCACATCTCTTTAGTAAGATGATCGAATCACCTTCTGTTGAAAAAGGTGAACGAGCCAACGATGTTCTGTATTTGATGTATACTGATGTATTGGATCTATGAACATGTTTGCTATAAATTTAGATAATTTGAAATGTTCAAATAATTTCATAATAAGGTAGAGAAACAAACTGGAAGAGTATTGAAACTCTTTGGTCAGATCAAGAGGAGTATACCTTTTCAATGAGTTTTGACATATCTAGAAGAGAATAGGATTACCTCTTATTGAAATTGATTTTGTTAGACATAATTTGATCGATGATGGGGTTTATAAGTCTGTTAGTTTTCTTTAGGGTTATGCTCTTGAGACTACTTGTCATGTTTTCAACTGGATTCCAAACTAATCAGTTGTAAAGACTCCATACGAGATATGGATTAGGCATAAGCCGATACTTTCTTACTTTAGGGTTTGAGAGTGTTTGTTTTATATCAAGCATTTGCAGACCGATTAGCTTAGATCTCGATCCTATATATATTATTTTGTAGGATAAACCCAAAGATTATAGGGGATATAACTTCTACTTTGCTAAAGAACAAGAATTGTTCAATATTTCTTTTAGAAAAAGAGTATCTTGGTGAAGAAACTGATGTCTTTAATGCAGAACTTATGAAGTTTAACGGGTAGAAGAACCGACACAATCTAAAAAATTCATAGAATCAAATTTGATTAGATCAAATCTGAAACCCATTGTAGAAGCACAATTAAAGAGATTCGATAGAGTACTGCATCCGTCGGATAGATAATTCGATTTCTAATTTTAGGATGTATTCTTGTTGAACTCGATGAGAACAACAAGGATCTGATCGCCTATATGGATGCCATGCAGAGGTCTGACTCTGATTAATGACTTGGAGCCATAAAGTTCGAAATGAAGTCTATGAAGATCAATGGAGTATGGACACTCATTGATCCACTCGAAAGTGTAAAGCCCATAGAGTGTAAGTAGATCTTTAATAGGATCAGAGTGGTGCAGACGAGAAGATGGAGACCTACAAAGCCCATCTAGTTGCCTAAAGATATTATCAACGTTATGGTATTGATCATAACAAGATATTTTTTTCTGTGGCAATGCTAAATATTTTGGAGTTGAAACATGTACTTTGATAAATGATCAAAATGCATGGCTTCATTGAGAATGATGAAAAACTCTGCAGATACAAATGGGTTAATAGTTCTATGAGTGTATTTTTTTTTGTATATAAATAAAATTTTTTTAATCAAAAATGATATTTCTTACATTACAGAGAGTAAAAGTTTGCTGTTATTATTGTTCTTCATAAAGGACTTGATAAAAGCATCCCTCATCGTAGAGATGAAGATTTATAGAGATAGATCTAAGAGGATGCTTAGGTTATCCTAGTCTACATACATAGAGTATTTATGACTAGAATTATTCTATCATATACACTATGTACGAGACAAGATATGATATACTCACTAGAGCAGTGAGTGGATACCTGCAAGATTCAGATGAGAATCATTGAAAGGTTATCCTTAAGTATTTTAGAAATACTAAGGACTACTGACTCGATTATGGAGAATCTAACTTAAAACTTATAGAGTATGACTCTAATTTTTAGTTGGATATAATAATAGCAAAAATATGTTGGAATACATTCTTACCCAATATAATGGAGCAATCTGCTGGAAAAGTTCTAAGAAAAAAATTATAACCAATTCAAATTGCGAGGCTGAATGCATTGCAGCATCCACTGCTTACAAGGAAGCTATGTGATTGTACAAGTTCACTAGTAAGCTAGGAGTGGCACCCTCCGATGATGATTCTACTGTATTGTATAGCACTGGAGCCATAGCTCATGCCAAGAAGCTGAAGTCTCATTAGTTTACCTAGCATTTTGCATCGCTACCACATTATTTGAAAAATCTATTGAGGTGACGTCAAACTTTAGAAGATTGACGAAAAAAAAAATTGGACCAACTCATTTACTAAAGCCTCGGTATCTAAGAGTTTTGAGATGATAAATTGAAGATGGGATATGATACTATACTGATTGGCTTTAGTCCAAGTAGGAGTTGTTGGAAAATATGTCCTAAAGTCAATCGTTTGATGATTGTGTTAATTATAAATGTATATGAATTGATCAATAATAAAAGTTATTTGATCTTTTTCATTGTAAGATTATATCTTCTAACAAACTCCTATATTGTGATGAAGTTTTTAAGATTATTTAGCTCGATAAAGAAGGATTTATCGTGTAGTCTTTAAACTGGTTCACGACCAAACGATATGCTATTACTAGGATGATAGCAATATCAAGTATAGGTCATTGTGTGTCATATGTGTTGGTTGTCCTCGTATAAAGATACTGATATGGCATGTAAGTGAGATGTAGGAGTACATCTCATGGAACGTGACCAATTGTAGAGTACTCTGCTGTCAAGAGTAGCTCGCAAAGGGTATGGGTATAAGTATCCCTCCAACCTGAGATCATCACGATGACTTGCAAACAACTCACTGTACTTTGGTGTTGGATTAACTGAGTTTTAAATTTAGTCATGAAAGATTTTTGGGTGCAGTCAAATACTTGTTAAGTCGGTTTGTGAGTCAAGATGGGATTGACCCCTTCGAATTAGTAAGAGTTAATGTATCAATATATTTCAATTTAGTAAAATCTGAGCCCGGATAATCCATATGATAGATTTGAAAGATTGAAATATAATGTGGATGACTTATCTAGGATTGACAGTTAAATTTTGGGTCTCTTTGAGCATTAGGATCAAAAGGATGAATTATATAGTAACCATATGCCAGTAGGTTCTTGAATGTTGCTTCATCATCATTCGATCTATCCGGACATCAGGTCTCATTGCCAGATAGTTATATCGATTGGTTCAAAAATTTATTCCTATGCTACCAGCTTAGGTTCGAACTTATGAGGTCACACTCAAAAGAAGTTTCTGATTGATCATGTGGTTGATCAACGATTGAGAATCGTTCAAGGGCTTAATCGTCAATTCGATTGATGGTTAACCTTATGCAAAAGTTACAATAAATTTATTCATCAAGTGTTAGTAAATTAATAAAAAATTAATTAATAATTAAATTATTGATTAGTTTAATTTAATTAAGTAAAAAAATTAAATAAAATCTAATTAAATTATATTCAATTAGGTTTGACCCGATTAGGCTATGAGATAACCTAATAGCTAAGAGAGAATTATCTCTGATTTGATCAGAACTTTGGTTCAATTAATTTTTAATTTAATTAAAATTTGATTAATAAATTATAAACCTAACTAGATTAGATTTCATCTATTTATTTGGACTAAACCAGATGTGATTTGGTTTGGATTCAAATAAGGAAACCAAGAGTCCATAAGAGAATGGACTCTTCCTCCCATATGCCACAACTTTGGATGCCATTCTTCTTCATGCACAAATATTTTTTGTATGAGATTTATTCATGCCAAAGAGTTCTCCACCCTCCCTTTCTCATGTCCAAAGATGGCTATTATCTGGTTTTATATTATATGTTCAAATGAGATTTGAATTGGTTACCATATTAGATAAGATGTGATCTTATCTATAAGACCTTGCCACCCATGATTTCTTTTCTTATTATTTTGTGTGACAAAATAAGGTTTCTCAATGTGGGAAATCAGATATGATCTGGTTTTACCATGAAAAAATAAAAGAAGGGGCATCTCATATTTCTTTTGGGCGTGAAATTTGTGGAAGGGCGACAATATATGGAAGAGTCCAACATCTCTAGGACTCTTCATCCCACCCTCCTTACATGCAAAATAAAAAGGGTTTTATTTTTGTTTTGAGTGTGTAAGAGAGTAGAGAGAGGGCTTTACATGTTGAGGGTCTTAGGGTGTGAGTTCTTGGCATGAAAAAATAGAGGAAGGTCCTCTTCTCTTTGGGTGAGCAAAAGAAAAACCTAGAAACCCTAGATTTAATCCTAAGGATTTGAAAAGAGAAAAAAAATAAGAGAAAAATTATTTTTTTTCATCTTTCTTTCACATCTCTATCTCCTCTAGAAGTCCATCTTGAATCTTTGAAAAGATTTTAGAGATTTGAAAAAATGATCCAGATTAGCCAAGAAGAAGGTCTTCACGCAAGCTAGCACTCCCAAGAAGACCGATCATCGGAGCTTCGAGTGAACTTTTTGTAGAGGTCGGACGTATGTGCGGCTATGAACAATTAGAAAAGATTATCCTTACCATATCTCTCAGAAGTGGCAATCATCGATCCATGCTTAGGTATCAAGTTCTGAACTCAAGTTGATGTAGATTTGATCTACTGCTTATATCTATGCATGCAGATTTTATCATGTGATTATTTCAGATTTTATATGCCACATATCATATCATAGATCCTAGAGTAGGTTGATTTGATAATTAGATCATATGCATGTTAGATTAATATGATTAATCTAGTTATCTTCTGTTATATTTTATTTCAAAAATTTTTGAAATACATGCATAAAATTGCCTACATTTTCCAACAACTAGATGTGGTCAAGTACTTATCAAGTCGGTGTGTGAGTTAAGATGGAATTGATTCCTCTGAATTAGTAGGAGATATGCATCATTATATTTCAATTCAGTAAAACCTTGACCAGGATAATCTATGTGATGGATTTGAAAGGTTGAAATATAATATGGTCGACTAAATTAAAATTGACAATCAAACCCTAAGTCATCTTGAGCATTATGGTCAAAGGGTTGAATTATATGGTAATCATACACCAGTAGGTTCTAGAATATTGCTTTGCATCCTTCGACCTATCCAGACGTCGGGTCACTATTGCTAAATAGTTACATCGATTAGTATAGAAAATTATTTCAATGCTACTGGCTTAGGTTCGAACATATGGAGTCACACACATTAAAAAATTCAATCAGATCTGATGGCTGAAGAGTCCAATTGGATTATGACTCTGGAGAGGAGTCCCACTGAGATTGGGATTCTGGAGGAGAGTCTCATTGGACTGAAACTCTACTATTAATAAAAAATTAATTAGTAATTAGATTATTAATTGACTCAATTTGATCAAATAAAGAGCTTTGAATTAAGTCTAATTGAATTAGATTCAGTTCGACTTGGATTGAGTTTGATATGATCAAGCCTGATTGTAAGAAAAATTTGATCCTGATTCGATCAGGACTTGGACTTAGCTAATTCCTAATTAGGTTAGGAATTTAATGGGATGATTGGGCTCCTAATTTGATTAGATTTATTTTCAATATTGGGTTCAAATCAGATTTGATTTGGTTTAAAATTAATTTAGAAATAAAGAGTCCCAGTTGGTACGGACTCTATCCTTATCTCTTGCACCACATCTGGACCCATGCCCATATCTCAATGCCAAATTGGATTTGGCTTGACCCTTTTGGTGTCATGAGAGTAGACCCAGTAAGGGTGGGCAGCAATGGATGGTGAGTCATAATCTTATCTCTTGCCTAATTCTAATGCGATCCGAATTAGAGATAAGGTGATAAGAAGGAAAGGGATTTTTCAAACAAGGAAAGTTGTTTGGTGCCTAATAATTTTTTTCTTAATCTCTATGAGGTGTTTTTGGGTGTGTGAGATATTAGATCTCCTCTTGATACTAAAGACCAATTTCAAGAAATTTTGGGATGCCCAAAATTGTGTTTTGGTATGGACTTTATGGCGCCCTCCCCTTGGATGAAAACCCTAGCACTAGTCTATAAAAGGGTGGCTCCTCTCTGGGATGTCCCATCATTGGTTCCCTTGCTGATTTTTATTTTCCTCCTTCTCCTCTTCCTCTCTTCCTCCTCCAGATATCCTCTTACTTTGGAGCATCCAAGGTGTTTGAAGAAGAAGAAAGAAATTAGCCTCTGAGTTTCTTGCAAGCTAGCACTTCCAAGGATTCTGATCTGCATCGATCTTCGTGTGGATTTTCTATAGAGGTCGAATGACTTCATGTGGCTACGAGCAATCTGAAGGAGAGCCTCTCCAAGCATTGGACTAGAAGAGATCAAGAGACTTCAGTTTGGTAATGATTTCTAAACTTTTTTGATCATGTATGTTAGATCTAACGGTTAAATCTTTATGGCAGCATCGATTAGATCGATGCAAGTTTTTATTTTTCGATCTAAAGTACATATTATTTTATATCATAGATCTTGGCATGGTAGTCTAGATTAGATCTTGTACATGTAATTTAGATTAAATTATTTAATCTTATTGTTCTATTGTATAAATTTTTAAAATTGCATGCATAATACTACTGCATGTTTCTTTCATTCGTAGCCGAATGGGATAAGAAAAGGGCTTCGCCACAACAACCTAGGGGCACAGCTTTCGCTTACAGCTGAGTTAAGGCCATAGCTTGAGTTGGAGGCTAATTTGAGTCGAGACCGAGGTTGTAGCTTATGCTTGCAGTTAGTTTGAGTTGAGACCGTAGCTTATGCTTGTGGCGAGGTCGTAGTTTATGCTTGTGATCAAGTTGGGGTAAGGCTGTAGCTTATGCTTATGATTTATACTTGTGGCAAGGATGTAACTTATGCTTGCGGCTGAGCTGGAGTGAGGCCAAAGCTTACGTTTGCGGCGAGGCCGTAGCTTACGTTTGCGGCCTAATTAGGATGAGGCTATAGCTTACGCTTGCAGCGAGGCTGTAGCTTATGCTTATGGTCGAGCTGGGGTGAAGTCATAGCTTATGCTTGCAGTTGAGCTGGGATGAAGCCATAGCTTATGATTATGATTGAGCTAGCATCTATTGTAGACAAAATCTCCAAACTCAATTGGATGGGTAATTCCCCTCCCCTTTTGTTGGTAATCCCTCTTCATGTGGGATTAGAATCCTTAAAATAAATGGAAAGGGGAGGAAGAGTCCAAACAAGACCCCATGTAGTATATGGCCTATTTAATGGGGGTGTTGCGCATGAAAACTGTGACAGTGTATGGAGCTTGCGGCAACATGTGAGAAAGGTGAAGCGAAATTCAGTGTAGGGGTAAAATGATAATTTTAAAACTTTTTTAAAATCACTATTTTACAGTGGAGATTATTAATTAATCTAATTAATTAACATAAATTTATCCTACACTAGGATCTAAATATGATATATAGCATGCATTCATTTAAATTTAAAATTCAAATTCGAACAGTAAACACTTTACTGTAATGTGTTCAGAACATAATACCTTTGTGTGGATAGTAGATCGCCGCAATCTGATCACCGTCGGGAGAGTCTGATCGTCACGATGTAGCCACACGGTGTGTTTGTTCTCTGTGGATCATCCACACAAAGCTCTCGATCTGATCGACTCCTCACGAGTGCTAGCTCGTTGTAGAGCCCTTTTGACGGTGGATGCTGATCGAACTCCATCGATCGGTGTTTGTCGATTCTTCAGATGCTCCGGATCATCAACAGACATTCTTGAGAGGATGTTGAAGATCTTCTTAAGATTTTGTGGGCTCACGACACTCATAGCTCACTTTCTCACTTTCTGAACCCCAGGCTAAAACTCTAGGGAACTCACCGGAAACCTTGCACCCACTTTTCTTTCTTTTCTTTCTTTTTCTCTTGGAAAGATATGGACTTCCTTCTCATGCACAAGACTTCTCATGCCCCAAAATTTTTCTTCAAAAATCTTTTTTTCTTGCACGCCCCACTCTTCTCCTCCTTTTATAACAACGTCAAACATCTTATCCAAAAGAAAAGATAAAGATGAGTAATTGCACATTTGAATTCAAATCAAATTTTGAATTCAAATGGACACCAACTCATCCCTTATCCACTAAAGGCGTGAGGCATGGCTTAAATTGTGCATGGAGTGATTTCATGAGAAACCTTTTCTCATGTAATAAATGGGGCATAAAAAAAAAAGAGATCAGGTGCAAAGATTGATTGCCTATTCAAATTCAAACTTTATTTTGAATTTGAATGGCCAACCAATCATCCTTATCTATTCATTTGGCACATTAAAGTGGGGTGTGGAGAGAGCTTGGCGTGAGGAAATAATTCATGAGAAGTTCCTTCTCATGAATTCAAAT
Source organism: Elaeis guineensis (assembly GCF_000442705.2). Classification (NCBI taxonomy): domain Eukaryota; kingdom Viridiplantae; phylum Streptophyta; class Magnoliopsida; order Arecales; family Arecaceae; genus Elaeis; species Elaeis guineensis. The sequence goes on from NC_026005.2 coordinate 28,290,911, forward strand.
GGGTGCAATGGAAGTGAGGTGGCGCATGGAGATTGGGTCAAGGTGGTTTAATTATTTAAACCAACCTAATTGAACCAAATAAGTTAGGTCCAATTAGACTAATTTAAACCCAACTTAATTAGGCTTAATTTAGCTCAATAAAATTTTAATCAAATCAAAAATTGACTAAGCCCAACTCCTGATCAAATCAGGGACCAAACCATCTTGACGATTAGGTCAACTCTTAACCTAATCGGGTCAAACCCAACTGAATCCAATTCAATTGGACTTGATCCAAAAATAATTACTCAATTAAATTGAGTTAATTAGTGATCAAATCACTAATTAAACTTCTCATAAATACTGAGTCTAAATCCGATAGACAATCGGGCATCAAAATTCATCGATATGTAACCCTGATTGAAAAGTCCCAACCAGTGGGACTCTTGACCCCGGTACCCATAATGTATGGAACCCATGATTAGAGAATCATGATTCTCAATCACTGAGTCTCAAACATGTAGGATTCTACATCAGCCATCAGATCAGATAGGAACCTCTAATGTGTGTGACCCCACAGGTTCGAACCTAAGTCGGTAGCACAGGAACCAATTCCTGTACTAATCGAAGTGACCATCTAGAAATGGTACCCGACGTCCGGATAGGTTAAAAAATTGCAATCGCAATACTCAGAACCTACATGAATATGGTTACTGTATAATTCATCCTTTTGACCCCTGTGTTTAGGATGACTCAGGGTTAAACTGTCAATCCTGATTAGATCATCCGAATCATGCTCAACTCAAACAGTCCTGTGACTCTTCACAAAGACTACCCTGACCAAAGTTTTGCTAAATTGAAACACGACTGTACACAGTTCCTAAACTGGAGTGGTCGATCTCATCTTGATACACGCACCAATAAGTCAAGTACTTGACTGCACCCAGCAGCATTCGTCACTGAATTAAAAATTCAGGTAGTCCAGTGCCTAAGTGCAGTGAGTTGCTTGCAAGTCATCATGGCGGTCTCAGATCGGAGGGACATTTATACCCATATTCCATCGAAGCAAATCTTGACAGCAGAAATAGCTCCGGAGTCGGTCACATTTAGTATAGATGTACCCTTACATCTCACCTGTATGCCATACCAGTGTCTCCATACTCATTGGTTAAGAGGACAACCAACCTATATGGCACACAATGATCTATGCTTGATAAACATTGTCGTCCTTGGTAACAACGTATCATTTGGTCACGAACAGATTTAAGGACTAAATGACAAATCCTCCTTTGTCGAGTCTAAATAGTCCTAAGGACTTCACCACAACATAGGAGTTCATTAGAAGATGAAATATTTTATGATGAAAAATGCCAAAATAATTTTTATTAATTCATAATTCATGTACAAATATAAAAATAAGCACAACCGTCAATAGGCTGACGATTGACTTTGGGATACTATTCCCAATAATCTCCCACTTGGCCTAAAGCCAATCGGTGCAGTATCTAATACCCATCTTTGACTTGTAGTTGTCGAACTCCTTCACTGCAATGGCTTTAGTGAATGGATCAGCCAGGTTCTCCTTCTCGTCGATCTTCTGAAGATCGACGTCACCTCGATCCATAATTTCCCGGATGAGATGGTAATGGCGCAGAATATGCTTCATCCGCTGGTGTACCTTTGGTTCCTTCGCCTGAGCAATGGCTCCAGAGCTGTCACAGTAGAGCAGAACTGGACCAACATGGGAGGGTGCTACTCCGAGCTCGATGATGAATTTTCTCAGCCACACCGCTTCTTTGGCAGCATCTGATGCGACGACATACTCTGCCTCGCAAACTGAATCAGCCACTGTGTGCTGCTTGGAACTTTTCCAGTAGATAGCCCCACCATTAAGGGTAAAAATAAATTCCGACACACTTTTGCTATCATCGTGATCAGACTAGAAATTAGAGTCTGTAAACCCTATAAGTCTCAAGTTCGATTCATCATAAACAAGCCACTGGTCCTTAGTATTTCTTAAATACTTTAGGATGGTTTTAACAACTTTCCAGTGATTCTTCCCTGGATCAGATTGGTATCTACTCACTACCCCTACTGAGTATGCCACATCTGATCGTGTACATGTCATGGCGTACATGATAGATCCCACTACCAAAGCATATGAAATCCTACCCATACGCTCTCTCTCTTGAGGTGTTGTCGGACAACCCCTCTTCGAGAGAGAAATTCCATGGCCTATCGGAAGATAGCCTTTCTTGGAATTCTCCATGCTGAACCTCTTCAGCATAGTATCAATGTACGTGGACTAAGATAAACTAAGCAACCTTTTAGATCTATCCCTATAGATCCTCATCCCTAGGATGTAAGAAGCTTCTCCCAGATCCTTCATGGAGAACTGTGATGACAGCCAAATCTTTATTCCCTGTAATGCAGGGACATCATTTCTGATTAAGAGAATGTCATCCACATACAATATAAGAAATACTACTACTGGACCATTAGCCCACTTATAAATGTATGGCTCTTCTCCGTTCTTAACGAAGCCATACGTCTTGATCATCTTATCAAAATGTATGTTCCAACTCCGTGATGCCTGCTTAGGTCCATAAATGGACCTCTGTAGCCTGCACACCTTAGACTCATCTGTGGATGTGAATCCTTCAGGTTGTATCATATACACCTCTTCATCCAGCTCTCCATTTAGGAAAGCTATCTTCACATCTATCTGTCAGATTTCATAGTCCAGATGAGCAGCTAATGTAAGCAAAATCCGAATAGATTTGAGGATTGCCACAGGAGAAAATGTCTCATCATAGTCTATACCATAATGTTGACAATATCCCTTGGCAACCAGATGGGCTTTATAGGTTTCCACCTTTCTGTCTGTGCCCCTCTTCCTCTTGAAGACCCACTTACACCCTATGGATTTTACTCTTTCGGGTGGGTCAACCAATATCCACACATCATTGACCTTCATGGACTCCATTTTGGATTTCATGGCTTCTAGCCATTTCTCAGAGTCGGGTCTCTGCATTGCATCCATGTTGGTGATCGGATCCTCATCATTTTCATCAAGTTTAATAGGATCATCGTCTCGGACCAAGAAACCATAGTATCTGTCCGGTTGACGTGGTACTCTACCAGATCGCCTTAAGGGTGCTTGAACAATGGGCTATGGATCTGATCTAATCAAATTCGGTTCAGGTTCAGCAACTTGTGTCGGTGTTTTCACCTGTCGAACTTCGTCAAGTTCGACCTTAGAGGCAACAGTCCCTTAACCAAGGAACTTCTTTTTTAGAAAGATTGCCTTAAGACTGACAAACACTTTTTGCTCATCAGCTAGGTAGAAGTAATACCCTTTGATCTCTTTTGGGTACCCTATAAAATTATACTTGTCAGACCTAGGTCCAAGCTTGTCCGTAATTAAACGTTTAACATAAGCCGGACACCCCCAAACCCTAAGGTGCGAGAGTACTGGCTTACGTCCTATCTATATCTCATATGGCATTTTGGTTACAGACTTACTCGGAACTCTATCTAGAAGGTAACAAGCCGATTCGAGCACATATCTCTAAAGAGAGATCGGCAGACCAGCAAACCCCATCATGGATCGAACCATATCCAACAAGGTCTGATTCCTCCTTTCAGATACACCATTATGTTGTGGTGTTCCAAGAGGTGTCCACTGAGAGAGAATCCCATTCTCTCCAAGATATGTCAGAAAATCATTGAAAAGGTATTCACCTCCTTGATCAGATCAAAAAATTTTAATACACTTTCCAGTTTATTTTTCTACCTCATTTCAGAATAGTTTGAACATTTCAAATGACTCCGACTTATACTTCATTAAATAGACATACCCATACCTCGATAGGTCATCTGTGAAGGTTATGAAGTAAAAATATCCATCTTTTGCACTTGAGCTCATGGGTCCACATACATCAGAGTGTACCAGACCCAAGAGTTCACTGGCTCACTCACCTTTTCCAGTAAAAGGTGATTTGGTTATTTTACCAAGAAGACAGGACTCACAGGTTGGAAGTGATTCACAATCACCTACTTTAAGAATTCCTTCTTGTGCCAACTTGTTTATCCTGTTCTTATTGATATGACCTAGCCTACAGTGCCAAAGGTAGACTTCTGACACATTATCTATTCTAGGACGTTTACCGAAGATTTGAACCACATTAACAGGTTGTGATAGAAAGTAAATTCAATTATTAAGTTGTCCAACAAACATTGTAACACCATTCAAAATGATATTGCAAAAGTTTCCTTTTATTAAAAATTGATAACCGTTCATGGCCGAAAGGCCTACAGAAATAATATTTAATAAAAAGCTGGGACAATAGTGACATTCACTCAGAATTATATTTCGAGAATTGATTACAAGGTTCATGATTCCTAATGCTAGAATTGAAACTTTGCTTCCATCTCCAACGTTCAGGAACCTCTCGCCTTTATCAAATCTCCTACTGACCTGCAGACCCTGCATCGAATTGCAAATATGATAAGGACTTCCGATATCCAATACCCAGGCAGTAGTATCACAAATGAAAAAGTTATAAGGTGTTATCATATAAGTACCTTGCTTCTTCTTCGGCCTGTTTGGGTCCAGGGAGGCAATGTATAGAGGACAGTTCCTCTTTCAGTGCCCCTGCTTCTTGCAAAAGAAGCACTCCGTCTAGCTCTGGTCGGGCTTGCGCTTCTTGGTCTGACCCTGTGCAGACGTCCCAGCATGCAGCTGCACCTTCTTATTCTTCATCTTCTTGTTCTTCTTCCCTTTCTTAAAGGATCGACGATTAGAAGAAGATCCTCCCATAATATTTACCAACTCCTTATGGAGCTGGTGGTCCTTCTCAAAGTTCTGCAGCAACCCCAACAAGCCGTGGTAGTTCACTGCAGGCTTTGTCATTCGAAAATGAGTAAGGAAAGGTAGGACTTGGGCAGAGAATTAAGGATCGCATCCTTACCGATCATGTACAGTACATGATCAGTGACTGAGGCTCCATCCCTCATCCGAGCATTGAAAATGGCACAACTAGTTTTATGCCTTTCAACATCATCTGGCGTGCCAAAGGAGTCGTTCAACATTTGAAGCATCTCCTGTGGCTGGGCATTCTCGAAGCTGCGGCTGAACTCATCATTCATTGCCGCTAGCATAATGCATCGAATGGTGGTACGGTCGTTGAGCCACTTCTGGTAAGTGTCTCGGACCATCCCTCGAGCGTTCGGGGCTGGCTCCTCAGGTGCAGGATCCGTTACTATATAAAGGATCCGTTCATGCTCAAGGATGATTTTTAATTTTCGATACCAGCTATCAAAATTAGATCCCATGAGCTTGTCATTATCTAATAATGACCGGAGGGACAGGATAGTGGCCATAGCTGCATAAAAAAAAACCAGACCTCTATTAGTACATAAATTATAAATACTAAAGACTTGGACTTTAGTCTAAAGTTTCTCCCAGTATTTTTACGAACTGGTAGTCTCAACCTCTAATTTGAGGAATTACTTTAATTTCTTAGTGGGTACTAAAATCCACACAGACTACACACGAGCCCAACTTTGGTTGGTCAACCCATGTGCATCTATAGGTAGGTTCATAACCAGTTGTTTCTCTAAACAACTTCTAGTAATTGATTTTGCCTCAGAACCTAATCAGTAGGCTTTGACCTCCACTGAAAAGATCTGGTTAGGTCTAACCATTAACATGATTTGATTTGGTGAATCGGACCAATAAATGATCAGGCCTGACTTTGGCCGGCCAACCTGACCACCATCAAAAAGACTAAAACCAAATTATCATATTATGAATGATAATTCCATTAGTCAATAAGCACCAGGCTTTTGGGCCTCCAATGATTATTAAACTAATGGACTCATTATCACTCACTTAATGGGAGGCTATGACTTAGTTATCAATATAACTTAATCATTTTTAGGGACCTAATAATTTTTGAGGATTTTATTAAAAGATAGATGAGAAAAAAAAATCCAACCAATTTCAATCCTCCCACTGACTTCACCAAGTCAGATTAAAAAAGGATTTAATTAAAGCTGGCATTAGGAGCACTTAAATCAATCAAACTGATTTACTTAATGACATAGGTGAAACCTAATCACCAAGTGATCTAATCAAAACCTAATTCACCAGGTTGGCTAGGTAAGTGAGATCAGTGGTGGGGATAAGCCATTAACTCGTCAGAGATCGAATCACTGCGAGTAGCTCCTGCTTAAAAACCACTGGTCAAACTGCCAAACTTACCTTAGACACCAACCGGTTCATTAGTTTTAATTTGATCAACTTAGTAAATAGGGTTCCACCACGTAGCCATGAATTAAGTCCATCTTGGTCTAGTTAAAGACATGGACCCATTCAACTATAACTATTGGAGTTGAGTCTAGAGTATCCTTGACCTAATCTAATTCAACTTTTGATTAGATTTGATCAATTACTCTAATTTAGTCTATTTTTTTAAACTAACCTTAGGTCTAACCCAATTATGGACCTAATCCATCTAACCCATTGATCCACAAGTTTATGCAATTGTCTTAGGTCTTAATTCACAATTCTAGACCTACTAGACAACACTTAATTCTTTTAATTAAGTATTTAGACTAATGGGTCTGGGTTTGACATTTCAAAAATAATTTTTAAATTTGAAAGGTTTTATTTTTTATTCACCAAATATGTTGACTCATTTCATAAATAGATCAGCACATTTCATAAATAGCAATCCTATTGCTAATTACATAACAGAAAATTACTCAATCAAAATAAATCATGAATATTCCTTTAGATCTAATCTAACATATTCATGATAAATTTTATAATTGAACCTTTACAATTAATTTTTTTCACTGCTTCATCTGCATGGGATATAATCGCATCGGCACCCCTACCGCCATAGGAGACCCCATCGAATGGGAAGAGAGGGCCTTTAAACCCTACTTTTTTCCTATGACCGGACGACCATGGCAACCAACCCAATTCGATTACTTACTACTTGGATCAAGTATATCTAAATATATCAATTTTAAAATTTAAATTTCAAATTTCAAATTTTAAATTTTAAATTTTGAATTTCAAATTTCAAATAAATTTCAAATTTCAAATTTTAAATTTTTGAATTTTAAATTTTGAATTTCAAATTTTGAATTTTAAATTTTGAATTTCAAATTTGAAATTTCTACTAAATTTCAAATTTCAAATTTTGAATTTCAAATTTTTGAATTTTGAATTTCAAATTTCAAAATTCAAATTTTAAATTTTTGAATTTCAAATTTTTTTAAATTTTGAATTTCGAACAACTTTCAAAATTCAAATTTTAAATTTTGAATTTTAAATTTTAAATTTAAACTTTTAGATTACAACTTAATCTATGCATGCAAATATATATATCATATCTAAGAACTCGCTCTGATACCATTTGAAGCGAAATTCAGTGTAGGGATAAAATGGTAATTTTAAATTTTTTTTAAAATCACTATTTTACAGTGGAGATTATTAATTAATCTAATTAATTAACATAAATTTATTCTATACTAGGATCTAAATATGATATATAGCATGCATTCATTTAAATTTGAAATTCAAATTCGAACAATAAACACTTTACTGTAATGTGTTCAGAACACAATACCTTTGTGCGGGTAGTAGATCGTCGTAATTTGATCACCGTCGGGAGAGTTTGATCATCGCGATGCAGTCATACAGCGTGTCTGGCCTCTGCAGATCATCCACACGAAGCTCCCGATCTGATCGACTCCTCACGAGTGCTAGCTCGTTGTAGAGCCCTTTTGACGGTGGATGCTGATCGAACTCCTTCGATTGGTGTCTGTCGATTCTTCGGATGCTCCAGATTATCAACAGACATTCTTGAGAGGATGTTGAAGATCTTTTTGAGATTTTGTGGGCTCACGACACTCATAGCTCACCTTCTCACTTCCCGAACCCCAAGCTAAAACTCTAGGGAACTCACCGAAAACCTTGCACCCACTTTTCTTTCTTTTCTTTCTTTTTCTCTTGGAAGGATATGGACTTTCTTCTCACACACAAGACTTTTCACGCCCCAAAATTTTTCTCAAAAATCTTTTTTTCTTGCACGCCCCACTCTTCTCCTCTTTTTATAACAACATCAAACGTCTTATCCAAAAGAAAGGATAAAGATGAGTAATTGCACATTTGAATTCAAATCAAAGTTTGAATTCAAATGGACACCAACTCATCCCTTATCCACTAAAGGCGTGAGGCATGGATTAAATTATGCATGGAGTGATTTCATGAGAAACTTTTTCTCATGTAATAAATGGGGCATAAAAAAAAAAGGGATAAGGTGCAAAGATTGATTGCCCATTCAAATTCAAACTTTATTTTGAATTTGAATGGCCAACCAATCATCCTTATCCATTCATTTGGCACATTAAAGTGGAGCGTGGAGAGGGCTTGGTGTGAGAAAATAATTCATGAGAAGTTCCTTCTCATGAATTCAAATGGGTGCAATTGAAGTGAGGTGGCGCATGGAGATTGGGTCAAGGTGGTTTAATTATTTAAACCAATCTAATTGAACCAAATAAGTTAGGTCCAATTAGACTAATTTAAACCCAACTTAATTAGGCTTAATTAGGCTCAATAAAATCCTAATCAAATCAGGAATTGACTAAGCCCAATCCCTGATCAAATCAGGGACCAAACCATCTGGACGATTAGGTCAACTCTTAACCTAATCGGGTCAAATCCAACTGAATCCAATTCAATTGGACTTGATCCAAAAATAATTACTCAATCAAATTGAGTTAATTAGCGATCAAATCACTAATTAAACCTCTCATAAATACTGAGTCTAAATTCGATGGGCAATCGGGCATCAGAATTTATCGATATGTAACCCTGATCGACAAGTCCCAACCAGTGGGACTCTTGACCCTGGTACCCATAATGTGTGGAACTCATGATTAGAAAATCCTGATTCTCAATCATTGAGTTTCAAATATGTAGGATTCTACATCAGCCATCAGATCAGATAGGAACCTCTAATGTGTGTGACCCCGTAGGTTCGAACTTAAGCTGGTAGCACAGGAACCAATTCCTGTACTAATCGAAGTGATCATCTAGCAATGATACCCGACATCCGGATAGGTCAAAAAATTGCAATCGCAACACTCAGAACCTACATGAATATGGTTACTGTATAATTCATCCTTTTGACCCCTGTGTTTAGGATGACTCAGGGTTAAATTGTGAACCCTGATCAGATCATCTGAATCGTGCTCAACTCAAACAGTCCTGTGACTCCTCATGTTGGTGCAAAAATCCACCTGCGCCGGAGAAGCTGGAGTTGAGGAAGCCGCGGTCGCCGTCGGGACCTGCAAGGGAAGTCTAAACCGAAGGTGGGGTTGCTCCGGCAAGACCCTCCGACGCTCAAGTCAGTTCTCTGCCTCAACAAGAATGGAGTGCTTGAACGGAGAATTTAGCAGAGTTTTGAGATAAGGCAAAAGAGCTTAAAGAATAACGTATCTGAGTCCCCTTTTTATAGGCGGGGGAGGCACCGGACTGATGGCGACGTTTGTAACCGCCTGGTAGTGGGCCGCCCTTGATCAGGGGAATTGATTGCGAAAGATCGAGGAGCAGACACGTGGCCATCATCATGGCCCGCCACATAAGGCCTGTTGTAGGTAGTGGAGCGGCGTCCGTTACTGCTGGTTGTCAGCGAGTAGTGGGATCGTGCAGCACCTGCCGCAGGGAGCGGAGCAACATCATTGCTGTTGACACAGCCTGTCAGAGGGTAGTGGGATCGTGCAGCACCTGCCGCAGGGAGCGGAGCAACATCATAGCTGTTGACACAGCCTGTCAGAGGGTAGTGGGATCGTGCAGCACCTATCGCAGGAGGAGGTGGAGCCACGTGGAATCCGCTACAAAAAGTGGAACAGGATCATGGCAGTTATTGTTATCTGCCAAGGGACACGGATCTGTTGATCAAGGCTCGGCAGTAGTCGGAGTTCGGCCTTTGTAGGAGTCCGGGAGGAGTCCCCCTTTCGGACGAGGTCGCAGGTGGAGTAGGGATCCGAACGGAGCCACCCTGCTGTCGATGGCAGAGCCCGGCTCCCGTAGGAGTCCGGGCGGAGCCGTTCTGCTGTTGATGGAGGAGCCCGGCTCCCGTAGGAGTCCGGGCGGAGCCGTTCTGCTGTTGATGGAGGAGCCCGGCTCCCGTAGGAGTTCGGGCGGAGCCGTTCTGCTATTGATGGAGGAGCCCGACTCCCGTAGGAGTCCGGGCGGAGCCGTTCTGCTGTTGATGGAGGAGCCCGGCTCCCGTAGGAGTCCGGGCGGAGCCGTTCTGCTGTTGATGGAGGAGTCCGGCTCCCGTAGGAGTCCGGGCGGAGCCATTCTGCTGTTGATGGAGGAGCCCGGCTCCCGTAGGAGTCCGGGCGGAGCCGTTCTGCTGTCGATTTCGGCTGCGGGTAATTTATACCCAATACCAGTCCCCCTACTTTCGAGTTTGAATTTCAAGCGAAGGAAGTATGCAGAGAGAGATGTGCGCAGCCGGAATCGTCCCTTCGAATCCTGTGCACTGCCGCCCCTATTAAATGCGCGCATGTCAGAGTCCGCTTTTCGGTGAAGGTGACTTGAAAAGTCTTTTCGGAACCCCCGCTGAAATGCGATCTTAAGCGTCGCTTTGCGGGAATTCGTGAGCGGTCAACCCTCGATGGCGGTGAAGGGGATAAGCGCGCCACGCGGCACACCTTAGTTGGCCCAGGAATACCCGCCGCCATAACTGCGCCAGGATCCATCGGCTATTTAAACCCCTCGGCCCCTTCGTAGCTTCATTCTGACGTTGTTCTTTCATCTGAGAGCCCTGCTTCCCTCGCCCCAGTCCCTGTCTCCTTCCCTTAAACCATGTTATCTACTTGGGAGGCTGTCCTCGAGGGAATTCTTAGGGTTTGGAGGAAAGAGAGAAGGAGAATGGCGGCCGGTGAGAATCTCCGTCGCTCTAAAGGGAGCCCAAGGAAGAATTCCTTCAACAACAGGGGTTTAATAATGGGGGCTGTCGGGGAAGCTATTCTGCCCGCGAGTCTCGGGGCAGCAAGGCGGGGTGATACCGGTCAAGAGGGCAGAATAGACGTCACAAGCCATGACGGGATCCTTGACGCCGTCGGGGCCGAGAGACCAGAGGCGGTCGACGTTGACGGTGGGACAGTAGAACTTGTTGCGGGGGCGGTGGAAGTAATGCATGCTGACCTTGCCGGAGTGTCTCGGGTGGCGGCCGTCGTTGCCCCCTCCGCCTCCGGGGATTTACCCCACCCCTTTTCTGCCAAGGTTGGGACCTCGGGAACAGAATGAGGCGAGATGGGCGAGAGCTGTTACACGCACTGGAGAATGCGATTGAGAAGGATAGAGACGAAGTTCGTAGCTCGGAGCGGTCTTCGGTTCGTCCTGCCCGAACCGTGCCCGCGATACGTGCGATGACGTGTATCTTCTTTTTTCCTGACCCACCGGGTCCTGTAATGTGTATTTCTGTTAAATGAAAAAGTAATTTCAGTACCTTGTTTGCATCTTGTGTTAAATAGTTGTCTGCCGGACTTCTTCATTTTCCTTTCGTTCTCTTTGTCTGTGTTACGTTGTTCCAAGGTCATCGGCGACTTTTTCAGTTCACGTGGGGTCGTCATTTGCCGAGCTCCTTTTCGGCTTTTGTGCCGTTCGGGGATACCCACTTGTCGGGTTCGCCCGGATTCTTCTCCGCTGAAGTCGGGGCTAAGTTCGGCTCCCTTGATAGTCCGAACGGAGAAGCCCTCCGGGAGTTGGAGTAACTCGATTCTCGTAAGAGCCAGGGCAAAGTTTTTCTGCAATTAAAGTTATAAGTAAAGTCCGGCTTCCGTAGAAGTCCGGGCGGAGTTGTCCTGTAGCTGTCGTTGGCGGTGGAGCCCGGCTCCCGTAGGAGTCCGGGCGAAGCCGTCTTAGCGGCGGAACCCGGCTCCCGTAGGAGTCCGGGTGAAGGTTTCTTGGCGGCTGAACCCGGCTCCCGTAGGAGTCCGGGTGAAGTCTTCTTTGCATAGGGACCCGGCTCCCGTAGGAGTCCGGGCGAAGCCTTTTTTTTTTTTTTTTTTTTTTTTTTTTGCGGCGGAACCCGGCTCCCGTAGGAGTCCGGGTGAAGTCTTCTTGGCGTAGGGACCCGGCTCCCGTAGGAGTCCGGGTCTTTTACTTTGCTCATGTCAGGACGAGGTTCTCCTCCTGTTCCTGACAGGGCTACGGGGGCACATATGGGCGTTGCAAGGCCTCTCCCCCCATCCGATCTAAAAGAACCGGGCCTTCGACTTTGCTCAAGTTAGGGCGAGGTTCTCCTCCTGTCCCTAACAGGGCTGTGGGGGCACATATGGGCGTTGCAAGGCCTCTCCCCCCATCCGGTCTAAAAGAACCGGGCCTTCGACTTTGCTCAAGTTAGGGCGAGGTTCTCCTCCTGTCCCTAACAGGGCTGTGGGGGCACATATGGGCGTTGCAAGGCCTCTCCCCCCATCCGGTCTAAAAGAACCGGGCCTTCGACTTTGCTCAAGTTAGGGCGAGGTTCTCCTACTGTCCCTAACAGGGCTGTGGGGGCACATATGGGCGTTGCAAGGCCTCTCCCCCCATCCGGTCTAAAAGAACCGGGCCTTCGACTTTGCTCAAGTTAGGGCGAGGTTCTCCTCCTGTCCCTAACAGGACTGTGGGGGCACATATGGGCGTTGCAAGGCCTCTCCCCCCATCCGGTCTAAAAGAATCGGGCCTTCGACTTTTATAAGGTTGCCCTCTCGTTTTTGATACCGTCTGCTTGAATTATCCTAAGACAAATGGGCATGCATTTTTTTTTTTTTTTTTTGGTCAGGACGAAATCACTGGTAGTACATCCGTAAGTTTTCTGAGCTCCACGGTCGCGGGAGGTCAGCTCCCCCGAGTTCCCTGAGATAATAATTTCCAGGTCGGACTACTTCCTTGACCTCATAAGGTCCTTCCCAGTTTGGGGCGAGCTTCCCCTGGCCCTGAGGTTGTGAGACAGCAGCTCGTCGGAGCACTAGATCCCCTGCTTTGAATGCTTTGTTCTTCACTCGGGCGTTGTAATATCGGGCAACTTTCTGTCTGTAGGCTGCCATTCGAACCTGAGCAATCTCCCGCCTTTCTTCCAGTAGGTCGAGGTTGGCTCTGAGACTTTGCGCATTTTGAGGTTCGTCGAATGTCACGACTCGTGCCGACGGGAGTTTAAGCTCGATTGGGATGACAGCTTCCGTACCAAAGGCTAGAGCAAAGGGAGTCTCTCCTGTAGGCAACCTCTGGGTGGTCCGATAAGCCCATAGCACATGATAAAGTTCGTCCGCCCAAGTCCCTTTTGCTCTTTCGAGCCTGGTCTTAATCCCCTGCAAAAGGGTTCTGTTTGTTACCTCGGCTTCGCCGTTCGCCTGGGGATGGGCCACTGACGTGAATTTGTGGGAGATGTTTAGGTCTTCACAGAATTCAGCAAATCTGGCTCCCGCGAATTGCCGCCCATTATCAGTGATGAGGGTTCTAGGCAAACCGAACCTGCACACGATCGATTTCCAGACGAAATCCTGCACTTTCGCTTCTGTGATTTTGGCTAGTGGCTCGGCCTCGACCCATTTGGTGAAGTAGTCGATCGCTACAAGGAGGAATTTCCTTTGACCAGACGCCATGGGAAAGGGGCCAAGAATATCCATTCCCCATTGCGCAAAAGGCCATGGGGCGCTCAAGGGTGTAAGTTCAGTAGCAGGCTGTCTCTGGACGTTGGCGTACCTCTGGCATCGATCACACTTTTTGACATATTCAATTGAATCTTGGTGCATGGTTGGCCAGTAATACCCTTGGCGGAGTAGCTTGTGGGATAGAGACCTGGTGCCTAAATGGCTTCCGCAAGCTCCCTCGTGCATTTCTCATAGAGCGTAGTCAGCTTCGGAGGATCGGAGGCATCTCAAGAGAGGCAGGGAGTGTGATCTTTTGTATAATTTGCCCTCATAAAGGATGTACCGGGAGGCTTGATTTCGGAGTTTCCGGGCTTCTTTCGCATCCTGGGGGAGAATCCCATCTCTAAGATAGGTTATTAGTGGGTCGACCCAGCTGGGCTCGTGGTCGATCTCCATTACGAGTCGCGGTTCTTCCATACTCGGTTGTTTTAAAACTTCAAAGAGAACGCCCTTTGGCAATTCGGCCGGAACCGATGTCGCCAGTTTGGAGAGAAGATCGGCTCTAATGTTCTCCGACCTCGGAATTTGCCTGATGTCGAAATTGTTAAAGGCAGGGATGAACTCCTTCACCTTTTCGAGATATTTGGCCATACTGTCCTCCCGTGCTTCAAAGCTCCCGCTGACTTGCCCCACCACCAGCTGGGAGTCGCTGTGTACCCAGAGTTGACCTATTCCAAGCTCCTTAGCGATCCTCAATCCTGCGATCAGAGCTTCATACTCCGCTCCATTGTTCGTTGCGGGGAATTCGAAACGCAGAGTGTACTCCGCAACGACTCCCTCTGGGCTGGTCAAGATCAGGCCAGCACCCGCGCCTGCCATGTTGGACGATCCGTCCACATGGAGGGTCCAACAGTTATCGGACGAACTGGCTTCTTCGTCGGGGGAGTTCGGCTGAGTACTCAGGTCATCAATTTTGTTTTGCTAAGGTTCAGCCTCCTCGGGGATGGTGCATTCCACTATGAAATCCGCCAACACTTGGGCTTTTATCGCCGGTCTAGGCTTGTAGTTGATGTCAAATTCTGTAAGCTCGATGGCCCATTTCGCCATTCTTCCGGAGGTATCGGCTCGGTGTAAAACCGCCTTGATCGGTTGGTCGGTGAGTAACGTCACCGTGTGCCCTTGAAAGTAAGGTCGGAGTCTCCGAGCTGCAATCAACAAGGCGTAGGTCAGTTTTTCTAATTTAGTATACCTGATCTCGGCGTCCCTCAACACGCGACTGATGTAGTAGACCGGTCGCTGGACTTTCATTTCCTCCTTAACAAGGACGGCTGCAAGGGCTGTGGGAGAGACTGCCAGGTACAAAAATAATTCCTCTTTGGGCTCGGGCTTTGCCAGCAGTGGGGGTGAGCCAAGATAGCTTTTCAATTCTTCGAATGCCTGTTGGCATTCAGGGGTCCAACAGAAGTTTTTCGGCTGCTTGAGAGTTTGAAAGAAGGGCAGACATCGCTCGGCCGACCTTGCGACAAAGTGATTGAGAGCCGCAATTCTTCCTGTGAGGCACTGAATTTCTTTGATCGACCTTGGGGCAATCATATCTTGGATGGCATGGATTTTCTCCGGATTGGCCTCGATCCCGCGCCCTGATACCATGAAGCCCAGGAACTTCTCCGAGGTTACCCCAAAGGCGCATTTGGTTGGGTTCAGCTTCATTCTATACTTTCGAAGAGCGCCAAAGGTTTCTTCGAGGTCGGTGACATGATTCCCGGAAGACCTGCTTTTCACGAGCATATCATCCACATAAACTTCCATATTTCGGCCGATCTGCTCCTTGAAGATTTTGTTCACCAGTCGTTGATAGGTTGCACCCGCGTTCTTGAGGTCGAATGGCATAACCCTGTAGCAGTAAAGGCCGCGATTAGTGATAAAAGCAGTCTTTTCTTCATCTTTCGATGCCATCCTAATCTGGTTATAGCCGGAGAATGCATCCATGAAAGTGAGAAGCTCGTGGCCCGAGGTAGCGTCCACCAGTTGGTCGATCCTGGGAAGGGGGTAGCTGTCCTTTGGGCAAGCTTTATTCAGCTTTTTGAAGTCGATACACATCCTCCACTTGCCGTTTGCTTTCTTGACCAAGACAACATTGGAGATCCACTCTGGATAATTGACCTCCTTGATGAATCTGGCCTTGAGAAGTTTATCCACTTCCTCGGCTATCGCCTTCTGCCTCTCTGGGGCATGACTCCGGATTTTTTCTTTTGTTGGCCGATGTTTAGGGTCGACCGCCAGATGATGTTCCATGACCTCTGTCTCAATCCCCGGCATATCCGCCGGGACCCATGCGAAAACATCCGCATTCCTTCGGAGAAAGTCCACGAGATGCGTCCGCACCTCCTCCTCCAGGTTGGAGCCAATCAACACCACATGCTCCGCATTCCCATCATTCAAAGGAATTGGTATTAGGTCCTCAATCGGGCCGCCCCTCTCTTCAGTGAGGTCGTCGCGCGCATCCAACCCGTCGACTGGACAAAGGTCCGCTTGATCGCTTCTTTGCAGGGCAATATTGTAGCAGTGCCTGGCCAGCGCCTGGTCTCCCCGAACTTCTCCAATCCCTTTGTCAGTGGGGAACTTCAACTTCAAATGATAGGTTGAAACAACGGCTCTGAGGGCATTGAGGCCGGGTCGGCCAAGAATTGCATTGTAGGCAGAAGGCGCCTTTACCACCAGAAAATTCACCAGGGCTCTGGACTGCTTTGGATGCTGACCCACGGTCACAGTTAGAGCTATCGTTCCTTCCGTTGGAACGGCATCACCAGTAAACCCTATCAAGGGGGAGCACATCGGCCTTAGATGACCGCCAAGAGCGGCCATTCTCGAAAAGGCACTGTAGAATAAGATGTCGGCCGAACTTCCGTTGTCGACGAGAATGCGGCGGACGTCATAATCTGCTATATTCAAGGAAACTACGACCGCATCGTTATGAGGGAATTGGACTCCCTGGGCATCCTCTTCAGTGAAGGCTATGGGCTCTTCAACTTTTTGCCGCTTGAGGGGTGCAGCTGACGTGCTGGTTGCCTCCGACCGGGATTCTCCCGAGATGATGTTGATGGAATCCGGCGAAGGCTGGTCATCCGGCCACCCTTTATCATCAATCATAGCCGGAGGTAGTTGTGCGGAAACCTGCGGGAGGGCATCGGATGGGAAAAAGAGGATTGGGTGCCGGAAAAGATGGCCGAAAGTGGGTCCGTTGAGCGCTCCTTCAAGAACAAGGGTGCTGCGAAGACACACCCTTCCTCTAGCGCCAATCCTGTTGGTGCAAAAATCCGCCTGCGCCGGAGAAGCTGGAGTTGAGGAAGCCGCGGTCGCCGTCGGGACCTGCAAGGGAAGTCTAAACCGGAGGTGGGGTTGCTCCGGCAAGACCCTCCGACGCTCAAGTCAGTTCTCTGCCTCAATAAGAATGGAGTGCTCGAACGGAGAATTTAGCAGAGTTTTGAGATAGGCAAAAGAGCTTAAAGAATAACGTATCTGAGTCCCCCTTTTATAGGCGGGGGAGGCACCGGACTGATGGCGACGTTTGTAACCGCCTGGTAGTGGGCCGCCCATGATCAGGGGAATTGATTGCGAAAGATCGAGGAGCAGACACGTGGCCATCATCATGGCCCGCCACATAAGGCCTGTTGTAGGTAGTGGAGCGGCGTCCGTTACTGCTGGTTGTCAGCGAGTAGTGGGATCGTGCAGCACCTGCCGTAGGGAGTGGAGCAACATCATAGCTATTGACACAGCCTGTCAGAGGGTAGTGGGATCGTGCAGCACCTGCCGCAGGGAGCGGAGCAACATCATAGCTGTTGACACAGCCTGTCAGAGGGTAGTGGGATCGTGCAGCACCTGTCGCAGGAGGAGGTGGAGCCGCATGGAATCCGCTACAGGAAGTGGAACAGGATCATGGCAGTTATTGTTATCTGCCAAGGGACACGGATCTGTTGATCAAGGCTCGGCAGTAGTCAGAGTTCGGCCTTTGTAGGAGTCCGGGAGGAGTCCCCCTTTCGGACGAGGTCGCGGGTGGAGTAGGGATCCGGACGGAGCCACCCTGCTGTCGATGGCAGAGCCCGACTCCCGTAGGAGTCCGGGCAGAGCCGTTCTGCTGTTGATGGAGGAGCCCGGCTCCCGTAGGAGTCCGGGCGGAGCCGTTCTGCTGTTGATGGAGGAGCCCGGCTCCCGTAGGAGTCCGGGCGGAGCCGTTCTGCTATTGATGGAGGAGCTCGGCTCCCGTAGGAGTCCGGACGGAGCCGTTCTGCTGTTGATAGAGGAGCCCGGCTCCCATAGGAGTTCGGGCGGAGCCGTTCTGCTGTTGATGGAGGAGCCCGGCTCCCGTAGGAGTCCGGGCGGAGCCGTTCTGCTGTCGATTTCGGCTGCAGGTAATTTATACCCAACAAATATTTTCAATGAAAACTATATTTACATTGCTAATAAGATTATTAATGACTAAAATTTAGTTTTCATTGTAAAAAAAAATTTTATAAAATTTTTTAAGATGGAAAAATTTTTTAGTGGAGAATTTTTTTTTTGATAGAATTATTGATGATAAAATTTATTTTTTATTGCTAATAAGATTATTGATGATGAATCTTATTCATCATAAATAATTTTTTTATTTTTTAATCAAATTATTAGTGATGATAATTATTTTTTGTTGCTAATAAGATAATCAATGATGAAATATTTTATTTTTGCCACAAATAATTTTTTAGAAAATGGGGGCTATTTTTTTTTATGAGAATTATTAGCGATGACAATTGTTTTTTAGTTGCTAATAACCTAATTAATGATGCAAAGCTTTTCATCTTAAATAAATTTTTTTTGGTGGAAAAATTTTTTTAGCAAGAAAATGGGATAATTTTCTTTTGATGGAAATTATTGGCAATAAAAAATATTTTTCATCGTTAATATTCTTATTAATGATAAAATATTTTTTTCATTGCAAATTATTTTTTGGTGCAAAATTTTTTTTGTCAAATTTTTTTTTCTAAATTATTAGTGATGAAAATTTATTATTAGCGGTGAAAATTTGCTAATAGTTCGCATCCCATCAAGTCCCATCACGAAACCCATTTTCTTCCCTCCCCCCTATTTCGTGCGAAACCTGTTCCCTCCTCCCCCTTTCTGCTCTCCCCCGTCTCTCCGCCACCGCGTCTCGCTGCCGCATCCGTCGCTGTTTGCATCCATCCACCATCTGTCGCCGTTCGTCATCGGAGGTAAGGATTTTTTTTTTGGTGTTTTCTTGGGCCACCAGGGGGGTCGATGGGGATGGGCTGGGTCAGGTCGGGCCGACGGTGATTGTGATCGGGCCAATGGTAAGTATTTATTTATTTTTGGTATTTTCTTGATTCATTTGAGGGCCAGCAGGGATGGGGCCGGGCCAATGGGGATGTGGCCGGGCTGGGCCGGATCTGCGGGGATGGTGTAGGGTTAATCTTGAATTTCTTTATCAAAATTTTAATAAAGAAATCTTAAATATTAAACCCTTAAACCAGCATCTCCTTGATGATTAAAAATCATATATAACATAAATTCAAGATTAAATTTAAGTTATAGAAGAATACCTGCAGCGCTTAATCCAAATTTTGGCAGAACCTCCACCAAGTGCTCAAGTGTTCGCCCTCCAACGGTGATCCACACAGGGCTATGATCAGGACACCAACTCTTTGAGATGATTCTTCCTCCAAAATTTTCACTCTGAGAATTTTCTTGAACACCAGGACCTCAAGACGCTCTTCCTCTTCTCCTAGCCTTCCTATCCCTACCTTTCTTCTCTCCTTATCTTCCTTAATTCTCTTCCTAGACTCTTGTCCTAAAATCAGACTTATCCTTTCTATTTTTGGACTTATCCTAACAAGAGAAGGAAGAGACTAATTGGCAATAGGGAGAGGATGTTAGAAAAAAAGGAGGAATTGGAAATCTGAATGAATCCATTCCCCCGATGCACCCCCTTTTAAATACTTAGCGATGGGTTGCCTTCGAGAATTTTTCGCACCCCTTCCACGCGCCATCTCGCATCCATCAAAAAATTTTACATCTTCTGATGAATTCTCATGCCTATCTGAAAGTTTTTGACACATGGCAATCATTCGAAAAAATCCAAGAGATGCTTCATGCAGAAGGACTCTTCGAAACATTTTTCTCGATGATTCTCTGATGAGTCATGCAGCTTCCCATGGAATAATTCTTTTCTACCACCCATAAATGTAATTTGGTCAATCCAATGGCCAAAAATCAAGGCACTAACATGAGAATATCGTGAAAAAAACTTCAGATTAAGAAGTGGCGTGACAAATAGGTTAGAGTCCTTCACAAGTTGGACTCTTGGTCAGGCGCATGGATCAGGCTGACAGGATTTCCAACTTCAACAAATTTCCACGATTAAACCAGAAAGTATTTTAACTTCAAAAGAATTCTTCATGCTCAAAATAAAGTTAGAAGTCATTAAAAATTTTATTTCATCATGGAACATAGGATAATCTCAAGGATGAGGCATCCCATCCCATGGGATGCGAAAACTATTTTTGCACATAAAAACTGCACCCACGCACAAAAAAAATTCTTGACTCATGGAAACTTAGTTTCCTAGGTCCAAATTTTTGGTAAATATAGCCAAGGGCTGAGCCAACTCAAATCCAAAATTTATTTGAATTAATTTGGCTTTAATTAGCTCAATCTGGAATCAATTTTAAACCCAATTCGAAAATAAGGAGCTAGTTTTTTGCAACATGTGCTAGCATGTCAATTTTGCAAACATGATCTAATCCAATTAAACCCCTGATCAATACCCTTTGTGTGTGACCCATTGAGATCCATATCTATCCAGCAATAGATCTGAGTTTAAGTCAATTTGATTTAATTAGAATTTAATCTAACCGATCTAGATCCAATCGAGCTAATCCGATTTCAGCAATTAGAACTCTTTCTAATTGGTGATTGAATTAAACTCTTTAATTCGATCAAACCCATAAGAAAAGATTGATGTCTAGCAACGTATCATGTCTACCTAGAAGATATAAAATTTTTGATGAAAATACTAAAAATACCCTTCAGTGGAAAGTTACCGTACAATTTGATCCTGCGATCTCCCTGCACCCCGAATATGACTCTGGATATGGAATGATGTCAAATCCAATATCATACTCATATTTCTCTCAATATTATATGATGATTCAATTAATAAAATATTAAAAACTTTTTTTAATTTTTATTCTACTTTGATCAAAGGCTTTCTGAATCATCAATCGATCAGAACAAGTAGGATGCGATTTCCTCTTACCAGGAGTAATCGATTCCATGTTGACCTACTCACAACCTCCATACACATTCTACCATATCTAGAACACCCCATACATGACTAAGTCATGAATGAGTATGAACCAAAAAATATGGATTCATATATACAAGGTTCTATGGTAGTCTCAGATCAAAGGATTGAAGGAACCAGATCTAGGGTTTCAGGGTTAGATCTTGAAACTTTTTCAAGATCATACAGCGGAAGACTAAAATAAATCAAAATTTATTTTCTAAGATCAGAAAATCCCTAGATCTAAGATCCTATTACATGATTATTACATAGCATTAAATCAAAAATTAAAATATATATAAATATAGTATGAATTACATGTTGATCATATCAACATGTTTCTATACTAGCTACATCTAATGTATGTATTAAATAATAGATCAGATCTATTACCTTGCAAGTTAGACACTCTAACCTCGCTGATCCAGGCTTAAGGATGATGTTGCAAGCCGCACACGCGTCCGGCCTCTAGGAGTCGTCCACACGAGCCCACGAATCTTGATCAGAAGTCCTGCTTCAGGAAATCAGCACAGTATGCTAGTACTGCGCTGATCCTTCTTTGATGGTTGATCAGGTGCCTCCTTCTTCTTGATTTGGACTCTTCCAAAGATGGAAAGTAGAAGGAGGAGTTTCAGATCTGAGACGCTCTCAGGAAACTCAAGATGGAAGGAGGAAAGATATGAAAATAGAAACCCTAGAAGAAGACCCTCTTCTTCTTCACGTTTTTCTCTCTAGACACCCAAACTTGCGTCTTTTATATCTCCACGAACCAAAGGTATTTCTCTCTGATTTTTGGATGGAAGAAAGGCCTCTCAAAAAACTATCTCCCCTCAAATTTTACGAAGAAACTCGTCTTATATAGAGAGATATGATAGAGTCCTTGTCTAGGTCAAACACCTAGTCAAGGCTTATCCAAACATGGCAAGTAAAGGGACGCCCAACTCTTGAGCACCTCCTTCATATTTTCGTGGATGGATCAACAGAAAAGGGTGCACAATGTAAACCCTAAAAGCCACGAAAATTCCAAAAAAAATTTGGATAAATTCGGTACAAAATTGAAAGAGTTTTGGATTTCTAAAACTCTATCTCATAGAATTCGAAATCCAAACTTATTCCTTTTAGATTTGATCCAAATCACCTTCCATGTAAGAAAGAAGAGAGGAGACCTTTTGTGAACGTGGGAGAGATCTGGGAGAGGGCTTTTGTCGCACAAAATAAGTGAAGATTGGCGTTGAATAAGAGAGAGGGCATGGAGAAGGCTTATGTGGCGCAAGGTGGAATCCTAGTCCTACTAGGATTCTGTCTCATAACTTGTTTTAATTTGGTTTCCCAAACCAAATCAAATCAAAATTAGATAAACCCAATTAAAATAGGTCTTAACCTAATTAAGAACCTAATTTAATCAGATTAAATTAGATTTAAATCTGATTTAATTTTCTAATCAAATTAGAAATTAGATTGACCCAAGTCCTAGTTGAACTAGGACTAGTCTTTCCTTGCACTTGGCTTATCCAATAAACCAATTGGACTTGATCCAATCAAGCCCAAATCAAATCTAATTAAATCATATTTAATTATACTTAATCTCAACCCATTGGCTTAATCAAATTAAGCTAATTAGCAATCGAATTGCTAATCGATCCTCCTGCAACACTTGCACTGGGTTAAATATCAATCGTATTGATCATCTAACCCTAGAACGATTCTTAATCGTTGATCAACCATCCGATCGGATCATGAACTCTAATGTGTGTGACCTCATAGGTCTGAACCTAAGCCGGTAGCATAGGAATAAATTTCTATACCAATCGAAGTGACCATCTAGCAATGGTACCCGACGACCGGATAGGTCGAATGTGTAGAACAACATCCTTAGAACCCATGCGGATATAGTTTTCATATAATTCATCCCCTTGACCAAAATGATCATAGGACACCCCAGAGCTCAACTGTCAACTCTGATCAGGTTGTCCACATTGTATTTCAAAATATCAAATCCATCTGATGGATTACCCTGGCCAAGGTTTTGCTAAATTGAAATACAGCGACTCATTCTTCTCCAACTCTTGGAGTGGTCAATCCCATCTCGATCACACTCTGACTTCGCAAGTACTTGACTGTGCCCAGAAGCCTTCCGTCCCTGAATTAAAAATTCAGTTAGTCCAGTACCAAAGCACAGTGAGTTGCTTGCAAGTCACTGAGGCGATCTCAAGTCTAAGGGACACTTATACCTATATCCCATCAGAGACATTCTCGACAGCAGAATGCTCTGGAGTTGGTCACGTTCAATGACGATGTACCCTTACATCTCACCTGTATGCCATACCAGTGTCTCCACACTCCTTGGTTAAGAGGACAACCAACCCATATGGCCTACAGCGACCTATGCTTGATAGAAGCTGTCGTCCTTATTAACAGCCTATCATTTGGTCGTGAACAGTTTTAAGGACTAATCGATAAATCCTCTCTTTATCGAACTTAAATAGTCCTAAGGACTTCATCATAACAACGGAGTTCATTAGAAGATGAAAGCTTATGATAAAAATGCCAAATATATTTTATTTATTAACAAATCAATTACAATACTTGGTTGCTCAACCGTCAACAGCTTGACGATTGGCTTTTTAGGACACATTTCCCAACAAGGATTACATGCACAACTCCCACTATAAGAAAACATCTCTTGACAGGTAAGTAAATTCCATAAGATGTTTCTTAAGTCGGATCAATTCAGTGAACTCATTCTCTAATGAGCACCCACTTCCTTGTATTAGTGTCTCACACAAGTGACATATGAGATCTGCCACCCTCTCCATCGAGCATACATAGAAAGTGCTAATCTATCCGGAACATTGATCCCCTACTCAATGCTCCTATGACTAGGAATATTCTAAATCAGAATTTTTAGGATTTTAGGTCTCATAGGTATGATCTCATCATAACCCTAAATCTATTTTTCTAATTTATGGAGTTCATCATAATCATTACTAATGTAAGATACAGTATATGATGAAAAATATCTTTTATTATTTAAAGAGTCAAGACATAAGTCTGGAAGATTACAAGGAAAATCCATCAAAATACAAATTTTGATTGGCTTGTAGGACTTATTCCTTTCAATCTCCCACTTGCACTAAAGCCAATCACCCTTATATTTTATCCCCATACAATCGAGATGGAGATCGAACTGTTGCTGTGGTAGAGCCTTAGTGAATGGGTCTGCTATGTTATTCTTTGTTTCTACTCGTTCAATGATAATATCTTGTCTTTCGATTATTTCATAAACGAGATGGAAGCATCTTAGAATGTGCTTGGATTTATGATGAGATCTTGGTTCCTTTACTTGAGCAACTACTCCAGTATTATCACAGTAAAGTGGTACTAAATTTTTAATCTCAAGAATGACACCCAACTCAGTGATGAACTTCTTCATCCAGACGGCTTCCTTGGCGGCTTCACTTGTAGCTATATATTCTGCCTCAGTGGTTGAGTCAGCTACAGTCTACTACTTGAAACTTTTTCAACTAACAGCTCCACCATTAAGAGTAAAGACATACCCTGAAGTGGACTTGCTATCATCAGGGTCTGATTGAAAACTAGAGTCAGAATAACTTTCTAGTTTTAAATCAGATCCTCTATATACCAAAAAAATATCTTTAATCCTTCTTAGGTACTTAAGAATATTTTTCACTGCTTTCCAATGATCTTCTCCTAGATCAGCCTGAAATCTACTAACTATGCCTAAGGTATAGGCAACATCAGGCCTAGTACATAGCATAGCATACATGATCGACCCTACCGTCGAAGCATAGGGAATAGAACTCATTCTATTTTTCTCTTCCGGTGTTTTAGGAGACATCCTTTTAGAGAGATGTATGCCTTGACTCATGGGTAAATAACCTCTTTTACTTCCATCCATGCTAAACCTCTTTAGTACTAAGTCTATGTACCTGGATTGGGACAAGCCTAATATCCTCTTAGATCTATCCCTATAGATCTTTATACCTAGTATATAGGATGCTTCACCCAAATTCTTCATGAAAAACTTACTTGATAGCCATGTCTTGACCGATTGTAACATTGCGATATCATTCTCAATAAGAAGTATGTCATCCACATATAAAACTAAGAAGACAATGGCACTCCCACTAGTCTTCTTATATACACAAGGTTCATTCACATTTTTGATAAAGCCAAACTCTTTGACTGTAACATCAAATCAAATGTTCCAACTCCTCGAGGCCTATTTTAATCCATAAATAGATTTTTTAAGCTTGCATACCTGATTTTCTCTCTCTTTTGAGACAAACCCTTCTGGCTGAGACATGTAAACCTCTTCCTCAAGATAACCATTAAGGAAGGCAGTCTTCACATCCATTTGCCAAATCTCATAATCATGGTATGCTGCTATTGCAAGCATAATCCATATAGATTTGAGCATGGCAACAGGTGAAAATATTTCATCATAATTAATATCCTATTTTTGCCTGAAACCTTTAGCTACTAATCTAGCTTTATAGGTTTCAACTTGGCCATCCGCTCCAATCTTTTTCTTATAGACCCATTTGCATCCAATAGGGGTCACACCCTCTGGTGCATCAACCAAAGTCCACACTTGGTTGGAATACATGGAGTCCATTTCAAATTTCATAACCTCTAGCCATTTGTCTGAGTCCCTTCTCATGATGGCTTTCGTATAGGTCAAAGGTTCATCATTCTCAATGATGTGGGCTTCATTATTCTCAATAACGAATCCATACCTCATAGGTGCATTCCGCATCCTATCCGACCTTTAGAGAGGAGATGTACTTTATGTTTGTACTTCATTAATGGATATTTTTGATTGAGGATCGTCTTGTGCTTGCATTTGTAGGTCTTGAACTTCTCCAAGTTTAATTTTTTTTCCACTGCCTCTTTCTAGGATAAACTCTTTTTCCATAAAAGTGTCATATTTACTGACAAACATCTTATGTTTAGTAGGATGGTAAAAGAGATATCCTATACTCTCTTTAGGATAATCTACAAACAAGCATTTATCTACCCTAGCACTCAACTTATGTCCAAAATTTCTTTTAACATAAGTTGGACAGCCCCATATCTTAAGATACTTAAGATTAGGCTTCTTTCCTCTCCATATCTCATATAAAGTGCTTGGCACAGATTTTGAAGGTACTCTATTCAGGATATAGACATCAGTTTCTAGGGCATATCTCCAGAAAGAAATTGGCAAATCTGTAAGGCACATCATGGACCGCACCATATCTAATAAAGTACGATTCCTCCTTTCCGCTACACCATTTAGCTGTGGTGTATAGAGAGGAGTCCATTTTGAGAGAATTTTATTTTCTTTAAGATGATCTAAAAATTCACTGGATAAGTATTCTCCTCTTCGATCAAATCGAAAAATTTTAATACTTTTTTCAGTTTGTTTCTCGATCATACTTTGATACTCTTTAAATTTATCAAAGGCTTCGAATTTGTATTTCATAAGATACACATATCCAAACCTAGATAAATCATCAGTGAATATTTTAAAATAAGAGTATCCTCCTCTAGCTTCTGTTGTCACAGGACACATACATCAATATGTACAAGTCCTAATAACTCACTTGTCCTTTCTCCATGTCCACTAAATGGAGTCTTAGTCATTTTTCCCATAAGATAAGATTCACAAGTACCTAATGATTCATAATCATAAGGATCAAAAAACTCTTCTTTGTATAAATTGTTAATCCTTATCTCACTTATATGACCAAGTCGACAATGCCAAAGTAAAGTATTATTCAACTCTTCTCTCCTTCGCTTTTTACTTTCATTAATATGAAAAACATTGTCATTAGATAGAATTAGAAGACCATTATTAATAATGCCATGATAAATAATTTTATTAGAAAAAGAAATTGAGCAACTATTGTTCTTTTCATTTATTTCATAACCTCGTTGCAATAGTAATGATATAGAAATAATATTTCTAATGATCTTAGGCATATAATAACAGTTTTCTAGCTCTAAGATCTTTCCAGAAGGTAACTTTAACATATATGTTCCTACAGCCTCTACTTGGATTGACTATCCACCAGCGCCGTAGGGCTCGAAGTCACCCTTCTTCCGCACTCTAATGTTCTGCAGCCCCTGCAACGACTTACAGATATGAGAACCGCAGGCGATATCCAATACCTAAGAGTCTGAATTGGAAGAACTTAATGACATAATTGTATGTATCTCATACATACCTTTTGGTGCATCGTTTGCACCTGCCTTTACAGTTGCAAGATATAATTTGTAATTTCTTTTCCAGTGTCCTGCCTTGTCATAGTGAAAGCAGGTACCCTGTCCGGAGACTTTCTTCCCCTTCTTCTTCATCTTGCCACCCTTAGGATTCAGTGCTTTCTTTGAACCCTTAAAACTAACTTCTTCTTAAAGGTTTTACCCACAAGAAGAAGTGGAGCCTTTTCTTCTTAATATGGCTCTCAACTGTCTTAAGTATATTTAACAACTCAGACAAGGAGGTATTCAGTTTGTTCATATGATAGTTCACAACAAACTGAGTGAATGACTCGAGGAGAGATTGCAGGATCAAATCCTAACTTAATTCTCCATCCATCACAAAACTAAGTTGACCCAATCTAGTGATCAGATCAATGACCTTCAGGACATGGTCTTGTACGGATGATCCCTCAATCATTCTAGCACAGAATAACTACTTAGATATCTCATATCTAGCAGTTCTACTCTATTCTCCATACAACTCTTTAAGATTGTGGAGTATGGATTGAGTATCCATGCTCTCATGCTGCCTCTGCAACTCATTGCTCATGGAGGCCAATATGATGCACTTGACAGTCAAACTGTCATTCTTCCACATCCTGTATGTGGATACCTCCTCTTCTGTGGCATCATCCCCAACTTCTTGTGGTTCAGGGATGTCAAGAATATAGGAGAGCTTCTCCTGAGTGAGTATGATCTTTAAATTTCTCAACCAGTCCACATAATTGAGATCGATCAACTTGTTGGAATCTAAAATTCCTCACAATGATAGTGAAGATGCCATTTGTAGAATTTAATCTACAATAATTAAAGAATATTACATAAGCAAACAACTCATATTGACTCATACAATTAAATAAGATCTTTAGATTTAATTATGCCTCCCATTATTTTATCGAACATCATAACCCTCTACTATGATGAACAAGATATATTTAATATTTATCTTAGTGGGATTGAGAACCTAATTCTTCATAATGATCTATGTTAACACAACAAAACCCTTATGAGTTCATAGGTAGGAAACTCTTTCCAATTGCATCTCATGCAACTTTCAATATTATATCTTGATCTCTAAAATATTATTAGCCTTATGTTAACACAACAAGCTATAATATTTTAGTTAAATTTAGACCCTTTATTTCAATAC